>NW_027464586.1:29246265-29558487 GCF_043290135.1 Rhipicephalus microplus
AGCCAAATGTGTGTGTTTTTTTTGCGTCGCTTCGCGCTGACATGATTTAGAAACTTAGCGATGCTACTATCACAATATCATTCCTGAGCGTTTTTACAATGAATAATGTGTGCATACGAAAAAGACGTGTCGCGGTATTTCGCAAGGTTTTGGCACACTGTGAGATTTTTTTGTAGGGGGGGGGGCGGAGAGGGAATCTCGGCCATGAGTGTTTTAATACCCCTGTCAAACGTGGCAACTTAAGTGCACTTTGAGCGAGTAAATTTAGCTGCGAGTGTCATTTGCGCGCTGTCACACGAGCAACTTTAGTGTCACTCGCTGCAAGTACAGTTGCCGGCAAGTGCGTTCCCCAACTTCACATCACTGTGACGGCTTTCATTAAGTGTGTAGCCTTGGTACCAGTGGCTTGTACAGAAAGACGCTGTTGCCTAAAGCGGTGCTCATATAATACTTAAACCATTGTTTTTTTATGATAGAGAATGTTCTGTATAAAACAAATTATAAAAGAAACATCGGCAGATCCCTTGTACCTGGGAATCGACGTTATGCGAAGCATGCGGAGGGAAGGTGATCGCGTTGTATTTTTTTTTCTGAGCGTTGTGCCATGAAATGACGCTGAATATAAAATGTTTCACGCACAGACACATGTTCTAGAGTTGTAGATGTTTATATAACCAGTTGTTTGCACTTGCGTAAAGTCGTCAACCGGAACATACGTATTAGCAACATTAGAACCGGATATAAAGCTCTCATGCTCGAGAGAATACAGGTCGTGGAGACTGCTACAAAGATCAACTTCAGCGCATGGCAACTAACCACAATGGACGTTCACCCGACGTGACGGCGGCATCAACGGAGCACATATGTAATGTTTTTAAAATTCAGTAGGCAGCACTGCAACCACTATTGACGTTTCACGAAGATTAGCGTCTATTTGAAAAGTAGTTCCTATAGCTCTGCGGTAGAATGCTTGACTGCCACGACGCAGAATTCTCGGTTTCGATTCCTGCTGAGACCCTGAAATTTGTTATTTGCATTCTTCGGGGGGTCAACGCTGCCTATGTCAGGTTTTTTCTTAACACACATTTATTCTATGCCTTCGTTGAGTCGACGCTACCGATGTCGGGTATTGCTTAACGCTTACGCGTTGAAATTGTCCATGTGCGTTCTCGTCGTTCATGGGAAGATAAGAAGTGTCAATATTCTGTGGCACATACCCACATATCAGCGGCACATACCCGCGCGTGGGTATGTGCCACTATCTGGCGGGAAGTGTTTGACGACGTACGCGATGGGATTGCGACATTATTCATGTCTTGACCAGCGCTTCATATTCGTCTAGCAATCTTACCCTCCCATGCTAACTTTGGTTTACGCCAAGGGGGTGGCCACGAGAGCACCCAAACGTAAGCGGATAGATAGATAGATAGCTAGATAGATAGATAGATAGATAGATAGATAGATACGCTCAATGTCACCGAAGCTCACAAGAAATGCTTCGCATTTAACACAACAATAACCCCGCTACTATCACCATCGGGCTGCCGCATCCCACTAGCGACCACGTCCGCTAGTGGGATGCGGCAGCACATGCACAGCAATGGCTGCGTCTGTCGCGTTGTTTACTTCCAGGTACCCTTGCACATGTGTAGGTTAGTTGTTTTCTAGTCATTTAAGATGACATGTGCCACACGTGCTACATCCACGAAGACAACGTTGTCTGAAGATGAGACACAGGCGCAAAAATAACAAATATATGTTGTCCTACAAATCCGTCAATCGCCACTGCCATCATTTCCAAAGTACACTTCGCTTCCTCGTGTAGCAGCGAATCGCGAAAATGACACTTCGTGAGCGTAAGTACACTCGCTCAAAGTCCGCTTAAGTTGCTACGTGTAACAGGGGTATAAGTTGGCTTAGCGACGGGATTAATGATTTAGCGGTGGTCATGTTTGTACCCGCCGGAACAAATCTCGCCGGAGTCGACCACTACGATAATTTTTTATATGCAAAGGTTTGTTGTAGTGCAAAAGCCAGACATAGTTTCAATGTCTGATGGGCCACGTTAAAGCACATTACAGGTACTCTTCGTACGTGAGCTAAAATATGTTCAACTAAGAGAATAACATTTCTATAGAACCTTCGCATGTTCTGCTAACATCTAAACACACACACAAACACTCACACACACGCATGCGACAGAGTATTCGGTTCATATACTTAACATCGTTTGTATGCGAGTGTACAATGTATATATTGTGATGAGTAAGAGCAGCGGAATCGGGGCTCTAAGCGCAAGGAGCTAGCTGGAAGAAGCAGAGGAAGACTAAGTACAAAATAAGAATAGCTGACCCAGGATCGGGTGTTGTCTCTTGTTCTCTGTCTGCTTCAATACAATGGCGCTGTCCGAAAAGTGAACCCTCTGCAGGAAGTTACCGGTACGTGTTTTCGCGGTTCGTCTGCAGTGCGGGCTTCTTTATCGAGGAACGCCGTTCACGCTTCCTTGGCGATGCGGTCCCGCAAGCCACTTCATCTACCCTTTAGACCACCAGTGGATGGCGTCCAGGCCTCCTTTGTGGTTCATGGGCATGACCTGATGAACACCCTGCCACCGCTTCACGGCAGGGATCCGCACCGGCTCCAGTCCTTTGGGAATGCAGTTCAAGCTTCCCACGGCCTTCATTCCGTTACTGGCACTTTTCCCACATACGGGCCGCCACGGATCGCTGTCCAGGATTCCTTGGACGTGCATGTCGCCACCGTGAATAGTGCTCGTACCGCATACTCCACGGACGCGAATAATAGTGGTTCCAATGCCTCATGCGACAATGCTGTTGAGCTGCGGCGTACCATAGCGCGACTCCAGGTCACGGTCAACGCTGTTACAGCGACGAGCTCCGTACTGTTTCCTACCATCCTTCCGACATTGAGCCCTGCTGACGCCATGCTTGACTTAGCATCCTCACATAACCTGGAGGCCAGCCAGCGACGAGCTCCGTGCTGTTTCCTACCATCCTTCCGACATTGAGCCCTGCTGACGCCATGCTTGACTTAGCATCCTCACATAACCTGGAGGCCAGCCCACCCGAGCAACACAGATAGCTCCGAGATGCCCTCATGCAGCTCTCGGACCAGGTGGGCAGCTTCACGTTTGCGCTCTCTGCATTTTCACCTGCCGTTTTATCGTCGCAAGTCGTCGCCCAAATACCGAAGTTCCATGGCTTTGATAACGACGCTGACGATAGGGTGACGACCGTCGACGCGATAGCAATGCGTGAGGCCTGGATGGAATCTTAGAAATGGTTCGTGGCTATAGACCGTCTTCGGGAAGGTGCAACGGCGTGGCACCGGTATGAAGGCTTCAAGCAGCAGTCATGGGCGGAGTGGAGCTCCAAGCTCACAGCTGCCTATGCCCTCAGCGGACAATCTCTGATCTCCCTTCCACCACCCAGTTCAACCTGACCACTACCGAGGATAAGGCGCAGGAGGGTTTCCGCCTCTAGGCTGCAGTCATGCGTTGCAGTTCACCACTTGAGATTTCGGACTCTTTGCCGTCGTCCGATTCAAGTTCAGTTCAGCCAAAGACCACTATCAAAGACGAGCCTCGTGAAGGACGTCACTGAAATGACATACCACACTGAATCATCCCGAATGTGCAGCTGTACCCTGCATATGCTTTCATGACCTCTTGGCTGAATGCTCCACAGGGTACACTGAAACAGGCTCCAAGGCAGGCGTTGCTCTTCCGAAGCCAGGTTCCACACCGGGACCCAGCTCAACGAAATTCCGTGCCAGCAACTAATGATATTTCCAAGACAGAGCTGTCGGAGACAACCATGGATGGCAAGGAGACAATCTTGGTCCAGTCTGTACCACATCTTCTGCAGTCATTGGCCGAGCGTGTGAGCTACATCAATGCATTCTAGGCAGAGAGAGCCAGCATCGGCCTTTCCGGCAACATGATGATTGATTTTGCCGACGATGACATGCACGCCATTCTGACCCCCACGAAGTCGTTGCTGTCACCATGGAAATCGCCCATCATTGTTCAGGCCATGACCAGCTCGTTCAACACAAGAGCGATAACAGCAAGAAAGCTGCAGGCACTTCGCATCATGATTGTGTCCAGTGGCCTGTGCGTGCTCACACTCACCCTGTGTTGCGCAAGCATTTTCTGGCTCGGCATGCAAATGCGCAGAAAAACCATACCACCACACTCAGACGACTTAATAAATGTATACTCGGCAAGCAACAACTACTCAAACACAACCGCTGTCGCCCACCAAATCTCTACACCATGTTACAGCGTCGTAAAAACAGACCACCGAGGTACAGCCAGTTTCCTATCCCTGAGTCTTCATCAACCAAGGTTCGAGCGAATGCCAATGTCCAACGTCAACAACGGCACGGTGGCCGACCAAGGCAACGATTACAGTCTCAGCGTGCCAAGTCACAGCCTAGATGGGTGCAGCCGCGGCGAGGCAGTCAATGCCACCCGCCAGAACCATTTTCGCCAAGTCTTCCGAACACGTCGAACTTTGAACGAGACTGACCGCAGCGACATAACTCATTCCACCCGTCGGAAATCGCACTGGAAGCGTCGCAACGTGGCCGAGGTTAAAGACCGCCGCAACACAAAGTCGTAACTCACAGTCGCTATCCGCCAAGGTTTACGCCAGTCCTCAGCAAACCTCAGCGTCTTCACCGACATTTCGAACGACCACGGCAACACATCCAGTGTCGGCCACAGGATTTAGCTCCGAAATATTTTCAGACGAAGTTCAAGCGTGGAAGAGTCCGACCACTACGATGCAGCCGACCCCGCCCACCTGAAGCACCGTCGGCCGCTCCACGCGCTCGCAGTGATGGCCAAGTGTGATGACTAAGAGCAGCGGAATCTGGCCTCTGGGCGCTAGGAGCTAGCTGGAAGAAGCAGAGAAAGACGAAGTACAGAATAAGAACAGCTGGCCCAGGATTTTTCTCTCATTATTCTGGTCATTTTCATTACGCCTCCCAGATTATACACCAATATTTGAAGCGGAATTAACGGCCGTTATGCTAGCTATTCGTAAGTTTCCTGCGACTCATTCGACAGCTGTGATAGTGACTGACTCGTATTCCGTGTGTTCATTTTATCATCGTCGTCGACATCAGCAGTACTAGAAACTTTTAAATCATTATTCCCAGCAAACATTCGTCTAGTGTGAATGATATGGGTGCCAGGCCATCATAGTATATTTATCAATGAGATGGCTCACACACTTGCACGAACATCCTTTGATCTTCCGATTGTGCCAATTATGCCTCCTACAGCTTATCTAACAAAAGCGAGGTTTAGAAAACTTTTCCTCCTTGAAGACTCATAAAAATTACGATACTGAATCCAGATTTCTCGCACCTGCACTTCGCATGGAATAATAATTGGTGTCCCACGCGTAAGCTGGAAGTCTCTATAACAAAATTGTGTTGCTGTGTACCACCTCTTAATTTCTACTTAAACAGGTCTGGTCTGGTGCCATCCCCTCTGTGCTCAAGCTGTAACGACCCTGAACATATCGACCATTTTCTTATCACATGTCACCGTTTCAAAAATCAAAGAAAAAAATTTGCTTCAAAATTTTAATAAAAAACTAGGAATATTACTTACTACTCCTAATATTTTGTCTTTTGGGGCCGCTTCATTGGGACACAGTGACAGGAACATCTGCGGGGCTCTCTGCGAATTCCTACACAACACAAGAAGATTACCTTGCTGAGCCATTGATCAGCTCTCGAATTTTACTAGCCAATCTACCATTTCATATTTAACTGTTACACTGCAATGATATAACCTTGAGAAGAATTTTATATAATGATTACACCTCAGATATTCAACAAATTATATTATTTCTCTCCTCCCCCCATTTTTTACATTGCGCCAAATTAATTTCACAGTTAAAACAAAGTAATCTTATTCTTATAGTCTGGAAAACCTAGAGGTACTGACTTGCATTAACCACCGGCTTCTTGGCCAATCCCCCTTAGTAGGTGAGAGCCAGAAAAGAAAGGAGCAAGCAAGCTATCGGGTGTGGTCACTTGTTCTCTGTCTGCTTCCTTACGATATCTTTACTATGCCCTAACGGCTAAAAGAACTCCGACGCGAGTGGCGAAAGTGCCACACAGACAAACATGCAGGCCAATCACAGCCTTAGAAAGGCCTACTAAAATACTCATCACATAACTAAGGCTGATAAATAAAAAAATTGTCAGTAACCTAAAGCAGCGTAATGAGAAATGCTGTATGGGCAGCTGTAGTGAGCACAAGCTTTATTGTTCAGCAGTGTGGCAGACAGCGCAAGGATAGGAAACATCAAGCTGAAAAAATATACGACAAAAATTATACCTATGTATTGATTCGCTTCATCTGCTCGTTTCTTTACATTGACATGACTAGAAGTTGCTTGCACAGGGTTTTTCATTTCTTGTAAAAAGTTATGGTTACTATGCATATTGGTCGTAAATTGACATGATAATATGAAAGCCGATGTTTCTCAATTCTGTGCATTTCTCGTCATACGACATGTCACTATATAGTTGCAGAAGTTGCTCGGTGTGTGCCTCACGTAGCAAGAGAGACATTACATAGCAGAATACTGCGGATTATTTTTTTTCAATTAACGTAAAAATTAGCGTGCTCACTACATGTCATAACATATGCCCAATATTTCAACAAAAATGCGCGAGCATTGGCATTTGCACATTTGCATTGTTTCCTTGCCGTTCCCATATTTCGTATCCGCGGACTACGTACGTCTTCAAGAGAAAAATGCCACTGAAGAGCAAGGCGTAAGCAACGAGAGAGAATGGAATCACTGTGCCATGCGGTCAAAGTGATTTTCAGCAATATGTCTTATACAGTTGAACTTGCTTCCTTACAACTGGACGAAAGTTGAGCATAATGAGTTTACCAAAACGGTGTTTTTTACTACTGGTCAGAGTGGTCCAATGGTTTGGTGCTCCATTGCTGAGCCGCAGGTCGTATCCCTGTCGTATTTTCGATGTAAGCGAAAATGATTGAGGCCTGTTCCACGGCCGCTGGACGAAAGAGCGCGCGGTACGGCCTGTCGCGTCGGACGACTTACTATGGGAGAGCCCGTGTCAGCCATAGGGTCAGTTCCGGCTGCTGCAGCGCGACGGGGTGGAGATGGGAGGGACGGAAAAACGAGTGTCGCCGGCTTCCTAAGGAATGTGGTTCTTAAAATTGGAAAAGAAAAGAATTTCCGCGCAGGGGAAGGGAAATGGGGGGGGGGGGGGTAATAGACTTGAGCGAAGAGAGAAAAGAGGAGAGAGCGAGCAAGTGAAGAGACCGAAAAGAAAGGTGGGGACGCACTGATCGTCTACCAAAATCACGGGGCGCGAATTCTCTAAATTCGCTCACGCAGTTCGCTTCCGTCAAAAAAGTCCAGCAGCGCTCGAAGGGCATGCTTGATAAGCGCGCAGCCACCGTTCGGGACAAGAGGTGCTCAGTTGTCCGAGGCAGGCTGAGAGCTCCGTACGTTGCGAGCATCACTTGTCTGGTCGCGTCACCAGCCGGGCAATCAAGCAAAAGGTGGTCCAGAGTCTCCAGGTTACCGCAGTCCATGCAGTATGGACTGCCACGTCCGTAGTACCGACGTTTTCGCTCTGCGGTGTAGTTGTCTCCGGCGTGGAGACGGAGGAGGAAACTGGGGTCTCGTCTTGGTAATCCCTTCAGAGGGAGCCGCTGCGGCGGCTTTCCAGTTGCTACGCGAGGGTCGGGAGGACGCTCGCGCACGTAGTGGGCGGTGAGGAGAAGGCCGCCATCCACGGAGCACACGAAGTTGGCAACGGCGGGGTAGGGGTCGTGCGCATCTCTCGTGGCACAATCGGCCACCTCGTTGCCGGGTACTCCAATGTGTGGAGGCACCCAGTGCAGCGAAAGGTCGCCGCCCATTTGCTGCACAACGTGTAGCTTCCGGGCAACTTTCTGCGCAAGGAGGCTGCCGTCTTCCTCGTGCGAGATCGCGGCCAAGGCCATCCGGGAGTCGCAGATGATGGCTGCAGCGCTCATGGGTGCCCGCTCACTCAGGAAATCGGCTGCCAAATTTATAGCGGCAAGTTCCGCCACAGTGGAGGAGGCGAGGGAGGGGAGGCGGCACTTGGGAACTGCGCAGACTGATGGTACAACGCAAGTGGCGGCCGCGGAGCCGTCGCGAAGCACTGACCCATTGGCGTAAACAAGCAGCCGGCCAATCAGCTGTTCGTGACGGAGGGTGGAGCACTCCTGCTGCTTCGCTGCCAGCAGGCTGCGCACCTGCGCTTCGATGCCGCAAATGGTCTTGGTGGTCACCAGAGGGATGCGGCGGTAGGTTGGGATAGCTAGCCAGCTGGGGTACTGCATGTCTGGCACAACTGTCAAGAGCTCACTCGCCCGCTGCCCCATGAATTAGTGAGGTAGAGCGTATAGCCTGTTCACAAGGAGCTGCCCATGCATCGTGGTTTTCAACCGCAGTACATGATTTAGAGTCCGCTGGGTCACCCGCAGGGACATGGAAGTTTCGCCCGCTTCGGAGAGCATGGGGCCCACCTGGGAGGTGTGGGAAAGTACGTAGTGCTCCCGCACGGCGTTGCGATGGTCCGCGTCCAAGGCAGCTAGATGGCAAGCACTTAACGAAGCGTGTAGATCACGCGTGCTGATGCGACTGTGTTATAGACTCGCAGGGCAGGGGCAGGGGTGCAACCGTGACCTCGCGCTAGGAGACTGCGTGCGGCGCCGAGTACCTTGCGGTTGCTCGTATGCAGATCGTTGGCGGTCAGTCGCCAGCTGAGCCAGTGGTCTATGGTCCCGCCAAGTAGCAAACCTTCGCGCTGCACTCGATGGGGAGGCCCCGGAGTGAGAGCCGAGGCCTGGAGCGGCATGTCAACGCTCGTGGTTGGACGAGCAGTGCCTCGGTCTTGGAGGTGGCGAGCGCCAATTCAATCCCGTTCAGGAATGCATAAACCGCATCAATAGCCACCTGGAGGGAGTCGAGAAGGGCTGCCCGGTGGCGACCGGGGCCGCAGGCAAAAATGTCATAGGCGTAAATCACCACATGCACTTCACGAGCTGTGTGGCGCGGGTAGTAGTCGAACAGCTTGGCAAGAGCCAGATTGAATAGAAAAGGGCTCAATATGCTGCCCTGGGGTACGCCCGCGATGACAGGGTGGGAACCGCTGATTGTGGAGCCAACACAAACGCGAAGAGTGCGGTCACCCAAGAAGCTTTCTAGGTAGTCAAACATCCACCTGCACACACCGAAGTCAAGAAGTGCGTCCAAAATCGATGCGTGGGGCGAACAGTCAAACGCACTTCTCACGTCGAGCAGCACGAGGATGCCGTGATCGCCGTGGTACTTGGCCTCCTCGGGGGTGGCGATCACGTCAGCCAGTGAGTTGAACGTACCGTGCCTTGGGCGAAATCCACTCTGTTCGGGAGGGAATGCGTTGGTGGCGGTGGCAATCTAGCGAAAGCGTCGCAATGCCATGGCTTCCATGACTTTTCTTGCGGCCAAGGTAAGTGATACTGACCGGTATAGGATAAATGTTCCGTGGCCGGCTTCTGTGGCTTCAGGATGGGCACCACGAGCGCCTCATTTCAGCCGGGAGGCGCCGGACTCGTGCACCACACTTCGTTGTAGGCCTCCAGGAACCAGGGCCACATGGAGGGGTCAATATTGTGCAGCACCTGGTAGGTGAGGCCATCCACTCTTGTGGCAGACTGCTTCGTGTGGTTGTTGAGCACTGTGGTCAGTTTCCTTAGAGTAAACAACTCCGTGCACAATGCGCGGGTCTCCAGCAGAATGCTCTCAGTGGGGAAGTACCACTCGGGAGCGAACACCTCAGGCCTGTTGAGTGCAGGCACAGGTGGTAGTCCATGTGATGGCTGTGGGCAGGCAGGAGGGGCAAACTTGTCTGCCAGCAGCTCATCCAACTCCTGCGTGGCGGTCTTCATTGCAACAGCAACGCAGAGAACTAGGCAGCGAGGCTCTCTGGTGCGAAGAACGGCAGCGAAGATGCGCCAGGCGTGGGTGTGGTTCTGAGGGTCATATAGTGACGAGCAGAGGCTCCCCCAGCTATGGTCGTGATACAGTTATACACACGTCAATACAGTTGTAGGCACACGTCAATACAGTTATAGACACGCTAATGTTCCACCTTCTGTGAGTGCACCGCCACAATCTGCGCCCTGCAGCACTTGGCACGAAGATTGAGGAGGCTGATGTCTGGTGCGGGGGTGCCCGCAGACACGGTGCTGCGGGCGGTAGCTGCGTCATGGCACTCCACCAGCGCGGTGAAGAAGTGGAGAAACTGGAACGGTAGCACACAATTCTCTGAAGCGCGTCCGCTTAACAACACTGTAGGTCCGAGTTTACCTGATGCTAGCTGAAGGGTGTGTGACCACGATGGGGTAGTGGTCGGAGCCGTAAGTCCGGTGCACGTTGCCACTCATATTTACACGCAACGCTCACGAGAGTCAGGTCGATGGCACTTTCGGACACACCACGGCGCGCGACAGTACAGCTACCCGTGTTTATAACGAGCAGTCCGGCCTTTTGCATGGCGTCGATGAGATCGCGCCCACGGCGGTTCGTCACGTCACTGCCCCACGAGGTGTGGTGAGAGTTAAAGTCGCCACCGATGACCGCGTCGCGATTTAGGTGGTCTGCAAGGCAGCACACGAAATGGGTGCCCCAGCGTGCCGAGTAGTTCGATGTGTGCACGTACACGCTCACGACACTGGTGTCTATGCACCCTATGCACTGTTAGGAATGGGGGACTACCCGGTCTCTCGTGGTGGCGTGGTGTAACCGGGTGAAGGAAACAAACGCTGACAAGAAGAGAATACGAAAACAAACATGTTTATGGCACTATTTACACATATATACAGCAAAGAAAGGTTAGTGGTTTCCCAAACCACGAGCGTAGTGGATGAACCGTTACATAGTTCAGAGCGACGTCCAGCACTCTGCGGCGTCGTTTTAAGCCCTGTCGGGCTCCTCCTCTCCGAGTGGAACACCGATCACACACACACAACAGGTGAGGGGGATGAGCATGCACGGTCCGCGTGAACGTCCAATATTGAGTCGTTATCACTGCACTGCAAGGTGGCTCCAGTGGGACTCTTCCTCATCGTGTGTGTGCCGCTAGTCGAGAGGTCCTACGATCGTGACAGCGTACATCAAAGGGTCTGCCGCACAGCTCGCCTAATCAGCGGGGTGATTTGCGGTGGCCGCCGCGGTCTCTTCCAGGAAGATGCTGTCTTTGTTGTCCTCTCTCGAACGGCTAATGGCGTCGTGGCGACACGACGTCTCCTCCCCAGGCTAGCACGGACAATGCCTGACGAGCATAGGCAGCCCGCCGGTCGGCTACGTCTTTGAGGATTAAAAGTGCGCCGCTCCGCCGTCAGCTCTGGCGCCGGTCACAACAGCTTCCCCATCGCCAGATGAGTCGCCGAGGCCATCAGTCATCGCTTCTGCTCGGAGAGACGACGAAAGGGTCCGTAGTTGAAAGTCAGGAACTCGCTTTGGTTCGCCACATGGTCCGGGTAATTGCTCAAATCTTCGACAGCGTCTGGCAGACTGGGCGCCAAAGGGATTGAAAGCCTCCCCAGTAGACCATCTTACGCACAATGGCGTCTGCCTAGACAAATTTCCAGGCCAAAATTAACAGCACACAGTCAGGGCGACGGCTTCGAGGGTGCTACAGAGAATGTACTCGATGTCCACCGCAGTGTCAGGGAGGTCGGCGCACACAGAAACCGAAGCCCGTGACTTGCCGGGAGGATGCGAGGGAGTGCTGCACCGGACTGCGCGACACTCTTCAAGTTCGCACTGCGTGGTGCTGTGATAGCCGACAAAGCCAGTTAAGTTGAGTGTTCTGACACGAGCACAGGTTTCCTGCAGCAACAAGACGTCGTACTCGCGTCTGAGAAGTTGGCTAGACAGCTTGGCATGATGGCAGTGGAGAGAACGAACGCTCCATTGAAGAATCCACGGCCGAAACACTTTGCAGTTGGTTGAGGGCAGCGTGGGCGGCCAGGGCCGCGTTGCGCAGCTTGAACACAAGGGCGGATTGCGGTATTGTCCCGATGAGGGCCTGCACAGCAGCGGCCAGGACACTAATCACCATGTTCTTTTGCACCTCGCTGTCGGGGACCGAGGGTTCGGCGGCCGGGGCGAAACAACCGCGCTGTACGTTCGGCCCGGTTGCACTACCGAGGAAATACCAGTGCATGGTGCTCGAGCAGGCACGGCTTTTCCCTCACACTCAGGGTTCCTCTCGGCCTCACGACGAGAGAGGGGCAAGTCGGCAGAGGCCATGGTTTCTAGCATCTTCCTCTCGTATTGCCAGCGAGGGCATCGGGGCTCGGTGGCTGGATGGGGGCTGCCGCAGTACACTGTAGGCACTTGGGGCCCGGTGCAACGCAGTCGGCGCGGACGTGGTCGCCGCCACTGCGCTAACAGCGTGGGGAGCTGGCGCACCTCGCATGAGTGTGTCCGAAAGCACCACAGCCAACGCACTGGAAGGGGCAGTGACGATGAACACGTACAAGGTGGGCCTGCCTAAATAACGCCACCTCAGGTAGCGGTGCGCTACCCGCAAATCGGAGAAGGACATTGCATCCGGTACGGGCACAAGATACGATGGGAGCACATCTCTCTATGTTGTTTTTGAGGACCTTCTCGTCAAAAGCAGCGTCAACGCCATGAAGTACGCCGGTACAGGTTCCTTCGTTGGCGGTCTTGGCATTGACAGCCACTTCCCCGATGCTTTTCACTGCCACGAGAGCGGAGATGTCAGCCCCGGGTGTGGTGTCAAGCGCAACAACGTTGCCGTGGAAGCTAACGCGCACACGCTTCGTGTCGGGCACCTTCGAGAGCGGTGCTGCAATTGAGGCTCGGCTGAGGGAGATGAAGTTGTTCTTCCTGCCCTTGGGGCGGTAGAGGAAAGTGGCAAAGATCCAACGGGACTCATTCACGAACAGGTGTTCGATAAGATCGAGTTGGTGCTGGCGGTGACCTGGTTTCTGGCGAGGTCCTTTTCCCTTGCTTGGGGGAGCTGCACAGGCTGGCTGCCTACTAGATGGGGCATTAGTAGCTGTTGATGCGTGGCATGGAAATCCGTTTTTCTGCTGATGCTTGCGTCGGACCTCTTCGTTATCTGCTTCGGTAAAGGCGTTCACCGTCAGTGGGCGCATGGGGCCGAAAGCAGATGGAGGGGTTTGCGTGGTGCTAGCGGCAGAGTTCGGAGGATCTCCAGTCGGGGCAGCAGCCGCAGCAAATTAGCTGGTGTTTGTCACAACAGTGTTGCACTCAGTTGTTCTAATAAGTGTTTTTTAATCTCATTTATCGCAGTGATGATATATTCTGTATGTACTATACCAGGCGCTACCTAATTAAAAACTCAATTGATTTTTCCTGTGCATGCCGAACACCTGAAATTTTTTTCTTTTTTTTTTCAGAACCAGCTTCTTGCTTTAAGGCTGAAAGAAAAATTCACAATGCATGTAGCTGAATGATATGGCACTGAATGCGTGACAAAGTCGTTACAATAAAGTGGAATGCTGAACCAGTTGGTAAAGCATAATGTGGAAATATATGAGTGCACAAGGTAGCACGAAAAGCACTTGACAGGAAAGACGCTCACTTACAACTGAACTTTTATTAGAAAACATTCATTGCACGAGAACGCAAACTCGCAGGCGCAACCAACTATCACTTCAAGGTTTTAACCCCTCCCCTCTCCCCCAAAAAGGAGGTATATGTCTATATACTCCAACAGCTCAAAAAAGATCCCTCTTTTTCACTTATGGCTACCGAAAGAACACTGATACACGTGCTTGCGTTTGTCCTAATCTGTTTTCCATGATTTCTCTGATCAGTTTGTGTTTTGATTTGCCCAGAATCCTCGTGCTGCCAAACTGCGGATTGCACCCACAATCCCTGCAGCGCATTGACAGGTGCGTGCCACCTGCGAGAACCTTCAGTGACGTCGCATGTTTAAACAACGACCCTTCTGGCCGATGTACACTTTTCCGCAGCTCAAGGGGATTATTTAAACAACCCCTGAAATACACAGTACAAACAGTGTGGCATGTTTTTTGGTGCTACCACTCTTGTTCACCCTTCCACGATTTCCTATCATGGGGCACAGTTTTGCCAGTTTGCAAGAAGCAGTGAGAACACCGCATGCTCCGTGCTTGCGCCCAATCTTCATGAAGGAGTGCGAAATCTTGTGCATATAGCGCATAGCTACAACCGTATTTGCTGGCCTCGTTTCCGCCGTGTTGGTGGTACTTAACCTCTTTGACTTCTTTAACATGGTACTGCCTACTGCCACAAGCTGTAAGTGAGCGTCTTTTCTGTCAAGTGCTTTTCCTGCTACCTTGTGCGTTCATATATTTCCACACATGTTGTTGTTACATTTATGAAGATGCCTTAAACTAATGTATTTCGATTTTTGGGACATTTATTCAGCACTTTCACGTTTCCTGAGGCGGCATGCTTGGCAATTCATTTTTCCGACACTTGACAATAGATGTTAATGTTTTTATATGCTAAGTGCGTATGAAAGAAACACAATTTGATTATTTTTAATGTTATTTGGTAAGCGGTAGTGTGCCAAAAAGTAATTAAGATTCAAAGGCTGAATAAAGTGTATTAAACATGATGACGCGCCTTGATATTTTTTGAAGAGGCTGCGAAGGTATTAGAAGTGACATTCATTTTTCGATATTTCTTACTAGGCAGTGTAATATATATATATATATATATATATATATATATATATATATATATATATATATATATATATATATATATATATATATATATATATATATATATATATATATATATATATATATATTTTTTTTTCACGTTACACCGTAACTGTAACCTGTAAATAATGGCACACAAGGACGTCAAAGATGATTCGAACAACAGCAGTACGACAATTGTTTTTTTCTGCACGCGCATCTTTGTCCTCTTCTGAACAGCGGCACATACAAGCATGTCAGCATCTATGGAAATAATACTTTTAGAATTTGCACTAGTGGCATTACCCCCCTTCCCAAAGGACATCGTCCCGATGTCATAACATAATTACCAGATGAAAAGAAAAAAAAAAACGTACGATAAGCAGTACACAAGGGGGTGTTCACAATCACTGTAAGTCTACTCAAGGGATTGGGACGAATAGTCAGCGTTGGTAGAATGGTTTCATCCTCGAAACATGGACGACGTGTGGCTGTTGTGAACGGCGGGATTGACGAGCCATGTCTTCGTCAAGAACCTCGTAGTTCACTTCGCTGAGACGACGGAGAACTGTATAGGGACCAAAATAGCGGCGTAACAACTTTTCCGACCGGCCCCGTTGTCGAATGGGAGTCCACAACCATACTCGTTCTCCGGGTTGGTACGAGACATCGCGACGACGAGCGTTCTTCCCCAGTGAGTCGATGAACTGTTGCTTATGGATTCGTTAGACTGCAAGCTTACGAGCCGCGTCTGCCAGTCTGATGAATTCGTTCGTCTTGACACTAACCTGGTGTCTGTCTGGTAGAAGCATGGCATTTAGGATTGTAGTGACCTCCCTGCCGTGAAGCAACGGGAATGGTGTGAATCCAGTTGTTTCTTGCACAGCGGTGTTGTAAGCGAACGTGACGTAAGGAAGGATGTCATCCCAGTTTTTGTGGTCTTGGTCAACGTACATAGATAGCACGTCGGCGATCGTCTTGTTTAGTCGCTCTGTAAGGCCGTTGCTTTGTGGGTGGTATGCAGTAGTTTGTCGATGTACTGTGCCGCTAAGCTGCATGACGTCTAGTATCATCCGGGCGGTAAAAGCTGTGCCATGATCAGGTATGACCACTGCTGGTGCTTCATGTCGGAGGACGATGTTTTTCATGAAAAAGCAGGCAGTCTCAATGGCGGTGCCACGTTGTAATGCCTTCGTTTCGCAGTAGGGCGTCATGTAATCAGTAGCGACTACAATCCAGTGGTTGCCGTCACGAGACTTGGGTAAAGGTCCGAGTAGATCCATGCCAATTTGTTGGAATGGTTGTGTCAGAGGAGCGACGGGCTTCAAAAAGCTGGCTGGGCGCTGATGTGGTGCTTTACGGCGCTGGCACTCGTGACACGTCTTCACGTAATGCTTCACGTCTTGACTGAGCTTAGGCCTGTAGTAGTGTTGGCGAATCGGGGCCAAGGTACGTGTGAATCCTAAGTGGCCTGAGGAAGGCTCATCGTGACAGGTGGACAAGACATCGGCTCGTAACGCTGGTGGGACAACGAGCAGGTACTCAGTCGCGTAAGGGTCGAAGTTTCTTTTATAGAGAATATTTCTGCGGACGCAGAACGATGATGATGAGCGGGCGAATGCTGGTGGTGGATGCGGCGTACGGCCTTTGAGATATTCGATGAATTGTTGAAGCTCGGAATCGTTCTTCTGCTGTTCAGCCAAATCGGATACACTAACGACGCAGAGAGAACAGCCGTCGAGATCTTGATCACCCGACGCTGTCTTAAGAGGAGCTCGCGAAAGGCAGTCCGCGTCAGTATGCTTCCGGCCAGACTTGTACACGACTGTCAAATCGAACTCCTGATGGCGTAAGCTCCACCTGGCCACACGTCCGGAAGGGTCTTTAAGGTTCGGCAACCAGCAGAGCGCATGATGATCGGTAACAACTCTGAACGGGCGACCATACAGGTACGGTCTGAATTTAGCTATTGCCCAGACAACAGCTAGGCACTCCTTTTCAGTTGTGTAATTCGCCTCCGCAGATGATAAAATCCGGCTCGCATAAGCAATAGGGCGTTCGACGCCGCCTTGCCACTGGACGAGGACTGCACCAAGGCCGATGTTACTGGCGTCTGTGTGTAGTTCTGTGTCGGCATATTCGTCGTAGTGTCCGAGTAAGGGCTCAGACTGGAGATGCTGCTGGAGCTCGGAGAAAGCGCGTGTTTGCTCAAGGCCCCACACGAAGGGAACGCCATCTTTTGTCAGACGAGTGAGGGGTTCGGCAATGTTTGCGAAATTTTGCACAAAGCGTCTGTAGTATGCGCAGAGGCCTAAAAATCGACGTACATCACGTTTCTTGGTAGGTGGTGGAAAATCTGCGACAGCCAATGTTTTGTCTGGGTCCGGCCAAATACCATCAGGGCTAACAAGGTGACCGAGGAACTCTAATTCGCTGTAACCAAAATGACATTTTTCTGGTTTCAGTGATAGGCCTGCCGTGAGATTTGCAGCAAACAGATCTAAGTCGCTGCAAATGCTGCTCAAACGTTTGGGAGAAGACAATGACGCCGTCTAAGTAAACAAGGCATGCTTCCCACTTGAGACCGGAGAGCACTGTATCAATCATCCTCTGGAATGTCGCAGGGGCAGAACACAGACCGAAGGGCAGCACCTAGAATTCATACAGACCATCAGGCGTTATGAATGCTGTTTTCTCTCGGTCGCGTTCATCAACTTCGATCTGCCAGTAGCCACTACGTAAATCTATAGAGGAGAAGTATCGGGCGCGTCAGAGGCGGTCTAGTGAGTCGTCGATGCGCGGGAGTGGATAAACGTCTTTCTTTGTTACTTTGTTTAGTTTGCGGTAATTGACGCAAAATTAGAGAGTGCCGTCTTTCTGTTTACTAGTACGACGGGGGACGACCATGGACTGTTCGAGGGTTGGATTACGCCATCTTCGAGCATCTGCTTCACTTGAGAACGTATATATAGCCTCTTGTTCCTTTTGTGATACTCGGTAGGCGTGCTGGCGTATGGGTCGCTCAGCACGGTCAGTGACAATGTGGTGCCTTACGGTTGGCGTTTGTTTTATCTTGGATGTAGACGCGAAACAGTCGCTAAACATGCGAAGGATACAGCGGATTTGCTCTTTTCGCGCACATGACAGCTTCGGATTGACATCGACTGCATCTACTACCACGGTGTCACTTTCAACGGCTGCAGAAACCGGGGCTATCGTCATACACGCTTCATCGTCAATGGATTAGAAATGAGCAATAGTTGTTCGCTTGGCCAAATGCTGGTATGCTCCACTAAAATTGGTGACCAACAACTCAGTCATCTCACGTTTAAATTGAATAATGCCGCGGGCAACGCAGATTTGCTGAGACAAGAGCACTGAAAGGTTGGCTTCAGCGATACCACTACTGCCATGGTCTATGTCGCCCTGTACAGTAACAAACATACTGGTGAATGGCGGAAGTGTGACGGTGTCGTCGACAATGGGAAGCGCAGTCTTCTGCGGATTGGTATCTCTAGGCTTTGGGCCATAGTCGTCAGCAAACTTTACGAGGCAGTCTCGAAGATTTATAACAACGCCGTGCTCACGAAGGAAATCCATGCCAAGGATAACTTTCCGGGAGCATTCGGAAAGCACAACGAACGAAGCAATGAACGTCGACTCACAGATTTGCAGCCTTGCAGTGCATCTCCCGATTGGTGTCAAGAGATGACCACCGGCTGTTCGAAGGTTTGGTCCATGCCCCCAAGGAATCGGGACTTTCCTGAGTTCAGCCACAAGTTCAGCGCTGATAACTGAGTAGTCGGCGCCGGTGTCGACCAGAGCAGTCACTGGATGGTTGTCGACACGAACGGCAATGTCCGCTGAAACGGGTTCGTCAGCGATGCGAGGTGTCGGCTGAAAGAAATCGTCGAAGGTCGGCGGATTGGTCGGAGGAGGCTGTTTTGACGATAGCTTAACAGCAGTCCCACCCCCGGAAGCCGCTGATTCTAGTTTCCCCGGCGTGGACTTGGGGACCTAGCGGATCGTCCTGGAACAACGGTGAAAGCGGAGTATTGATTCGGGGACGTAGAGCATCGAGGAGACAGAGAGCGTGATTGGCGTCGCTGCAGATTCGGAGACGGTAGACTTGCCAAGTATTCTGCGATGGCGCGGGGTCGTTCGCCGTCCCTGGGCCGACGAGCGTCTGGCCGAAATCCAGGTAGGCCCCTCTGTCTGTACGAGCACTCCCAGTACAAGTGACCTGGCTCACCACATTGTTAGCATAGTGGCCGATTGTCGGAAGAGCGCCACAGGCTAGATTTTCGCAAATTAGGTCGCGGATTTTCATAGTGTGGTGGGCCCAAGAAGTACTGCGCTATCTACAGGCAAGTCAGTCTTTGGTTTTCGTAGTGCGGCAGGCCCGAGTAGTGCTGCGACGTCGGCAGACTGGTCGGTTGTTGGTTTTCATAGCGTGGCCCACCCGAGAAGTGCTGTGGCGTCTGCAGGCTAGTCGGTCGGGGGAAATAGCTGGCTGCTGGTGCAGGAGTACGTACAGCTTCCGCATACATTAGCAGAGGAGCTTCGGTTGGAGGTGGCGCTAATGGTCGTACCAGCTACCGCACCTCTTCACGGACAACGTCTGTCAGAGCAGCCACTTGAGGCTGTGAAGGCACTGCGTGAAGCTTTTGCAGCTCGTCGCATACAATGCTATGAACTAGCTCAGCAAGGTCTCTCACGCTCGTGACATCGGGTGTTACCAAGGGTGCTGGCAGACATGCAAGGTTGTCGGACCGCTCATACTGCGAAGACCGCTGTCTTAGCATTCGCTCCATTGTCGTCGCTTCACGGAGGAATTCCGCTACGGTAGCTGGTGGGTTTCGTACAAGTCCTGCAAACAGCTGCTCCTTGACACCCCGCATAAGAAGGCGTACCTTTTTCTCTTCTGTCATTGCAGAATCTGCTCGACGGAACAGACGAGACATCTCCTCAACGAACATGGCCACGCTTTCGTTTGGCCTTTGATTGCGAGAATTGAGGAGACGTTCAGCTTGTTCTTTCCGGTCGGCGCTACCATACGTGTTCCGCGTCTGAGTGCAAAACACCAGCCAGGTTGTCAGGGCGGCCTCGTGGTTCTCGAACCAAATACGCACCGAATCCTCCAGGTAGAAATAGACACACCGCAGTTTCCGGTGCTCTTCCCACTCGTTGGCGACGGTGACTCGATCGTATTGGTCCAGCCAGTCTTCAACGTCTTCGTAGGGCTCCCATGGAAGGGCTTTGGGGTTCGAGGGGCTGGTGGCCATGGAGCTGGCGGAGTCACGGTCTGCTCAGTATGGCTTGCAGTTGTCACACTTGCCATGGTTATGGAGCGTTCCGGAAGAGGGCCGAATCGGGGTGGTAGGCCTAGTTGCCGCCGACTGCGTCGAAGGTTGGCTGTTTCTACCAAGGTGTCAATGTTGGGGCCGAGATCTTTCTCGTGGTAACAGTGCATAGACTATTACCCAGTGCCTCCACCAGTGTCACATTACACCGTAACTGTAACCTGTAAATAATGGCACATAAGGACGTCAAACTGATTCGAACAACGGCAGTACGACTATTGTTTTTCTGTGCACGCTCATCATTGTCCTCTTCTGAATAGTGGCACATACAAGCATGCCAGCATCTGTGGAAATAATACTTTTAGAACTTGTACTAGTGGCTATATATATATAATATATATATATATATATATATATATATATATATATATATATATATATATATATATATATGCAGCCAGGTCAAGTTGAAACCTCGTTTTTATTGCGTTTACACATCGCGAAACCACGGCTGCTGTTGCTGTAGGGCAGTCGAGTGAGAGCCCAGGTGCTAATTTGATGACGATACATAGCGGAACAAATAAACGGTAATGGATGACAGAAACGCATGGCGGATACTGCTAGAAGAGAAGCGCGTGGGAGTGCTCTCGGGATTCGCCAGTGCCCGTGGAGAGGCTAACATGAAAAGACCGAACGGATGGTGCAATTGTCGATAGACACAGAAGCCAAAAGTTGAGCGCAAAAGCAGGAGCAACTGTCAAGTTGTTTTTTATGCAAAGTTGTATAGAACAAAAGAAGTTTGAAATGCCAGCATCAGCCCCAAATTGAGAATAAATAAAATATTTTCACTCATATTGTTCCGGTGTGTTCACTGTTGAATTGGTTGCATTATCATAAAAACGTCGGGACGGAAAGAGACGAAAACATTCAATAGCGCAGAAACACAAGCAGTTGTGTTTGCATTTTGCAGCATTTCATAGCTCGATTCGTCTCACAGTTTAATATTATTCACTTCATAACTGCTCGCTCAAATGCCAGCCTTGAAGTTACAGTCACTGAAACTTCAAAGAGGCTCGAGTCTACTGTTATGAGGTCGCACACATGTAAAGTACATTTCGTGGCTCTTGCATCTGATACTCTACTGTGAAAGTATAGACGAGTTTTGAGGAAGTAAACAGTCTAGCCTGTTTTGTGTTAAAGGAACGTTGGCAACTGCAATTGCTGAGGTTACTTATTCTGAATGGAATGATTAAGTCTGAAGCAACATTTTCTGAAGCAACATACTCACGGTTACTATAATCTATTTAGAAGCATTAGAAAGGATTAACTCTTCCAGATCTG
The DNA here is from genome assembly GCF_043290135.1 of Rhipicephalus microplus. Taxonomy (NCBI): domain Eukaryota; kingdom Metazoa; phylum Arthropoda; class Arachnida; order Ixodida; family Ixodidae; genus Rhipicephalus; species Rhipicephalus microplus. The sequence continues at coordinate 29,267,704 of NW_027464586.1, forward strand.
TTGGTTGTGATCTTGTAGAATCCGAGTCAAATGCGCTAGTAATTCTTACTTCCGCGAAAACAGATCGGTGTGCAAGGTTCCATCTCGTTTACGACAATACGAAATTTTGCAAGGGCTGCAAGTATCTAAAAGCAAGGTCAGTAATCACCTGGTGGGCACATGCCAGACGGATAAGCAAACAATTTCGAGAGTCACACAAAGATGCATGCGATCAATCGTAACTACCACAACCGCGACGCGCATGCGATTCCATGGACGCTCACGAAAACTGCTCCTCCCCCCCCCCCCCCCTCCCGGTGGCGCCGCAGCGGTGGTTCGAGAATTAGACCTGCCATGCCGGTTTTGGAGCACGCAGTCTGCTACAGCCGCCAAAATTCTAAGACAAGGACCAGTACCCGCAGAGCTAATCTCACTAGTATAGTCCCCGGCCCATCAAGGTCCGAAGGGGAATGAGAAGGCGCACGCGATCGCCCGAGGGCTCACTTTCCGGTCGATCGACGCTGACCCACCGCCTTCGCGCGAGCAGCCCATCTCCACAAGAGACGAACTACGAACGTTTCCGGAAATCACCGCACACTATAAACTCCACCGTAAGATTTGTCCATAGGCGGCTAAACAGCTGAGCAAAAAGGACGAAATTTTGTGGCGAAAATTGCAAACCGGGGTGTTTCCGAACCCTCACCTGTACAGTAAATGGCACCCGGAAGTGTGCAGCTCCAGATGTGCGCACTGCAACAGCACTGCGGGTTTAGTGCACGTGGTATGGACCTGCCCATCCTACAATGATCCAAGTAGAAACGTAGAATCCTGGGAGGTCTTATTACGCAGCCGTGACGCCGAAGAACAGCGTCAAGTCATCGGTCTCGCCCTGACCGCCGCCGAGTCCCAAGGGATTCCGGCCGATGGCTAGGGGGATGATTGGGGGCAGAGGCTGAAGCCTCCTCCCCCGTAATTCTAGACGGGTGTAATAAGCGTTATTTCTCTCTCTCTCTCTCTGGAGCACGCGGCGGGCCGTAACCGTGCGCTCTTGCATCCAGCGGCCGTGCCTGTGCACTTTGGTTTAGGTGCATGCTAAAGAATCAAAGTGGTAAAATTTCCATAGCATCCCACATTATGGTGGGTCTCGTAACTATATACTGTTTTTTTGATCACCCTATCAATTGATCATTAATAACTATCTTTTTTTCTGCAGTTCGAAAAAGCTCAATCCCAGAATAACTTCAGTAGCCTTTCTTCCTTGATTTCTAGAAGGCGCCTTTAGTTGATACTACACACACATTGAGCTGAAGCCGTCTACATCCCTGGTAAAGAACAGATAGAATGTCATCCGGGCGGACTTCATTCACCGTGGATGTTCAGAGAGCAATGCCAAACAATCTTTCATTTGTTAGTGCCGCTCTCAGGTACAACTTTAGGCGTCTCAGCGAAGAAAAAGAGCATTCGTCTTCAGCTGGGCATGTCGTATATACAGTTGGTTAAATTGGTTTGGGTACCAGGGCCCAAAAGAATTTTCCTTAAATATATGGCGGATGCACTAGCTAAGTCATCATTGAATGGCCTAGTTATTCGCATACTACCAGCGTCTAAATTCGTTATATGGGCTAGATTTAGGAGGAAAATGATGTTAGAATAATTTTCTTTGCCGTACATAATAAACACAATAGAATTTCAACACCTAAATTATTATTGCAACCGTAAAATATGTGACACGCGTGCGGTTGAAGTCGCAACCACAAGGCTGAAGTGTGATACTCCTTACCTCATTTTTTATTTACACAGAGCTGGTCTGGCTGCTTCCCCTAATTGTTAGTTTTTTAGAGTCCCTGAGACAACAAAACATTGTCTGATATAATGTAAAAGATACGCTGCATTGCGCAAAATCACATTAGATGCCGTCTTCCGTCTCGTAAGATTGGAGTTTGAAACTCCAAATGTACTTTCTTTGGGGGCTTTGTCCATAGGGTTCAGTGACGGGAAAGTTGTCGATGCCTTGCAGGAGTTTAACAAAGCTTCAAAACGATTCAGACTGTACAACATATTATTACTCCTAAGTTACTTTTTTTAGAGGTCAATTTATTCGTTGATTTATTTATTGTTGTTGCTGAAACCATCTGCTTCATTTTCTATATTCGTTATTTCTAATTGTCCATTTCTTCTTAATTTTTGCTCAATTTTTTATTGGTGAATTAAAAACGTGAGCTAACAAATTAACAGTATTTCCTCAGAACTACCCGGTTCCTGGTCTATCCCCCACCGTGATGGGGGAGGGATGAACAACAAGAGAGAAGGCAGGGAGGTTAACCAGGCACATGCCCGGTTTTCTACCTTACGCTAAGGGAATGGGAAGGGGGCATAAAGATGAGAGAGAGGGGAAAGAAAAGAGAAAAAAGGGGATTGTCAGTCAATCGGCTGGCGCGTATGCAGCGGTGGCACAACACAAAAGCTAAAGGTTGTCATGTAGGCCTGTAGTCCTCAAAAAGCACAAGACAGCTTTGACTACTTTCTGAGCCGACGAAAGGCGAGGACGGTGTTCCATTAGCATCTGCATAAAGAGTGGCCGATCGTCCAATTGTCGCAATGCGTCCGAAAGCTTCTGTCTTTCGGAGGCAAATCGAGGGCAATGGCATATCAGATGGTCCATGTCCTCTTTGGCGCAGCAGACGTCGCATTCCGCATTGTCTGTCAATCCGATGAGGATTCTATATGCTTTTGTGAAAGCAACACCCAACCAAAGGTGACAAAGAAGCGAAACTTCACGTCGATGAAGTCCGGATGGAGGTCGAAGTTCCTGTCGAGGGTTTTTTTGGTAGAGTCTCGTGTGTCTTATGCTTGGGATGTTCCACTCCTGCAGACACAGACTACGTGCCAGGTGATGAAGTCGCTTTGAAGCGTCAGTCCTTGACAAAGGAATCGGAAGGATGTGCTCTTCTTGATGCGATGTGCGAGCCGCGTTGAATGCAGAATTATTGCCACTGATCCCACAATGGCCAGGAAGCCACTGAAACTTGACCTCGTGGCCTGTTTTAGTGACGTGGTGAAGAAGCTTGACAACTTCGTAAGTTAACTGTTCATGGCAACCTCATCGAAGGACTGACTGCATGCTCTGTAGGGCCGGTTTCGAGTCGGAAAACGTAGCTTTGGCACACACCCCAGCATGGGTGTGTGCCAAAGCTACGAGGCTATCATGTCGCTTTTGCGGGCGTCAGCGACACCCTCGCAAAGACTGCCCTGCCCAGAAATCGGTGTTGCCACTATTGCAGAAAAGTAGGACATTTTGGCGACGTTTGTACGAAGAAGAACAGAAACGACGTGCTCGGATCTATTGAACTTCGCCACGTAGATTCGCGCCGAACAAGGTTCACGAAAACATTTATTAATGGGCACCCGGCCGAGTTCAAGATATACTTTGGCACAGAAGTGTCTGTGGTCTCGCTGTCTTTCCCAGGTCAACCGCGGGTGCTAGATTCCGTCGAAGGGGAAGTCTTAGGCCCTGGTGAACAAACTCTTCACGTTCTCGGTACCTTCAAAGCAACTTTACACTCGGGGGGGGGGGCGAGTCACAGTGTAGATGTTGTATGTGGTTGACCATCAGCGTACACACCTACTTGCGCTGCTTGCAATCGAAGCTGTTGGGGTCGTTGAGTTCGTGGATTCTGCCGAGGGCGTTCATGCCCCTAAAGCAAACATTCTCCATGAACTACAGTAATTTCGGCAAGGAGATTACCGTGTGCACGTCGTACCCAGCGCCCGTCTATTTTGCTTGAGTGCCTCACTTGAACGACGTTGTCAAGAGAGCGCTGGATGAATCGGAATCACAAATTGTCATACAGAAGGTATAGACGCCAAAGGAGTGATGCTGCGGACTCGTAGTCGTGCCCAAGTCATCTGGAGACTACTTGATTTGTGTTGACTTCAATAATCCTAATGTAAAATTGAAAGGAACCAGTAGTGGTGCAGATTCTTGGCGAGTTGGGTGGAGCATGGGTGTTCTCCAAGTCAGATTGCTGGTATATCTTTCATCAAGTGAAGCTGAGTGCAGACAGCCAAGAACTCACAACTTTTATCACGCTGTTTGGTCGGTATTGTTATAAGAGACTCTTTTTTGGTATTGGCACGGCACCTGAGTACTTCCAACAGTTAATGTCAAGAATACTTGAGCGCTTGCTTGGAGTCGTGAACATGATTCACGAAATTCTGATCTTCAGCAAAGATTTGCAGAAGCACGACGAGCGCCTGAAGGCCGTCCTGGCCCGCTTGGAAAAAGAGGTTGTCACGCTCAGCAAAAAGTGCATGTGTCGGGTCACCTCAGTGTAGTTCCTGAGCGTAGTGGTTGGAGCAGACAGGATTTCACCAGACCCAGACAAGGTTAAGGCTGTCAAGAACCTGCCGCCGCTGACTAACGTCAGTAGAGTACGACGGTTACTTGAAATGGCCAACCACGTCGCACGCTTCATACCTCACTTCTCCGATGTCACTGAGCCCATTCGTCCCCTTTTAAACAAGAACGGCATCTGGACTTGGGGTACCAGTCAAGAAGCTGCCTTCTCATGACTGAAGTTGTTGCTGAACTCTGGCGCGTGCATGGCAAAATACGATTGCTACTACCACACAGTAGTATCTGCAGATGCCAGTTCCTACGGCCTGGGAGCGATGCTCCTACAGAACCATCCGGGAGGTACTCGGAGGGCTGTTGCGTACACTTCAAGGGTGCTCCCTTCCACAGAAGTGCGCTACAGCCAGACAGAGAAGAAGTGTCTCGCCATGACTTGGGCTGTTTTACAATACGATCAGTTTATAGTGGCCTCACCTTCAAAATAAAGACAGACCATCTTCCTCTGCTTACACTTCTGGGTAATAAAGACCTAGAGCTCGTGCCACCTCGCATACAACGAATGCGGATAAAACTAATGCGCTATCAGTATGTGGTGAAATATGTGCCTGGGAAGTACTTAGCTACGGCAGACACTGTCACGAGCGCCTTTGAAGTGCTGGCTACCCTCATAATAGAGACACCGGAGCTGTTCATCAGCGAAGTGTTCAAGCAATTACCGCCTCTGGTAGCAAGACGCCTGGATGATGTGCGCAAGCATCAAGCTCAAGATGGAGTTCGCTCTTGGTCATGACCTACTGCCCGAAAGTATGGCCCAACAAAACCAAGGTGCCTCTGCAGGTCACCGTTTTGCAAGAAGAGGGACAGACTGAGCGAATACGACGGCATCCTTCTGCTGGACCGACGACTTGCGATTCCATCAGCCTTGCGTTAGGACATTCTCGCCCTATTACACGAAGGAATTCAGGGAGTGCGCCGTTGCCAAAAACGGGCCAGGGAGACTGTTTGGTAGCCTAACTGTGACATGCATGTGGATCATATGGTGTCGCAGTGTGCTGTGTGCGCCGAGACTAGAGTTCAGCAATCCGAACCTATGTTGCCAACGGTTACACCTGAAAGGCCATGGCCGCACCTGGGCATCGATCTGTTTCAACTGAAAAGGTGCGATTAAGTCCTGATTATTGATTATTATTCCAGGTCTGCCGAAGTGCTCTCCGTTGGGTTGACCTTGGCACCAGCCGTCATTTTGGCAATCAAAAGGTGCATTGCCCGTTAATAACGACATGGAAGGCAGATCAAACTACCGGATAGCTAGCGATGTTCTCTGTAAACCGCATAACTCCGCTAGCCTGTTTCTCACACCCTAAATATTGCTTTTCTTCGTAATATAATTTGGTGCAGCAAGTTTAGTTCCTGCAAAATGATCTGAACAATGAAGTGCTTAAAAACCTTACAAGCGGTAAGCATTGCCAGAAAATACTAGGGAACTCAATCATAATACACCAACCCTCCGCACAAAAACCTGTGTATTAGGCTAGAAGAAAAGGGGAGCAACAATGGACAAACCAAATTTTTCCAGGTGAGATTTTATTGCAAACAGCATTTGGCCTTGATTTCTTCAAACCGTCCTGCCTCGTCGGTGGTAGTTAGTGTCCTAGCAGTGGGAATACAATAAAGCAATGAGCTGAAAAGGCAAACACGGCGCCGACAACATATTCGGTGTTCATAGACGTTCTCTCTACAAGGACTAAATAAAAATCGAGTTCACAATATTGTCACAGGGTCGTGACGTGGTCGAAGACAGCTAGGACACTGTATGTTGAAATTAAGCTGTTTATTTGGGTGAACCTGTGCCCGGTGAATGGAAAGTCGATTTCCAGAAGCAGTCTTGCACTAATAGCGGCAAACGGAGCATCGGCCGTCGATCAACTGACAAGCAGCGAAGCGTGTCTGCATTTATACAGTTGTCATTGATTATTCTAGCATTATTGCTTGCGGCAACGTAGGTTCCAGAATAATCTGAAAGGTTCCCGAAGTGGGCGTAATCATAACAAAAAGATGTACTACGGCCTCGGAGCTTTTCTAACACCGTAGGCATGGTTTGCGCTGAACATGGTGTAACGGGGCGATAACAAATCTTGAGAAAAAAAAGTGGCATTGCACCCCCTACCCCCCTGCAAAAGGCATTGTCCTGATGCTTTAACAAAAGACGAAGGTACAATAATAAAGACAATAAGCAGTAAGTACAGCAACAACAATAAATTCTGTCTTTAGGTTCGTGCATGAAATGGCTTGAGGCACATGACATGGACGACTTTAAGCCGAGCATGGCACCATGGAGAGTTCGTAAAGCAGTCGGGAATAACCTTGTAGTCGAGTGGTCCCACACGTTGGACTGCTCTGTACGGTCCGCAGTACCGTCACAGAAGTTTTTCACTAAGCTCACGTCGGCTTATCGGTGTCCATATCCAGACATTGTCCCCAGGCTGGTACTCAACGAAGCTTCGTCGAAGATTGCAACGGCGGCTGTCGGTCGCCTGCTGATTCTTGATGTGCAGGCGGGCGAGTTGACGAGCTTTTTTTGCGCGCTGAAGGTAAGTGGTGACGTCGAGGTTCTCTTCGCCAGTGACATTTGGAGCATAGCGTCGAGCGTCACTGCCGAGCTCAAGCTTCCATAGCCCAACTTGTACGGCGTCATATGCGTCGTTTCTTGGACGGCCATATTGTACGCAAAGGTCACGTATGGAAGGATTTCATCACACGTCTTGTGCTCGTCGTCGACGTACATAGTCAGCATATCCGCGATGGTCTTATTAAGACGTTCGGCGAGGCCGTTGATATGTGGATTGTAGGGCGTGGTGCGGTGGTGACTTGCTTGGCTGTACCTCAGGATCGCCTGAGTTAGCTCCGCCATAAAGGCTGTACCTCTATCAGTAATAGGAACCTGTGGAGCTCCGCGACGCAGAACAATGTTATCGACAAAGAACCTTGCAACCTCGGAGGCACTGCCTTTGGACAGAGCTCTTGTCTCGGCGTAGTGCGTGAGGTAGTCGGTTGCCGCAACGATCCATTTGTTCCCGAAGTTTGACGTCGGGAGCGCCACCGGTAAGCCCATCCTGATTCGCTGGAACGGCCGGCGAGGTGGCTTGATGGGCTGGAGAAGTCCGGCTGGCCTAGTCAATGGTGTCTTTCGTCGTTGACAGTCGCGGCAGATCTTGACGTAGTGAGTGACGTCGGCGGAATGTAGCCAGATAGTACTTTTCTTGTATTCTTGCGAACGCACGGGAAACACTGAGGTGTCAAGCCGGCGGGTCGTCGTGTAGGGCCTCGAGTACTTGTGCTATCACTGCTGAAGGAACCACGAGAAGGTGGTCGGCTCGAAGGGGCGAGAAGTTCTTCTTCAAGAAAACTCCATTTCGCAAAAAGAACGACTTCAATCATCTCTTAAAAACATTCGGAACAGTCGTGCTGCTACCCTCGAGGTATTCCACAAGGCTTCTGAGTTCCGGGTCAGCTCGGTGTTGCTCGGCGAAGTCATCGCCAGTTATTGTTCCGAAGAAGCAGTACTCATCCAGGCCGTCAGGCAGTGGTGGTTCGACGGGGGCACGACACAAGCAGTCGGCGTCAGAGTGTTTTCTTCCAGGCTTGTAAATGACGGTCGCGTTGAATCCTTGAAGTCTGAAGCTACATTGTGTGAGGTGACCTGAAGAGTCTTTCAAATTAGCTAGCCAACACAAGGCGTGGTTGTCGCTTACAACTTTGAAAGGCCTGCCGTAGAGGTAGGGGTGCAACCTTGACGCTGCCAATATGACAGCTAGGCACTCCTTTTCTGTTGTAAAATAGTTGGTCTCGGCCTTGGATAGCGACCGGCTAGCATAACTGATAACCCTTTCCACGCTGCCAGTATTTTCACAAGGATGGCGCCGAGTCATACGCTGCTTTCGTGAGTGTGTACTTCTGCTTTGGCGTATTCGGGAAATGCCCCCGGTGTTTGGGGGCGTCGTTTAAGTGCCTGAAATGCATCTTGTGCCGCTTCCCACCATAATTCGACGTTGCTTTTTGAGAGGTGAGTAAGAGGCTCGGCGATCTGTGAAAAACGTTTGACGAAACGTTTGTAATAGGCGCACAATCCGAGAAATCTGCGTACAGCCTTCTTTTCAGTGGGCTGCGGGAAATCAGCGATGGCGGATGTTTTCAGCGGGTTGGCACGACTCCAGACTTGCTTATCACGTGCCCCAGGAACAACAGCTAGTCGCATGTAAAGTGGCACTTTTCTGGCTTCAGGGTTAGTCCAGAGGTGTTGATAGCTTGAAGTACTGCTTCAAGGCGCCGGAGATGCTCGTCGAAGCTGGAGGAAAACACGACGACATCATGCAAGTACGCGAGGCAAGTCTGCCATTTTAATCCAGCCAGCACGGTGTCCATAACGCGCTGGAACGTCGTAGGCGCCGAGCAAACACAAAATCACATGACCTTAAACTTGAAGAGGCCGCCTGGCGTGATAAAGGCCGTCTTCTCTCGATCTCTCTTGTCAACTTCAATTTGCCAATAGCCCGTTTTGAGGTCCTTAGAAGAAAAGTACTTCACGTTGTGGAGACGTTCCAGTGCGTCGTCTATACGTGGGACAGGGTACACATCCTTTTTTATGATTTTGTTCAGGTGGCGGTAATCGGCGCGAAACCGTAGGGTCCCGTCCATCTTCACTAATACCACGGGTGTCGCCCACGTACTCTTGGATGTCAGAATGATGTCGTCGCGTAGCATTTTGCCCACTTGTTTCTTTACGGCGTCACATTCACGCGTTGAGACTCGGTACGGGCTTTGTCGAACTGGTCGGACACTTTATTTTGTTATGATGCGATGTTTCTCGATTGAGGTAGGTTGAATTCGCGATGATGACGAGAAGCAGTCCTTGATTGCAAGAGCAGAGACTCGATCTGATCTTGCTTGCACTTAGAAAAGCTTGGGTTGACATCTAAATCTGCTTCGGCACCCCGATTTGTCGAAGCAGCATCGGCAACATTGACGAGGGCGAATTAATTGCTGGGCTCGAAGAATTCATCGATGTGGGCGACCCGTGTACCACGATTTAGATGCCTATATTCGTGACTGAAGTTTTTCAGCACCACCTTTGCTTTGCCGTCACGCAGTTCAGCTATGCCTCTTGCAATGCAAATCTGATGATTTAGAAGAAGGTCCTGATCGCCCTGGACGACACCTTCAATGTTTTCGGCTTTTTCGGTGCCATTAGAAATGACGCTGGAGAAAGGCGGCACGGTAACCTGCTTTTTTAGCACAAAGCAATGCGTAATTCCTTGGCGTTGTAGGGGTCGGCAACGTGTTTTCTGAGGGTAGTGTGATTGCATCAGACCTCAGGTCGATGATAGCACCGTGTTGACTTAGAAAGTTCATTTTAAGTATCAAATCCCTGGAGCAATTTTGTAAGATTACAAAGCTCGTAGGATAAGTCTGGTTATTGATTGTGATTCTTGCTTTGCAGACTGCAGTCGGCGTTGTTAAAGGATCACACACGAGGCTCTCAAAATATAAAAGAGAGCACAACATTCTTTCCTGATATTTCTCGTCCTTCTTGGTACAATACAAAGACGTAGACAGTAGTTCTCGTGACATCTACAGCATACGTGCTCTCGATTCATTGATATACGCGAAATATCACATGTGATTTGTCTCCTGCACTACTTTGCCATGCAGCCGCCCATCCGTTCTTTTTTTTGTCTCGCATGAACATCATGCACAATCATCCGATCAAACTTTATTTTTTTGTGTTTACAACTGCGCAAGCGGCGATAACAGTGTGCAGCCGAGAAGCGCAAAATCCTGAGAGGCTCTAGCACTTATAGTGCTGATATTGTTCACATGCATTCAAGAACTTAGTAGCGAGGAGGATGCATCTTGTGCATGGAGAGGAGAAAATCACCCCCTCGTTTTTAAACGCGGGGCGGCCAGTGGCCGTTTAGTGACTTCCAGTGGTCTGGATTTCGGTGCCTTTCCGTGCTGTCCTCACGTTTTTCAACTTCGTCGCGAAAGACCCACTGGTGACGGAGTATTCGGCTCCAGTATCTACGAGAACAGTGACGAGGTGGCCGTCGAATAATACGTCGAGTTCATTGGTTTGTCGTCGTGTGTTGTGGTCGGGTCGTGGCATTAGGTAACAGCTACGTCTATTTGGTCCGCTGCGTCCACGTTGCGTACGTCGTGACGTCTTTTGTATGCTGCGAAGGTTTGACGTGAAGACCCTTTTTGTCTTGTGGCGGATGCTTTCAATTTCGTGGCGGCGGCAGCTTTGTCGGCGGCAGTGGAGGATCTTCGGTAGTTCGTCGTACAGCGACCGCGCCTCCATTGGTTGCTGCCCTTAGTTTTCTGAGTAAGGGCTCGGAGATCGGTTCCGAACAGATCCGAGGTGTACTGCCCACTTCTTGGTTAGGCATAGCGGCCTGGCGACGGCGAACGATATGGTCGTCGGGGTGTTGACAGCGCTCCCGCGAGGTAGTCGGCGATATCATGTGGTCATTCACCCCGTTGTGGGCATGGCGCGTTAATGTCGAAGCCCAGTAGACCCATCTCTCAGTACATAAAACGGTTAAGTGTGCCCGGCCATGTTAAAGAACCCCAGGTGGTCAAAATTTCCGGAGCCCTCCACTACGGCGTCTCTCATAATCATATAGTGGTTTTGGAACTTAAAACCCACAAATCAATCAATCACTCGAAGTGTGCCTGGCCTCCCCAAAGTGGTAGCAGAGCGGGTGGTTCTCAGGCGCACACCAGACATCGGTTTCCCTTTCGTGCTGTGCTGGCCCGCTGGCGAACTGTAGGACGGTGGTGGTGGTGGCGGCGGCGGCGTCTGGCAACGGAAGTGTGACGGGGTGGCATTTTGGCGTGGGCGTCGAGGAGGAGCGTGATGGCGCGCTGTAGCAGCATAGCTCAGTTTGTGGCTCGGGCGGTGCTGGTTCAGGTGTCCAGAAATATTGCTGGACTTCCTGGCGTAACAACATCGGCGATCAGGTCGACGGGATGCTGTGAGGCCGGCAATGATTTACGCAGCTCTTCCCGTACGATCACTCGTATTGTTTCGCGAAGGTCGTCAGAGCCAAGAGCATGAAGAGCTGGGTTGTCTTCCATTGTTCGCCGATTGTACTGGCGGGTTCGCATTTCTATCGTCTTCTCGATTGATCTTGCTTCCGATAGGAATTCCGGGATGGTCGTCGGAGGGCTTCGGATCAGTCCAGTGAAGAGTTCTTGCTGCACTCCTAGCGTGAGAAAGCGAACATTTTCTCCTCGAGCATATGGGAGTCAGAGTGGTGGAAAAGTCGCGTCATTTCTTCCACAAAGATTGTTACAGTTCCCTTCGGCAGTTGCACCCTCGTCTCCAGCAGCGTCGTGGCTCTTTTTTTGCGGGCGATGCTCCTGAACGTATCCAGGAATGCACTGCGGAAGAAATCCCATGTTTGAAGGGTGGACTCATGATTCTCGAACCAGGTTCTATCCACGTCTTCCAAATAAAAGTAGACGCGAAGTAGCTCCTTTTCTGTGTCCCAGTTGTTCAGGGCGGCCACCCAGTCGTAGGTCTCCAGCCAGGTCTCCTGATCTTCAAACGATGACCCACAGACAATCGGTGGTTCTCTTGGCAGCTGCATCACTATCGTGGTCTGTGGCGCAGCAGTTGTCATTGGTGCCACGGTCAATGTCACGGTCTTAGTCTTCCGAGCCCTGTCTTGTAGAGCACAGTACTCTGGTGGAGAACCCTGCTATCTGCGGCTTGTTCAGTGCTCGTGGTGGCGTCGGTGTCTTTTTCGCGACATGGGCTATGTTCACAGCTTCACGGGGGCGCCCGGTACATGAACGAAGCAGCACCACCACCAGATGTCACGGGGTTTTGACGTGGCCGTAGACAGGAGACTGTATGTTGAGACCAAACTGTTTATTTAGGTGAACCTGGGCCCACTGAACCAAAAGTCGGATTCTAGTAGCAGTCTTTCGTTGATAGCGGCGATTTGAGCGTCAGCCGTCGATCAACTGACAAGCGACGGAGCGTGTCGGCATTTATACACTTGCCATCGTACATTCTAGCGTTATTGCTAGCGGCAACGTAGGTTACAGAATAATCTGAACGCTTCACAAAGTGGGCGTAATCTTAACAAAACGATGTACTACAACCTCGAAGCTTCTGTAACACGGTAGGCGCGGTTTGCGCTGAACATAGTGTAACGGGGTGATAACAAAACTTGAGGAAAGGAACGCGACAAATCAAGTTTTTCAAGTTTCAAGATTTATTATTTCCAGAAACAAGTTACAAAATCTAGGATACACAGACGAGGGTCCCAGACCCAGAGAATTCAGTGGTACCTTCGGTTTGTCAATACAAAATGACGGTAAAATTTATACAGAGCAACAGAAAATTCTTACAAATAGAGACATCAAAATACACTTTTACATCACAAATCAAGCCAAAACACGCAACATGGTATAAATACAACCGAAGAACAGACAAGTTAAACAGGCAAACGATCACATGTATGCATGGTTATTCGAGAAAATGATTTTGACGGACTTTTTGAGCAAAGGAAATGAAGCACAACGCTTAATGCCAGAAGATAACGCATTCCAAAAAAATATCGCATTGAAAGCGAAAGGTTTTTGCCCATAATTAGTATGAGTGAGGGGTAATAGGAAATTTTTATTAGCCGCAAACCTGGTCACATTATTATTCTGCAGAATATCACATGCAATAAATGGGAATTCCAGTTGGTTATACAGCAATTTGTGGAATAAGGTCAGAAGATTCAACCGGAACAAAAGGTTTACTGGCAAGATATTGTGAGAGCGTAGTAATGTGTAGGCGTTCGATTGCGAAGAGCTAGAAGTGACAATGCGTATGGACTGATTTTGAATATGCTGTATTGATGATAAATAACAAGCATAAGTGTTGCCCCATGAGAATACACCGTAAGTAATATGACTATGAATGAACGCAAAATACAGTGCCAGTAGAGCTTCACGGGAAAAGAAAGGGCGAGCCTCGATTAATGTGCATATACCAAACGCCGTCTTCTACTTAGGATGGTTAAAGTGACTGCGAAAGGTGAGGCATGGGTCAAGATGTATGCCAAGAAAGACGATATCAGAACAAGCAGAAATGAAATGAATACCAAGTTGTAATAAGGAAATTGTAGATAATGAGCTCTGAGCACTTTTAAACAACATAAATTTAGTTTTTGTGGGATTCATAACTAAGCAATTACTGCTGCACCAATTCATGAGGGCACTTAATGCAAGATTTACCTTGAAACAAGAGCATCAATGTTTTTATCAGATGAAGATATTGCTGTGCCATCAGCGTATAGAACACAGTGACCACAGTAAAAAGAGTTAAGAACATCATGAAGATCATTCATATATAAAATAAATAGCAAAGGGACCAATACTGAGGCCTGCGGTCCTCCTTGGTTACCATATTTTATTGTAGAAAAGGTATTTGCGGCGTGTACTGTGTACTGTCGGTCAAGTAGGTAATATTTAAAGAATGTAAGCGCAGGTCCAATTATTCCATAGAACTGAAGTTTATGCAATAAGACTTGATGATTTACAGTGTCAAAGGCTTTAGTGAGATCTAAAAAAATCGAACTCACTAAATTTCCTGAATCGCTACTTTTCTTTATGTTATCAGAGACAGCACAGCTACGTTTGTTGACCTACCTGGACGGAAACCAATTTGGCTGTCTTTAAGCAACTTAAAATTAACTAAGTATCCTTTCAGACGTTCAACAAAAAATTTTTCGACTAGTTTGCTGAGGCAGGAAAGATTTGAAATTGGATGATAGTTAGAAACTGTTTGTTTATCACTTTTTTTTAAAAACTAGAAAAACTTTAGATTTTTTTAAGAATGAAAGAAATAAACCCTGTTTAACATAAGGTTGATAATTAGACACAGCATATCGGAAACAAAATGTGCAACCAGTTTTAAATGCCTTACACAAATGTCGTCTAACCCAGGCCCTGTATTTTAAGATTAGCAATAGTGGAAAAGACTTCCTGGGGTGTTGTTGGGAAAAGAAAGAATGACTGCTTGGTACCGTCCCAGAGAAGTATACGACTGCGCATGGTGGCGGTGGTAAGTATAGACGGAAGAAAAGCATTCCGAGAAGGCATTGGCAATTTGTTTGGGCTCAGAGAAGGTGGATTCATTGTAGTCGATTTTGGTTTAGAGGGACACTAGCAGGTGACTTGTTAAAGAAGGAGTTGGGGAGCTGCCACTGCCTTTCGCGGTTACTCCTGTTCTTGTCGAATTCATTTTCGTAGTGCCTTTTTTTCGCTTGCCTGAGCAAGGTATTTATTAGAGTGCAATAAGATTTGTATCCTTTAGCAAGAGCCATAATACAGGGCTGACGCTTCTTTTTTTATACATGTTTTCTTTCTTCCTTAAACTTTTTAAAAGACCATTGGTCATACATGGGTTGTGTGGCTACTTGTAGTTTTTTTACGTTGGACAGTATACGTGTTGGTCAAAATGGCGAGTAAAAATGACGAGCAAAATGCTCGCAAGGCTGCATCTGGGTCTAACATAGACATAACAGACACCCAGTCAGTTGTACTGACAGCCTCAACAAAGGAATCAGAAATAAATACAGATGTAGAATAGCTAATATTGCGTGTGTGGGTTATGTTTTCGAATGTGAGGAAGATGGGAAAATGATCGGTGATATCGGTTTCAACAACCCCCACGCAGGGTGGTGACGCCAAATTGAATGACATGTGATCAATGAGTGTACCGGTACCGTGAGAGGCTACTCCAGTTGGACACTCAACATGTGATTCAAAGCCAAATATGGTAAAACAATGAGTGTAATTTGCATAAAAAGTACGTGTCAAGCAAGTTAATATTCACATCACCTACAATTATTACGTTCTTATTTTCAAAAGTTAGCTTAGATAAAACTTCACGGAGACGGCGCAAAAAATCACCAAGGGACAACGATGGCGAGCGATAAATGCAACCCAGAATTAGGTTCTTTTCATTATTAAGGAATGAGTGGTTATTCTCTACCCACACTGACTCGCAATGTATCAGAATTAATTTAAGGTCACATCTACGCGTGTAGGCGACATCTTGGGAAAGAAAAATCGCGGCATCCCCATGACAACCATTTTGGCGATAGAATATTCAGCTTGATAAGACGCGAAACCGGTCATGCAGTTGTGTGCGTCACAAAGCCAAGTCTCTGATATGCAGATAAACGTGAAGGCATGCTGAACTGAAGAAATGAATTTAGTAATTGCATCTATATTCTTACGAAGGCTACGTGCATTGAAGTGAATGAGGGAACCACTCATTTTGGAAAGTTGACGCCGCACAGATTCCGTAGAGTGCAAGGCCGTGAAACGAGAGAGTGAACGATACCTTCCTTAGGGTATGAGCGAAAGGAAGTTTACAATGCATCACGTGAAGATTTGAAGATCAGACTCAGTGAAAATGCGATACACTCTGCTGTCGTCTGCTTTCCGGGCTTTTATCTGGCAGTTACGGTCCACAAGTGCTTCCACTTGTGTTCCTTTTTCTGTGCCAGCGCCTTTGAGAACATTTTCTTGTTATCAAGAGTTAAGTGGTCAGTAACTAGATTGGCAGGTTAGTGCCACCAGAGAAGCCGATTTTGTCAGTGCGCAGTCTGGCTGTGTGAGCCTTCCTTATGAACTCATTTTTTTTATCACAAGAACAGAAGCGAACAATAACGCTCTTTCGGTGGTCTTAGAGATAACACGGTGAACAGCGTCGACATCAGCGGGTGAGACGGGGCACTCGACAGAATCGCCGATTCGCCTCACAATGGCGCCGCAATCCTCACCCTGTGATGAAGGCACACCCTTGATCTCAACATTATTCATACTCGAATACTGCTCGAGATCAGCCACTCTTTTTAGAGTGCTTCATTTCGTAACAAGAGCACTTTGTTTGAGGCCAGCAGCTATTCCTGTCGCAGCTTCATTTCCTCAAATTCATTGCTCATAAAACGAAGACTTTCACAAAGCGAAGCATGCTCACCTAGACCAAGATCTTTCAACTTGATGTTAACTTTCGACACCAAATCATCAATCAGTGAGTCCAACTTCTCATTCAATAATTTTTCGAGAGATTCAATTTTTTGGCACGTTGCGCTAGAGAAGGCATAGGGATTCTAAAAAAAAAAACAAGGGTTTGGGCAGCAGTTGCAGACGGAATTAATTTCAAATATGTGCACAAAGTAACCAACCAACCTGTAGGCAGAAGAAATGCGTCTTAGCAAGGGGGCACGCCGCCGCAACTACTGCTGCCAAATGAAGTCCGAGCCAACGGGCGCGTGCTTACATGGTCCTCGTTGACAGTGGTGTGCAGTACGCGCAGGCGCAGCAAACAGAGCAGGGGTGAAGGACCTCGACGCCCTGTGATGACTGCGTGCGATCGTGGGCGATAATCCATGGTGGCCACTGGCGACGCGGGAAAGCAAGCACGAGTAGGCCCTGTTGGCAGAAGAAATGCGTCTTAGAAAGGGGACATGCCGCCGCAACTGCTGCTGCCTAATATCAAATAATCCTTGTGGCTGGTTTTGAAACAAGAGGATGGCGAAAATGACGATGCAGCACTAATCTCCTATAGGACATATTTGAGTTATAGGCCAGCAACCGATTTGCTTAGTGCACATATACTGCACCATTTAGGACTGACAGAAAGACGGACGGACACAAACATTAACTCTGTCACATTCTATAATAATCAAGCATATCCTTTTTGCAGTCGTTGAGCGAATTTCGGTGTGGTTCCGCGTGTCATAGAAGGGGAGAACGAATACCCCATAGCCAGCCGCAAAAAATTTAGTTGTGTTGCAACTGTGCAACACTACAAGATGCTAGCTAGTTATATTAGGTTTATTGGTGCAAGAGTGACTGAGACTAGCCTGCGTCAAACAGAAGATGCCTAGTGATAAGCAGTATTTACATTTTAATTCTAAAGCTTTAGGAGAAGTCTACTTTCTTTTAGGAAGTTAAAAACGATGGACAGTTGAACAAGTGAATCATCTCCTAGACATCGATTTGGGTGCATCGGTGCGTGGTATTCGTATAGTACTCTGTAATGTTTCCGTCTTACTGTTTACATGTATGGCCACGTTATTAGAATATGTAAAACTGTTAAAGGCTGTTGACATTTTTCACATTCCGGCAAATGTCCCCTTCTGAGCAAAGAGTTGTGAGTGAGGTGAGTGTGCCCATTGTGGAGTAGGCATAGGATGACATCAATGAACCGTTCTTGATAAGCACACGACTTCCATTAGAATTAGAATTAAAATTAACACAAGGTACCTAGTGATAACCAGTATATAATTTTAATTCTAAAGCTTAAGGAGGAATCTAATTTTTTTTAGGAAACTGATAACGTTAGACAGTGGAACAAGTGAATGATCTCCTAAACTTTGATTCAGGTCCGTTGGTGTGTGGTATTCGTATGGGGCTCTGAAATGTTTTCATCTTACTGTTTTTATGGACGCGTGATTAGAATACGTAAAACTGTTCATGGCTGTTGACATTTTTCACATTCCGGCCAATCGTCCATTCTAAGCAAAGATATGTAAGTGAGGTGAGTGCGCCCAATGCGAAGTCGGCATAGCATGACCTCAATGAACCGCTCCTGGTGAGCACATGACTCCCTTTCGCCCACTGTGGGTTTCACCAAATGCGGTTTATTACTCGTGCAAGAATTCCATTGTTGCTGCCATTTTAATGATAATGCTGCACGAATAGTATGTAGGCTATTTTAAGGGGAATATTTGTTTAAGTGATGTCTGAGCTGCTAAAGACGCACATTCGTCTGCCTTTTCGTTGCCTGGCATCTCTATGTAGCTGGGAACGCAACAGAAACGGACAGTCATATTCTCGTTATTTGAAACATTCATATATAGGATATCATGTCGTAAAGGTTCGTACTCAGATCTTATATGTAGCGCCTTTATTGAACCTAAATCAGTGAGTTAGTGTATATGATTGCTTGTCTGTATTTCTCAGTAATTATTTTTTACTGCTTCCCATAAGGCATGCATCTCAGCGCTGAAATTAGACATGCACTCTGGTAGACAAACACTTACAGTGCTTTATTCTGACGCAATCCCAATGCCAACATGTTGCTTTGTTTTCGAGCCATCTGTGTAAATTTGGATATATCCTTTCAATTTGTTCTATATTGCGAGGAATTCTTGAATTAAGTGTTGTGGTGTGGTGTCGTTTTTCTTAAATCAGGTCAGTGAAAAATCGTAGTTGCGCAGGTCAGCCCATGGCGGTTGTCTTGGTGGTTTGATGGTAACCTTAAGTGCTTCATTACAAATATTGTAGATTTGGCAATGCTCTTTGAAGCGTAAAATATCAAAGGTTTGATGAGGTGTAGCTTGTTTCAGTAGTGTAAGTGTGAGCCAGATTACCTGGTGGTGTCGTGGCATATATTTCGGGACTGTGTCCTAATACTTAAAACCTACGAGAGGGTTAAAAATACGTGGCGCTGGCATAGCGAAGGTTCATTGCAATCTACGTAGAAACTCAAAATAGGGGTGTTCTAGAGGTGCCATTTGATAAACGTAGACCGAGATTGTGTACGGGGTATAGACGGTGAATGTAGGATTCTCTGGCTGAGCCGTAAACAATGCACCCATAGTCTGAATTGCTACGCGCAATCAAACAATAAGCCTTCAATAGGCATAATAGATCATAACCCCAAAGCTTATGGAATAAAACCTCTAAAACATTAAGCGGTTTATTGGCCTTGATTTTAAGTGCATTAATATGAGCATGAAAGTTCAGTTTACTGTCAAATGTAACCCCTAGGATTTTCCTTCATGCTTTATCATCATCGCCACGTTGTTTAGTATTAGCTCTGGGTATGAAAATATTCCTTTTTTAATGTATATACCAGATCAACAATCTTTTGTGTAAAAACTCAGAAGCCATTTCTGTCAGCCAAATGTGTTAGTTTGTTTATGGTAAGTTGCTCCTAACATATTGATAGGTTAGAGGTACGAGACGCGATTTGAAGATCGTCAACATATAGAGAGTGCATGATTGTGGGTGGTGTGACCGTATTACTTGAGTTCATTTTTACTATGAAAAGAGTAGTGCTAAGAACGTAGCCTTGAGGTACGCCGTTTTTCTGGACAAATGTATGCGAAAGCACAGTGCCTAACCGCACCCATGATGTTCTGTTAATCTTGAAATCGGAGCAACATTTTAGCATTTTTTCTCAAATGCCTAGATTAGCGAGGTCTTGTAGAATTCCGTGTCGCCACTTGGTATCGTAAGCCTTTTCTAGGTCGCAAAAACCGCAAGACAGTTCTGCTTGTGAAGAAAAGCGTCTCGTATTTCATGATCCAGATGAACAAGATGATCAGTGGTTGAGAAACATTTTTTACGTGAACACTGATGATTATCTATAAAATTTGTATAGTAGAGAATAAATGACAGTCTGCAACTTATGACACTTTCATATGTTTTCACCAGGCAGCTGGTAAGAGCGATCGGTCTGTAGCTGATAGGGGATGTTGGAGGTTTCCAGCTTTTTTTGTAGAAACACATCTCGGGGACATGGAACAACCTCCGAACAATCCGGACTACACGTGGGAATATTGTAATAGAACAGAAGGCAGCAGAAAGGGGGGTGGTATTGGGGCATTCATTTATAAAAGCACAGACTGGCAAAGGGTTAAACAGGAGTGCAAGAAACATTTATGGCTAAAAGGGAAAGTGGCAGGTCAAATGACACTCCTTGGTTTCGTGTACTTGTGGACGGGAGCAAAGGCCAGAGAGGAGAACCAGGTAATGGTAGAGTGTATATCAAAGGACATTCAGGAGTTAGAAAGAGAGGGCGAGATAATTATAATAAGAGACATGAATGCGCACATAGAAGATATAGATGGATATACCGACCCGACAGGCAAAATGATCATGGATATGTGTGAAAGGCTTGATTTGATCATTTGCAACAGTACCGAGAAGTGTGAAGGGCAAATAACATGGGAGGTAGGAAGGCTGCAGTCGACGATAGATTATGCACTGATGTCACATAGGATGTATGATAAGCTCAGGGGAATACACATAGATGAAGGTGGCTCCAGAAGTCGGGGTAGAGATCAAAAACGTATCAAGCTAAGTTTTGGAAGAGCAGTGAAAGTGGGAAGGAGACAAGATGAGCAACTACAGGAAATTTTTTATCCAGAAAGGCAAATTGAAATAGCCACTAAACAAATTGAGAAAGTAATCAAGGAGGATAATAAGACAATGTGGACATACACGAATCTAATTAGACTCTTTGAGCTAGAGCTTGCTAAGACGCGTGACAAGTCACCCCGGAAAAGAAGACACAAACCCAAGAGTTCGTGGGATGAGGAAGGTAAGAGAGCCCTAGCAAAACGTCAGGAAGCCTCTAGGGAACACAGACATGCTAAGCAGCGGGGTGAACTGACAGATGATGTTGAAAGAAAATGGGAAACCTTTCTAAGCTTTAGAAGGGATGCATCCCTTTTGATCCATGAAAAGATTAGAAGAAAGGGAGCTCAGTGGCTGGCAGAAGTAATTAAAAAAGATAGAAAGGCAGCTGCGAAATTTCGGAACCAACTAAACTCCCTAAGAAATGAGACGAGCCTAGAGCAGAGTTTCATAACTACAGCCCAAGGTGCTAGGCTAGAAGGGGACGAAGCTATTGAATATATAAGAACAATGGTGACAGAAAAATTTCAACAAAGAAGTACTTTATGCACCACAATAGACAAGGACGAATCAAGTGGTGCAATGGCTCTATTTTCACAACGAGAGTGGGAAAGACTGAGAAAAGGGTTCCTAGTAGTACATCAACAGGCCCAGATGGCATTCCCATTAGGCTGATAAAGACATTAGGTCCGAAGTCTAAGCAGGCTTTGAGAGAGGCAGTGAGCACAATAATAATCGATGGTGAAGTTCCCGATGGATGGAAACTTAGCCAGATGAGCATGATCTATAAAGGAAAGGGGGACAAAGATGACATAAACAACTACCGTCCTATAACAGTGACATCAGTGGTCTACAGGCTGGCGATGCAGATTATAAAGGAAAGACTGCAGGCGTGGATAGAGGATGAGGGGGTGCTGGGGGAACTGCAGAATGGGTTTCGGAAACACAGGAGGTTGGAAGACAATCTGTTCTCATTGACGCAGTGCATCGAAATAGCAGAAAAGGAACACAGACCCCTGTGGCTAGCATTTTTGGATATCAAGGGAGCGTACGATAGCGTGGTTCAAGAGGAATTGTGGGGAATACTGGACACACTAGGCGTGGAACATGTAGTCACTAATATTTTAAAGGGTATTTATAAAGGTAATAAGGTAGTTATAAAGTGGGAAAAACAGGTATTCAAGCATGCAGAGGTAAAACGGGGGCTTAGGCAGGGGTGCCCCCTGTCACCCTTATTATTCATGATGTACCTACAAGGATTAGAGGCCAAATTAGAGGGAAGTGAACTGGGCTTCAACCTCTCTTTAGTCAAACAAGGAAAACTTATTGATCAGGCAATACCAGCATTAATGTACGCAGATGATATAGTGCTAATGGCCAACAACAAGGAAGATTTGCAGAGATTGATGGACATCTGCGGTAATGAGGGAGATAGGTTAGATTTTAGATTCAGTAAGGAAAAATCAGCAATCATGATTTTCAATGACAACGAAGGTAGTGAGCTTAGAATACAGGAGGTCACGCTAGAGATAACAGATAAATACAAATATCTGGGCGTATGGATAAGCAATGGGACCAAGTATCTGAGGGAACACGAAATATACGTGACGACTAAAGCTAACAGGAATGCAGCAGTCATGAAAAATAGGGCACTGTGGAATTACAATAGGTATGATGTTGTGAGAGGAATATGGAAAGGGGTCATGGTTCCTAGGCTGACGTTCGGCAATGCGGTCTTGTGCATGAGATCAGAAGTTCAAGCAAGATTAGAAATTAAGCAACGTGGAATAGGTAGGCTTGCTTTAGGAGCTCACGGGAATACACCAAATCAGGGAGTACAAGCTGATATGGGATGGACATCATTTGAGGTCAGGGAAGCTAGCAGCAAGATAAAATTTGAGAAGCGATTGAGAGAAATGGGGGAAGAGCGTTGGGCTAAGAAGGTTTACAGCTACTTGTACATGAAGAATGTCGATACAAAATGGAGGAAGCGAACCAGGAAGTTGACTGGTAAATACTTAGAAAACAGCAGGTGCCTAAACCAAAAATAACTATCGGTTAAGAACAAAGTGAAGGAAACGGAGACTGACATGTGGAGAAGGGGCATGATTAAGAAGTCGGCACTAGAGATCTATCGAACTTTTAAGCAGGAAATTGCCAAGGAAAGGATCTACATAATACTCGGGGTAGTTCTCTACTGTTTGAGGCCAGGACGGGAGTACTGCGAACCAAGAATATCGGGCCAAATACGAAGGGGTAGACACAGTATGCAGTGCGTGTGGAGAGGAAGAAGAAACTGCCGAACATTTGATAATGTTCTGTAAAGGGCTTCACCCTATAGTTCAGGATGATGGCGCAGAGTTTTTCAAAGCACTGGGATTTAGGGACAGCGAGGGCAAAATAGACTTTAAGCGGCTAGACTTAACTAGAAGGAGGTTATCTGATTGGTGGCTAAAGTCAAGGCATGAGTGAAAATTAAACCCTCCACTGCAAAGTACGAATCCTCAACTTCATTATTTAAAGAAAAAAAAAGATAAGTGTAATGGTTAGTTCACTAAGTATTACGGCTAGGTGGCGTTAGCCGCCACCCGATCTAAAGGGTACAGCCACATCCATCCATCCATCCATCCATCCATCCATTTCAGAAATGGGACTACTTTGGCAGTTTTCCACTGTTCTGGGATAGATCCAGATTGCCATACTATGTTGAAAAATATAAATCAAGTTTTTGTAGATGCTTCAGACAGGTGTGCCAGCATAGAGTAGTGGATGTTGTGGGGGCCAACTGCCGTTTTTTTACCATGTGAGAGTACCATGTTTAGTTCCTGTAATGTTAGGGGTCGGTTGTAAGCTTCGTGTGAAGCATCTGTGAACGGTAGTTTCTGCTTTTCTGCAATTTGTTGTGTTTGAGAAAAGTATCAGTGTAGTTCCTTGAACGGAAAATATTCCCCTAATATGTAAGCTTGTTCTTGTGTTGTTATTTATAGAAGTTATGTAATCGCGCCATGATGTTTTTTTTTCAGGCTTGCCTACGGGTATATCGTGCTTTTGTTTTGGCCTGCTTGAAGTTCACGAGGCTACTGTACGTGGAGTGCCTCCTTAGGATGCACCAAGCCTTATTTTGCAATTTCCTTGCGTCAGTGCATTGTTTTGTTCACCAGGAATTTCTCGTTTTTCGGCCATGATTTAACAATCGTGGATTTGACATTTGTGCGGCTGCAAATATACTTTCTGTGATTTTCAAGCAAGACAACAAGAGTCTACAGGGAACGCGTTTGTCGTCTCGTCTGTCTACCTCTACAAATGCCCTTCCTCAGCGACCGAGGTGAAAGTGCAGGAACGTGAACATCTGCCAGCAAAGGAAGACGGGAACGCGAGTATCTGTTGGTGGCATAGAGTTTCCTAAAATAATACCTAGAGGAACATTTGGCGCTAGTGTCTACGCGAGCTCCTTCAGCGGCTCTTGTAGCCCCATGGGAATTATGGGAACTACAGGCTTTGGATTCACTTCGGATGGATTGCGTTTTTGAGATTTGCGACGGTTCTTTTCCGAGTGTAAAAAATTATATGAGCTTATAATAAATTGAAACTTGCCTAGTTTATTTGTACGCAAAACTTATTGCGAAAAGTTTCCTTGAAGAAGCGGCAAAAGTAATACCTGGGCAACTTTAATGATCAGGGTATGCATTGCTCTGCAAATGCGTTCCAGATTTGGCATCAAGATGTAATCAAGTATTCTTTACAACACTTGAACACAAACATACCTTGTTTTTCTCTCGGCAGTACGAATGATCTAACTATGGAAATAACAGTACAGCACTAAGTGAACGTTTCGTCTTCTGCGATGCCAGGTGCGTCTCTCTAAGTTGCCTGTCCCCAACGCCCTTCTGTTATATTGTGAAGTCGAGTCAGCGGAACGTAACGGTGCGTGTACTTAGCTTTGTCATCGTTTTGCAGTCAATTTAAAACAATTTTAGGCAAGACGCGCTCGTGAAAAAAAAACATGAACTCGACACAACATAAAGACCGCCAGGTGACGCCGAGAAGTGCACACGCATTCACATCGGCTCCATCAATCATCGTGCCTAGCAGCAATTAAAATTATGTGACTAGCAGTAAAACTACGGAAATTGTGCAGGAAGACGTCATGTACACGCTGACTCCAGCTTTTTGGACAAGCAATCCCAGTTTTCTCTGAGAAGTGAAGACCTTCGCCAGAGCATGCCAACCCACCACTCTAAGCCTCCCAGCAAAACGGAACGCGCAGTCCTGGCAGCCAACTCTTGGCCAATGCGTCGCGTTGCACCTGCCCGAACCCCAACGCACAACGACCCTGAACTAGCCAAGGCACTTAAAAACACGGATGATCAAGGCATCGAAACCCAAGTGAGCTCTGTGGCGGACGCGGACGATTTCCTTTCACGTGATGAGGTGCTACAAGAGTAGTCTACTAGCGACGCCGAGAACGATGAAAGAGCCTCTGCGGAGGAACGCGATGACGAAACGAAGAATGGTCAGTGGCAGGTAGCAATGTCATGGTGACAGCGAAAACGCACCAGGAAACAAGGAAGCGCAGCCCGTGATGACAGCGCTGCTCGAGGCGTAACTGAGAGCAACAGCTGCGGTGCCAGAACGCTTGCAGAAGAGCGACGTGGAAGCGCATCTGAAAGAGGCCGACGAGCGTGCGTGACGCCTCTGCCCAAACACGATTTGAAGGTTTATAATGCGGCCCAGACCAGGGTTAGTAGTGATGGAACTGAAGGCATACCATGTTGCGCGAGTGATAAAATATGCAAGCGGTCACCCGGAGGCCTGTAACAACCACAAATGTCTGCTTCGCAACGCATCAAACATAATCATTGCAAGCACTCCCTACGAAGATGTAGCGGAAAAGATCTTGAAAATAAATACACTGGAGCTCAATGGCACCATTTATCTTGCAAACACCTATATATTCACTCCTGCAGGTGTACTTAAAAGGAGTGGTACATGGATTAGAACGCGAAATACCAGATGCTGAACTCCTGAGCCATCTCCACGTGCGCAGTCAACGAGGGACGATTGTTTCAAGCCTGCATGCTCGGACAGTCACTAACTTCAGTTATCCCGTTCGATGGACCAATACTGCCGCGCTTCGTGAATTATTACAGTGGCGAAATGCTGTGCGTGCCTTATCAACCCACACGGCAGTACTGTAAAATCTGCAAGAGCCAGGGGCATAGTATAGATGTTTGCCCCACACCAATGACAAAGGCGTGCAGAAACTACCGGCTAAGAGATTCACCTGAGGACCCCACTTGCGAGCCAGAATGTGCCCTGTGTGGTGGAGGCTACCCCACGGCGGCCTCGGAGTGCACCAAAAAACTCTTAACGCATCCCTCAAAGGGGCCGGTCGCTGCTGTCGCACAAACACAGCACACCACAAACCACTGGCATACACACGAGACGCTGCTTCAGCACTGACCGCGACGACTCGGCACCACGAAGCGGAGCCCGTTCCAGTTCCCGATCCAGGTCTCAGTTTATATCCCAATTGAGGTCCGGCTCTCGAGACAGCTCCAACTCCAGGAATGGTGACCATAAGCAGGCCCAAGCAAAGCAACAACAGCGCAAGGGCAAGAAGGCGCAGAAAAAAGAAAGTGAAGAACCAGGTAAGTGGGGCAGCAAAATCCTTCCTACACTCACACCAAACACTACAACTCACGCGCTTAGAACGTGAATAAGAGATAATGCGGGTGAGCATAGGTGATCTAGAACGCGAAAATAGGGAACTAAAAAAAGCAACAAATGCAGCAACCACAACAAAACTCTATACCAGCCCAGAGTGGCCAGAAATTGCAGACGCAACCGAATGCAGAAGGCGACTCAATAATTACGTCGTCGATGCTGAAAGAAGCATTAAAGGAAGTTGTACCGGCAGTTATAGAGCAAGTAATGATAAAGGTAGAGGGAAATCTCCAGATTCTGGACAAGAAAATCCAGGCACAACACATCGAATTCACGAAAGCCTTGCGAAAGCATGCCACAGGCGTCAACATCAGAGAAAAAGCTGAGAAAATTTACAACAACCTCGGATTGTTAATCATGAACCAGGAGACACATAATGGCTAGATATCAAACGCAGTGGTCAGAAAAGTGCGAAATACGGCAGTTGAACTGTCGTGGTTTCCGGCGGAAAAGAGGGAAACTGTTGAAGCTGGAGGCGTCGCAACAAAAGCCACGTGCTGTTCTAGCAGTCCAGGAAGCCGGAACACAACCAAAATTATGGGGCAACGAAATTTATAGTACCGGGGACGCAGAATTGAAAGTTGCTACTTTAGTCGATAACTCAATTACAAGAATATGTCTCCATAGAAGAGACGGATATCCCGCATCTCAGAATAACCTACAAAGGCAGCCATGGAAAGAGCGCCTTCATATTTAATATCTATGGCCCCCAAGACAAAATTAAGCAACGTTAGACAAGCTCTTTCAAGAGACACAAAAGCTGGCGAAGGGAAATCCACTAATCATAGTTGGGAATTTTAATGCCAGTCATGCAAGCTGTGAATATAATATGCAAGACACCAAAGGCAAGAATATCGCAAGACAAATTGAGAAACTGGGAATAACGCTGTCAACTGACCCTGCAATACTATCGAGAACAGGCAACAGCGTATCCATGAGCACAAGTCCGGACTTGACGATGGTACAAAACTGCCACAGCGTAGACTGGTACAACACCTTTGAAAACCTAGAGAGCAATCCTTACATACTAAGCACCACAATCCGCACTGGCTGAATCCGCAAATACATCGGCACAGCTGAAAATACCAGACTGGCATGCACATAGAAAATCGCTAAAAGCGCACGTGACTGCCACAGATGACCTGAACGAGTGGTGCAAAGTAATCCAAAATGAAAAGCAAATGCACACCAAAACTGTCGCTAGAACACATGTCACTCCGGAATTAGACACTCACCTTCTCCACATGTGGGAAGCAAGAAGAAACCTCACTAAAATGGAAAAGGCAAAAGCTAAACAAAAAACTCAAAACGAAAATAAGTAACGCAGCAAGCCGAACAGTATGCTAATCAACTCGCGACAGCCAACTGGGAACAGCAAGACCTGGAACGGCAAAGACATGGAATATACTCAGAGCCATGACTGACCCTCTGAAAATGAAACGTGCAGGACAAAAATCTCTAGAGAAATTATCGCCCACATATCCAGGCTCACCAGACAATCCCCTTCAAGACATCTATATTAAGTGTTTCGGCGTCCAACCCATTACAGCCCCTTACCAGGCTAAATACACTGGGATCCCAAATGCAGAACTGGATGCACCTTTCACGCATGCGGAGTTTAGAGCGGCAATCATCGGCATGAAACGCAACACAGCGCCTGGGGTGGATTAAATTATCAATTCTATGATATGCAACATGAATGACGAAGCCATAACAGCGTTTCTAAACTTTATTAACAAACACTGGGTAAACGGCACTATATCTCAGCAATGGAAGACTTATGTAATTATTTTGATACCCAAACCAGGAAAGAAATTGGCAATAAAAAACCTCAGGCCAAGCTCTCTTATCTCGTGCTTAGGCAAAGTATTTTAGAATTAAAAATTACCAGACTTCAACGGTGTCTTGAACGGAATAACTTGTTGCCAAACACCATGTTTGGTTGCCGCTCAAACCTCTCGACAAAGGATATCCTTCTGCTTTTAAAGGAGGAAGTACTAACAAATGTTCAAAAAGCAGGAGAAAAGATTGTCATGGCCATCGACATAAAAGACAATTTCGACAACGCAAGCCATAAGGCCATGTTGGATGGGCTAGCAGCGACAAACTGCGGTCGGAGGACGTACCAATATGTACAGAACTTCCTTAGTAAAAGAACAGCTGTCATCAAATTAGGAGAAAACAAATCTAAAGTCTTCCACCCACCGAGCAAAGGCACACCACAAGGCGCTGTGACCTCGCCTACACGTTTTAACATAGCCATGATTAGTCTAGCAAAAAAAAAACTCGAAAATATTCCTGGCATCCGACACTCCTTCTATGCGGATGACATCACTATATGGACCACCAAGGGTAGCTTGGCAGAAAAAGAACAACGGCTCCAACTGGCAGCTAAAAACCATCGAAGAGTACACTAAAGAAAGGGGACTTCAGTTCTCAGCAGACCAATCGGAACTCACTCGGTTGTCCAAGAGTAAAAAAAAATACAAAGGACAGACCCGAGCCTCCGCCTTGAGGTCAAGCAAGACGGCAATATTATTCCAGAGAAAACGACCGTTCGAATCTTAGGGATGTGGTTACAGTCCAATCAGCGATGTCTCCACACACTGAATATGCTTAAACGAACAGCTCAACAAGTTGTTCGTATGATAGTTCGAATAACAAAGAATCATGCTGGACTGAAAAATCAAGACGCGCTTCGTTTGGTAAAGTGCTTAGTCATCAGCAAACAATTATACTCGCTACCCTACCACAACATGAATAGAGAGGAGGAAGAAAAAGCAGACGAAATAATAAGGAAGGCGTATAAAGCAGCTCTACGACTACCGCAAAGCACTTCAATTGCGAAGCTATTAGCACTCGGACTTCACAATACATTTGATGAGTTGGTTGGAGCGCAAGTAACCGCTCAGATTAACCGCCTACTACAGACGCCAACTGGCAGAAAACTTCTTCGTGAAATTGGCCCCGGTGAACAAGTACAGGCACATGTAACAGCTAAGGAACTGTCATGCTCCGTCGGAGCCTGGTACAAGATATGTCCCCTACCGAAGAACATGGACCCAGTTCTACATGCTGGAAGACGTAAAGCAACAGCCGCTTACATAGATAAAAAGACAAAATATTTGAATATGGCGAGACTTACAGACGCTGCATCATATCAGGCAAATGCAAAGAACATGGTGGCCGTGGTCACAGACCGAAAAGGAAACGTTACAAGTGGTGCCTCCATAGCCCAAGCCTCTATCACGGAAGCGGAGGCGATAACGATCGCGCTAGCAACCAAGGAGGGCAGGGAGTAAAAAGCCCCACTGACAATAATGAAGGATTCAAAGGCTGTATGTAGGAATTACGAAAAAGGTAGAATATGTATGAAGGCCTTCCAAATTCTATCCAAAGGTCATAAAGACTTCCCACTTGAATACATCCAAACCATTATCTGGGCGCCAGGGCACGAGGGCGTCAGCGGGAACCAGTTTGCGGATGAGGCGGCTTGAGGCTTAAGAAATCACCGAGCTTCCTTGCACACTGCAATAGAGGATCCAACGCCCCAAGACCCTAACGTTGGTACAATTCTTCAGTAGTATAGGGACAATAGAAAACTGTATTCAGCACCGCATAAGAACCTCACAGCAATGGAATCGGTTGCATTACGCAGCATCCAAACAAACACATATAGGAACTTACACAGGCTACATGTATTCTACCTGACAGCATACAGATATATAAGTCCATGGTGTGGGGCCACGGGGCCACGCCAACTCTGTTTCACATAACGTGGGAGTGTACACATCATAATAAAAAACACCAGAACATGAACAACACAGAGGAACAATGGGAGGCAATGCTGTCCAGCTCTGCCATTGCAGATCAGTGCTGGCTGGTCCAATGGGTAGAGATAATTGCTAGGGCCAGCGGAGCCCTGGAATATGGGCCCGACCATTTGGGCTGCTCCGCGTTATGCGTAAATAAAGTTTTCTCTGTCTCTCTCTCGACGCAACATCCTGCACTGGCAAAAAACGCTGCATCTATGTGCAGCGGTGAGTGGACGACGCTTCGTTTAAACTGTCAAATACGACCCGTAAAGCTTAAACGTTGCAGCAAACTTCAGACCCAGTGGTCTTAAGTCTCTTTCAATAAGAATCCTTCAGGGCTTTTCGCCGCACTTCACTACCCATGCTGCGCAAACAACGAAACTGAAACTGTGAAAAAAATCTGTAGACAGTTTGCTAAATAACCCTACCGTATCCGAAGCTTGTATTTACCACAATTCCCAAGGAGGTACATGATATCAACGCCAGACTCCTCTCTAGGTATTATTGTATGAAACTCTGCGGTTGATTGTTAACGGGACCAGCGTTTCTCGTGACGAATGTGGTGACGTCTTCAGAAACCGATGAAACGTAGATAGTGAATGCATGCAGGACCACACGTTCGACTCGTCATATCATTCGATTGGTGAACAGCGCTTCGATAACGAGGATAAACAAGCATACTCAAGTTAACCAGCTTTGGCTCGCATAGCCCGGCGTATAGCCAAACGAAGCCTGCTTCATTTTTATACTGCGCACGTTGTCGTGTTCACTTTGCTGAAACTGATTTTCGTCGCATGACTAAGTCAGCCATTTCACGAAATATACGGTGATATTGTTACGGTTCATCATCGACAGGAGCAAGCGTGGCACTTTGCGAAGATGAACAATGAACAAGATCTGGAACAGCCACTTCGCCGGCCGTTCCAGCAAATGGGCATAGACCTACTGGGACCGCTGTTTTCAACCTCGGCTACGAAAATAATATATTGAACCCACTCGCAATACAACAGGTACTCAAACAACAAACAAGGGTAGTGGTAGTCAGCTCCAAGCAATCTCACTGGTGTAATCCAGTGTTTCCGTTGGCTCGAGCAAGTCGGGAAGCGGGAAAGTCTCCACATGGTTTTGCATTGCGGCACGTAGCACCCTGGCATTTACACCTCAACGTTCTTGTAGGTACACTTAGCACGAAGATGGTGTCGTAGCGTAAGCCATCTACGAAGTAGTCAAACGCAGCTCATTCCGCAGCCTGCACAGCCGTGCCAACATGCAGCTGGTGCAGTGCGGCGGAGCAGGAACGCCTGGTCGTGAGAACCAACATTGTAGCCATGTAAACCGAGACTGGCAACATTGTCTTTTAGCGGGCGGCGGCAAGTGGTGGGTCAAAGGCTGACACCACCCTGAAACACGGAGACGCGGGCACATGAAGGCTCCCTATTCCGCCTTAAACACTAGCGCTCGTTTCTCGTCTGGCGCAAAGATTCGCGAGTATACATTTTCTTCGCTTCCCTTAAGGTGCGGGTAAGGTCGCACTCGCCCAGTATGTTACTCTGCGCGCGAGACATCTCGCTTTTTTGATTGCACCCATGCAGAACGCTAGTATTTTCTGCTGCGTTGTGATGTCATACCAGAAACATCTGAGTTGATGGCGAATGAGTTGATGGTGGCAGTGAAATTCCAGTGACTCGCATCAGAATGCCCGAAACAGACAACCGACAGGCATGGATGGTGCGCAGTAGAGCGTACGTGAACTCGTGTTGCATGCGCTGGCAGTTCTTGTTGGAGTTGACGGTGCACTATGCTCTGAATAACGGTGGAGTTCAATCCTTTATCTCTGGTGAATTGATCACTGAAGATTTTGTGGGGTTCGAGGCTGCTCCTGTTGGCGCCGGTGTAAGTGCTGGAAACATGAATGCGCGTACTATGCTGCGCGGTGAAATGACAGCATACAGATATATAAGTCCGTGGTGTGGGGCCAAGACAACTCCGTTTCACATCACGTAGGAGTGTACATATCACTATAAAGGACACCACAGTACAGTTTTGAATCTGTTGACGTAAAGGGAAATGTAGGCTGCACGCTTGAAAACAACGGAAGACACTTTGCCGGAACGCTATCGTTTCAGGTGGTCGAGGGAAGAAAGCCACGAAAAAAAAACGAGAACATTGGACGAGTTTTGTGCGTATTAAAGATTTTTAATGTATATAAGCAGCGAACAAGGCAGTTTTATGTGAGTCAGTCCGGTCGCACATGCACTTTCGATTGAGACTAAGTGGATATTTCTCATCAATGATTACCTTGCCTTTACTGATTGCACGACAAAACTACCTACGATTGTAGTACTTTACTGCTATCAAAAGTCACAGTGCAACTGAAAGTCTGCCCGAAAAATAACGTGTGCACAATCGTGTTGCCAATGTGCAACATATCATACAAAAAATGACTTATTGTGTATCACAAGCATGCTTGGTCTCTCTGAACGGTCACTGTACCGGTCATTTACGGTATTTTACAGTACTTCTTCCAGTACCGCCTTTCCGCCGTGCTTTAGTAGCTAAGGTACTCGGCTCCGAAGTCACAGGTCATGGGATCAAATGCCGGCTGCGGTGGCTGCATTTTCGATGGAGGCGAAAATGCTGTAGGCCCGTGTGCTAGTTTGGGTGCACGTTAAAGAACTTCAGGTAGTCTATATTTCCGGAGCCCTCCACTACGGCGTCTCTCATAATCATACTGCGGTTTTGGAACGTTACACCCCACTTGCAAAACAACCATTTTTATAGTACATTTACTTACTCTCTTCTCAATAATACGCATTGGAAGATGAGAAATCTCATGACTTGATGTACACGTACGCCATCTGTTTAAACTACCACTGATAGTGACGTCACAGAGCGAAGCTGATGTCTGTGCCCCCCTCCCCAGTCAGGTCGTTCTGAACCCCCCCCCCCCTCCCGAAAACTTTCTGGCTACGCCTCTGCGGAGGGTGAACCGGTCAGCCAGAGCTACGCTGTCGTCGGAGATTGCGAGGGCACAACCAGTCAAAATCCAGCAAGCGAGTCCCAGCGTTACACATGCGAAAGCGAGCTTTCTTAAAAAACTATAGTCTTTGTTGATTATGGGTTGTTTGTCTGCTTTATTGATCGCCCTAATGGCACCAAATGATACCTCAAACGGCCAATCCAATCCGCAGCGCCCACCCACATTGCTCAAGTTTCAGCGTTTATACTCGTGTGATTATCAATTTAAGGACAATCATATCACATATCTGAGGCACCATAACAACACGTCGGTGTTTTGTACGTGTGCCTTTATAGTAGAGAAGGCACACACAAGTAATTCTAAGGATCCTGGCGTTTATCACGCTGCGCTGACAGTGCACTTGAGATGCTCAAAAAGGCAAGTGTTTCCAACGCTTCCCTAAGACGACACGGTGGCGGCACCTGCCCATCGCTTTGCGTTTGACAACTTATCGCCTTCAAGACAGGCGCGCATATTTCTCCACGGGCGCACACGCCTTCCTTCGTTTTAGAAGATAAGTGCCGGACGCCGCTTGTGCCTAACGTGCCTCGATGTGCTCATTTGCTATCGCGGCACGGATCGATGCTCTCTAACGCAACGCTTTCAGAATGCAATTCACCTATTTTGTCGCGCAGAACATAAAATTTTTGTTCGATCGTTTTGTTCGCTCTCTACACACGCAAGACTATTGTCTTTCGACGACATTTTTTAATTTTTTATTTCATTTATTGAAGCATTAAGGGCCCGGAGGCATTACATGCAGAAACCGGGCCATTTTTTGGATATGTAATCAAAGTTGTGAGCGACCACCATGCTTTATGTTGGCAAGCAATAACTTGAAAGATCCCTCAGGTTGCCTTGCACGGTGGAGCCCGAGACTTCCCAATTTCGACGTTAGCGTCGTTTACAAGTCTGGAAGAAAACAAACCAACGCCGGCTGCCAGTCTCGTGCTAACGTCGTACTACCACCGCCAGACGACCCGTATGATCACTGTTTCCTGAGATTTGTAAATGTTGATGACTTTGCCGGGCGACAACGAGCTGACCCGGAGCTAAGGAGTCTTGTGGAATACGTCGAGGGTAACAGCGCCACTGTTCTGAAGGTACTAGAGAAAGAACAGGCATCGTTCTTCCTGCGAGATGCAGTTCTCCTAAAGAACTTCTCACCCCTTCGAGCCAGACACTTTTTCGTGGATTCCTGGACAGCGAGACCAGAAGTCCTCCAGGTCCTACACGACGTCCCGACAACTGGAAAGCTCGGTGTTTCCCATACGCCCACAAAAATACAAGAAAGGACTACTGGCCATGCCTTGCCGCCAACGTAACTTGCTACGTGAGTACCTGCTAAGATTCTCAGCGACGGAAGACACCGCTGGCTACGCCAGCTGGACTTCTACAGCCCATGAGCCATCCAGTCACTTCACCGGCCGTTCCAGCAAATTGGCATACACCTACCGGGGCCGTTGTGTTTAACCTCAGTTTCGAAAACAAAGGGATCGTCGTCGCCACCGATTACCTCACCCGCAATGGCGCGACAAGGTGGACAAGGGCCCTGCCTAAATAAGTGCATCTGAGGTAGCCCAATTCTTTGTTGAAAACATCGTCATGTGTCACTGAGCCCTGGACGTCCTCATCGCTGACAGAGGTGTACGGCATTTAATAGGCCTCCTAACCTCGGTTAGCGGGCGCGGCGCCGCGCACGTATGGCCACCTTTCTAAGCAAAAGCCGGTCACTACGTACCCCGCTCCGGCCTTCTGCCTGCACTCTCTGAGCACGTTCGCGCGCTCTGTACGCGCTGTTATCTGGTCGCCCTGCGCGTCCAGCGTCACCTCAGCCGCTGACTTGCTCGGAAGGTTTAGAAAGATTCTAAAGGCATTTAGACGATGTGAATCTCGCGAAAATTGAGAGCTATTCATTGATAACCTTTGCGGGACCAAGCAAGCCTAACACGATGTCTTTGAGGTAGTGCTATGCATGTCGAAAGTGAACAGCCGCCATCCTATGACATTACAATGGAGGTGACTGCGCAAATTCTATATTTTGTTACGCCTGGGATTCCAGACCGAATGTCATTGCCTCTGCAAAGACAATCTGTGTCAAGGCCAGTGAGCAAGCCCGCCTGACGCCATCACCTGAACGATGACATCAAACCCGGTGGTGCTGGTGTGTCTAACGCAACGCATGGCAAGCTCCCTCAACCCATGGGCCCAATAGCAGCACGATAATGCAGTCGGCGCCATCCAGTTGAGCCTTACGCGATGCGTGGCAACATCACTCGCCCATGAGTGCAACCCAGAGGTGGTTCCTGACTGCAGGATTCTGACACCTCAGCCAGTGGCGCTTCTGATTGGACGTTTCTGACATAAGGACCCACCCGGAGCCTATAAAAAGCCAAGCGGCACGTTGCCAAGCAGCCGACCTATGCATCAGGGAGAAGAGCGTCCAAAGACACCTAATCTTTTCGAGTACCTAATCTGTTGGCCACAGTGCTAAATATGTAACGCCTCTATTCTATGTAGATGAATCTTGCCTTGCCTCACTGTCGTCTTGTGCGCTCGTCTATCAGCTCTGCGCAGAAGCAGCCGTGAGCTCAGAAATGCGCTACTGAAAAACCTTTATGGCCCTTGACCTTGGCGCACTACACAACAATGTCAGCGGCAATGCGAGTCGTAACCATGAATGGCAGCTGCGGGATCGGCTGGTGTCAGCGACATCGACGTGGTGAGTGCCTGAAGTTTTCCCGTCAGCACAGGTTTTAGCAGTTTAGAGGAGGGCTGTGTTAAGCATTAGGTTGAACTTTGATCGTTTTAAGCCAAGTTAGGGCACTTTGAAACCGAAGCTATTTGGGACCAACTGCCACCGTTTGTAGCAGGTGAGAACGTGGCGAAGTATCTCCTCAAGATCGAACACGTCTGTGAGCGAAATGCCTTGAAACGGTCTCTTTGGGCGCGGAACCTATTAGCTCCTCTTTCCGGCGAAGTGTCCGACGTGATAATGTGCTTGTAGAGGGAAGCGTGTGAGAGCTACGACGAAATTAAAGAAGTGCCATTTAGACGTTATATGTTGTCCCCCGAAGCTTTCCGGCAAAGGTTCCGGTATGCAAAAAAAGGGGAATTAGTCACACGTTCACTTCGCGCTTTCTTTTAAAGCCGATTTGATTGAATGGCTCAAGGGCGAAGAAGTTTATGACAACCGCGATAAGGTGGTAGAGTCTATTGCATTGGAGCAATTCTACTGCTGCATCGAAAATGACGTCAAGCTTTGGCTACAAGACAAGCTTGGCGAAGTACAGCTAAACAAGGCAGCAGAGTTAGATGAGGAATATGATACTCGCCGAAAGTTTCATTGCAGGGCAGTGCGCGTTGAACAGGGTCAAAGAAACCTGATATACGGAAACCCACTCAGCACCGTTTTTCAGAAAGGACACTGTAGGGGAAGGGCAAACGGAAGCGCAGAAATCGAATGGGGTTCTCAAACAGCACACTGATACCACATGGGCGTTTGAGTCACCAAAGTCGCTAATCTGCTGTAACTGCAAAAAGAAAGGGAACCTTGCGGTAAACTGTAAACAAGTTTGCTTTCGCAACAATCCGAAAATCGGAAAAGAAGATGCGGCTGTTATAGCCGTATCTCCAGGAAATTAGTGTGAATAGAAAAACGTGTCGAGCACTTGGAGACTAAGCGGCAATCATGGATCTTGTCCATGCTTCGTATTTGCCTCCGAACTACTATACAGGAGAGTGCAGGTGGATCAGGCAAGCCGCCGATGAGTAGAGTGCTTCCTTGCCAATCGCTACAGTTGTCATTGAAGGCCCGTTCGGTAAGCTTTGCACCGAAGTGGCTGTGTCTTGTCTGCCGCGCTTTCCGATGGTTTTCCTCGCCTTTTTCGTATAACTCTGAGCAGCTTTACAAATAGCTGGGTAAATTGTTCTTCTCCAAATTAGCATACATGGCCCTCAAGCAACCGCAAGTGCGGGAGCTTTCGCAGGAACTTGACCTCGTTCAATGTAGTGAAACACCACCTGTAAAAGTTGCTTATCTGCGTGACCATAGCAGCGAGTAGACAGAACCTCGGACAGGGAATTCTCCGGGTGAGTCACCAGAGCAGTCACTCGAACGGCCCGTTGCCGACAGAACCAGTCCTGTACGGGTCCGTCGTCCGCTGATCCGGTGTACTTGGGGATGTCGAGCTCAGTCGATGGTTCTGTCATGGTGCCGGTAACTGTATGCGCCTGAGATCACCTCTTCTGTGGTCGATATTCAGTTGAGGCGTACTGCAGGTGGCTTCGTGAATGATGTGCCGTTGCCGAAGCGACTGGCGCTGTCTCTGTCGGCGGAGGAAACGACATGGCTCCTTTGAGTCAGAGCGAGAGCGGTGCTACGCTCTCGCCTGTAGCATAATGTCGGAGTGAGTTGTCGAATATTCATCTAGAAACGCCCACTCGAGAGCAGCGTGAGAAACTCTGGATTAAAGCTCTAATGGAACGCGCCAAATTGAGAACAAAGAAAAAGCACGTTTCCTTTTTTTTTGAGAAAACAAGGCTCCTGAATCGGAGCTACACAAATGTGCAAGTTCGCAAGTAGGAGCCGCTCTTGGTGCCACAAAAATATCTTCGACAACTAATGGAACTGCGAATGAAAATTTGTGGGCAGCATCTTGGCATAATGAAGACCAAGGCTAGAATTTTCCTTGAGTTTTATTGGCCGAAATGCTGGCATGATATTGAAGATTTTATACGCTCATGCGACACTTGTCAGAGAGCGGGGAAATTCACGGACAAGTGGAAGGCGCCCAAGAAGCTTGTGCCAATCATCACAGATCTTTTTTGTCGCCTAGTGATTGATATCGTCGTGTCATTGCCAGAGTTAAGGCAAAGTTGTCGGTACATCCTGACCGACCTCTGTGTAGCCACAAAATTTTCAGGCGCGATAACACTTATGGAGCTCATTTCTCCTCATGTCATGGATGATCTGCTCTCTATATTCGCACGCACCGGATTTCATTGTGAATTCAAATGCGAGAACGGTAATGTTTTCAGCAGCTGCCTTACGTCTACCTTTTTGAAAAAATGTGGAATGAAAGCAGTGCACAGCTCGATCCATCACCCGCAATCTAACACGGTAGAGCGTATGCATTCCGTCATGAAACGGTTACCGAGAGCTCTTTGCTGCGACCACTAATGCGACTGGGAAGCGTGTATTCCTCCCGCTTTGTTCGCTTTGAGATCAGCTCCTCACGAGAGCACTGGCTTTAGCCCTGCAGAGCTTGTGTATGACAGGAGCTTGAGAACACCATGGCGAATGCTGCGCGAGTCCTGGGAGGAATTCGCTAGGAACTCTAATGTAGTTGCGTATATTCTCGACCTCTTTCAGAGTGCTTGGATAAACGGGAGATCTTGTGGAAAGCCACATGAAGGCTGAACAAGTGTTGCCTAAGGAGTACTACGACAAATCGGAGAAAAAATGCACCTTTGAAGTGCGTAGTCAGGTAATGCTGCTGCGGCTGTCTAAAAAGAACAAGCTTGAGGTTTATTTGGAAGGGCCCGCCAAAGTAATATTGAAGCTTTCTGATACCAACTGTGAAGTGAAATTAGGAAGGCGGACCAGCGAAATTGCGACAGTAACTTGATGAAACCATACGTTCAACGTCAAGTGGTCGTAAATCTGTGTTTGAATGCTTCAGAAGAAGAGGGAGCAGAAATTTTGGCCTCTAGTGATGTAATCGAAGAGCGATCAGAGGTAATCTTGCAGCAGCTGAACCTAGAGCCTAGGTTAAGTGAAGTCCTAAAGGAGGACATTAAAAGCATTGTTTCCGAGTTTCAAGACGTGTTTTCGGACCGTCCCAGAAACACGACGGTGATTGAACACGATATCGAGCTAACTTGAGAGGAGTCAATACGTAGCCAGCCGTATCGATGTTCTCCTGAGCAAAAGCAGATCATGAAAGAAGAGATAAACAAAATGCTTCAGTTGGGAGTCATAGTACTGCGAAAGACTGACTATACATCCCCTCTAATATTGGATCAAGTGCCAGGAAAATATCCGACGCCATGCATCGATTATCGGTGTCTTAACGCCATAACTCGAGACCAAACTTACCCTATACCAAACCTAGAAGAGAGGGTAGAAACTATGTCACAGTCTAGCTATATTTACACGTTAGACCTCGTGCGAGGGTATTGGAAAGTCCCCCTTACGGAGCGTTCTAGCCGCTATGCCGCATTTGTTTCTCCAGTCGCAATGTATCATCTGCCTAAGCTGAGCTTTGGATTGAAAAATGCGCCTTTTTGTTTTTTAGGCTTAATGGACCGCGTTTCTAAAGGCCTCTCTGAGTTCGCTCTGCCGTATCTTGACGATGTCGCCATGTTTTCAAACAACTGGGAAGAACGTGTCGAGCAATTACGAGTCGAGCTGAACAGGTTGAAAGAAGCTGGTCTTACCGCTAAACCTGCTATATTTCTCCCAGGCTGCGGTGAGGTGTCTCACCTAGGACACGTTGTGAGGCGTGGCTGGCGTATAACTTCAGAAATTAAGGTAGCCGCCACCGTGAGCTATCCACGACCAACCACAAAATCTGAAATAAGGGCATTCTTGGGCCTAGCTGGGTACTATCAGCACGGCGTGATAAACTACTCTATCATTGCTAGCCCTCTAACTAACACACTTCGAAAGTTGGAGGCGGTTAAATTGGTGTGGAACTCAGAAAAAGAGAATATGTTTAGCAAACTGAAACAAGCCCCAATCGAAAAGCCCGTTCTCATGGCACCTGACTTTTCCAAGAGTTTTGTCATTCAATGTGACGCTAATGATCGCAGCATGGAAGCTATATTATGCCAGAAAGAGGGTGCTGGTAACGAAAGGCCAGTTTTGTATTGAAGTCAAAAACTGATCCCCAGGGAAGAGGCACACAGCCCCTCTGAAAAAGAATGCGCTTGCTTTGTGTGGGCCGTTAAAAAGCTAGGATGTTATGCCTCTGCTTCAAGGTTTGTGGTCGAAGCAGACCACTGTCTTCTAACCTGGTTAAATAACATGTCGCCTAAATGTGGCTGGTTACTGAGGCGGAGCATGATTTTCCAACAGCACAACTTAGACGTTCGCTACGAAAATGAAAAGGTAAACGCTATTGGAGACGCATTGAGCCGTGTGTTTTAGTTAGTACCTTCTAGACCTTTCAGTCTTTCGCTGGTGAGTCAGGGTGAAAATTTATCCTCATCACGGCCTTAGCTGAGCGCTCTCGTCCAGAGTGATCTCAAGCGGCCAGCTTTATGTTGTATTCTATTTCATTACGTTGTTGTATGTGTAAATATTTCAGTTGTCACTTCAGGAGTTTGGTGTCCCACATGTGCCTTTTGATGTAGAGGGAACGACATTCGGGTAGAGACATAGCTAGGTATATGCTGTACCTCATTTTGTCTGTAGTTCTGTCGGGTAACCGAGGGAACTTGCTCGTGTTGTGTGTTGTCGAATCGCTTTTGACAAGTTTAAGAATCATCGACAAGTGCTGAAACCAAAAATCGTCAGAAGAGACAAGCGAAGCTAGTCAACAAGTTTTGTCTGGTGGCAGGGGTGCTGTTACGCTTGGGAATCCAGACTGAGTGGCATTACCACTTCAAAGGCAATCTGTATAGAGGTCAGCGAGCGAGCTCACCTGACGCCATCACCTCAACGACGTCACCTAACCTGGCGGCGCCGGTGTGTCTTACACAATGCACGGCGAGCTCCCTCAGCCCACGGGCCTGATAGCAGCCCGATGAAAGCCAAGCGGCGCGTCGCCAAGCAGCCGACCTATGCGTGATAGAGAAGAGCATCCGAACCCACCTAGGCTTTTCGAGTCCCTAAGCTGTCGGCCCCAGTGCCGAATATGTAATGCTTCTATTCTATGCTGCACATAAATTTTGCGTTACCTCACCATCGTCTTATGCGTTCGTCTATCGGCTTTGCGCAGAAGCAGCCGCGAGCTGAGAAACGCGCTACTGAACAACCTTCGTGGCCCGTAACCTCGGCTCACTACCCAACAGTATCGGTAGCGGTGCGAGTTGTAACAGAACACTGTTACGAAACTCTATCTCCACCACCGACACTACTGTTACGTCTCTCACCACCGCCGACACTGTGGCGCGGTGCGTCAAGATCACGGGCCGCCAAGGTTGTTCGGCAGCGCATTTCTCAGCTCTCGGCTGCTTCTTCACAAAGCTGATAGACGAGCGGACAAGGCGACGTTGAGTTATGGCGAGGTTTATGTACAGCATAGAAACAGAGGATATTTGGAGCTGGGGCCGACAGCTTAGGGACTCGAAGAGCCGAGATGTCTTCGAACGCTCTAAGGTAGTCTTCTTCTCTGGCTCTGGAAAACCTTGGCTTCCGGAAACAATTCAATCATAGTCGCCACCAACCTCACCCGCTATGGCGTGACAAGGTGGACAAGAGCTCTGCCCAGAAGCAGTGCATCCGAGGTAGCAGAATTCTTTGTTGAAAACATCGTCGTGCGTCACTGAGCCCTGGACGTCCTCGTCGCCTACAGAAGCTTCCGGCATTTAATAAGACTTACAACCTCGGCCAGGAGATGTGGCGTCGCGCGTTCGGCCGCCTTTCTACCAAAAGCTGGTCGCTCGGTACCCCGCTCCCGCCTTCTGCCTGCACTCTCTCAGCACGTTCATGCGCTGTGCATGCGCTCTTATGTGGTCGCCCAGCGAATGCAGCGTCACCTTAGCCACTGACTTGCTCAGAAGGTTTAGAAAGACTGTAAAAGCATTTTCACAGTGTTAATCTCGCGAGAATCGAGAGCAATTAATTGATAACCTTTGCGGGACCAAGCAAGTCTAACACAATGTGTTCGAGGTAATTCTCCTATGCATGTCGATAGTGAACAGCTACCATCCTATGACATTAAAAGTGAGGTGACTGCATGAATTCTATATGCACTGTTAGTCTCTTTCTAGCTGATTTTCACGTCTTCAGAATCCCGAGGTGGCTAACGGAGCCGTGATCGGTACTGTCTTGGCGTGGTGACGCGGATGCATGCTGCTCGCTTGCAGTGGATAGCGTTCCATCTCGCTTTCTTGGGGACTGCCACGACGACCTTCCACACAAGCAGCGTCTAGGATAATCATCGCTATTATGCACTGTTCCTGCTAGTGACTGCGAGTGAACGACGTCTACGATGCTCAGCAACGCCGAGGAGACGCTCACTGACACCGACAAGGCAAGTGCTATCGGGGCATCGTCCAACCCCAACGCTACTAGTCTTCCTATCACTGCACATAACAATGACCAGCAACTTGGGGAAGGCATGTAAGAAAATTTCACCAGTTTCAACGACGTCCCAAACACAGCGGAGGAAGACGCGTGCAATGGTGCCTGCTTGAAGGCGGTCCGCAACAATCGACGTGCCCGCAAAGCCACAGTTCTCGAAGCAACGTCGCCTGTCCCATCTGACTAAGAGAATCCTCAAGCCAGGCCGAGGCCGAGTGTGGCACAGCGCCTACCTCCTCTTCCATTCAGAGATGAAAAGGTTGTCTTGCGTCCACTTGGAGGCCTCAGAGTGGATCTAATGGCCCAGACCAACCTTGGCCACCGCACTTTGGGCCGCTGCCTGAGTGAGTCCGAATGACCGCAGAAACCTCATCCTACGAACCCAGCCTCAGCTAAGCTTGGTCGTCATAAGCACCCTATCATCACACGTCGCTGACGCTCTCCTGAAAGTCCAAGAGCTCTCACTCGGCCACGCACCTACCCTGTATCTGCATGTCTGGCAGCCCCCGATGATTCGTGCAAGGATATTTGTCCGAGACTAGAACCAGGTACCAGCTCACATAGGTAGGTAGAGGGACTGCAAGTGACTGTAATCTGTATACTGCAAGCTCAGATGAGGGGTCATACAAATATTGCACTCGTCACTTTTGAAGGCCTTCGTGTGCCTCGCTTCTTCCGCTTCCTTGGAGCAGTGCTACGCTGCTACCCCCCCCCCCCGCCCCCAACACCAGGTCTGTAAAACGTGCCTCAAATTGAGACACCGAGCTGACCATTGCCCCCCTCCGGACGTCACTGTTTGTCAGCAGTGCGGCGTCGATAATCCAAAGCCATCGCCCCCATGCTCTCCACGGTGCAAATCCTGTGGAGGGTATCACGCGACAACTGATCCAGAGTGCCGATGACGCCAGCGACAATCTTGCAACATGTCCTGGGTTCAAAAAGCCATCCACAAAAAACTACGACAATCGATGAAATCCACCGATGAAGTTCCTTTCCCATCGTCGAGAACTTATGCGTCTGCAACACCGCTGTCGAATAGTGGGCGGTCCTGCTCGAAGGTGCGGGTCTACATCTTGCTTCAAGACACGAACAAAATCAAAGTCCCGATCCCGATCCCGCTCCCAGTCAACTTCACCAAGCATCCAGATGAAGCGTCATTCTATCCCGGCGTCACAAGTATCTCCGTCACCCTATAGGAGGGCATTCTTAGGCAAGTTGGCAACTACAACCACTACCACGAAACATCATCAACCACAGGATTCGGAGACCAGCAATGCCAAGGTGGCATCTTGGAAGGTAAGTTGGGGGCAGAGTCCTGGACAGTTCAATAGCCCTAAACTTTCACCCCAAAAAAACGGCCCGCCCCCTCCACCCCTGAATAACAATTCTGACCCTTTCCCCGATATCGCACAGCTACGCCATGACATGAAAGCGCGTTACGCACGGATGCATGCGCAGCTG
The DNA here is from genome assembly GCF_043290135.1 of Rhipicephalus microplus. Taxonomy (NCBI): domain Eukaryota; kingdom Metazoa; phylum Arthropoda; class Arachnida; order Ixodida; family Ixodidae; genus Rhipicephalus; species Rhipicephalus microplus. The sequence continues at coordinate 29,311,539 of NW_027464586.1, forward strand.
GAGTCGGCAATAGAGCGTACAAACGCTAGAATTCAAGCAGCTATAAAGAGTGTGAGGCAGGAGTCTCTAGCGCTTCTGCAGGAGATAATAGCTGTCATACAGGCATCAGATGAGTGCACACATTTCCTCTTCGCTGAGTTAGTCTCACGAATCAAGTCTATCGCTTCCCTACCAAATTCTCAAGCCGTGCGGCCTCAGCCCCCCTTCACAGGTGCAAGGCGGACGCACCAATACTCCCGCCCGACCACTTCCTCTCACTGTAGTGATGACATCCCTTAACCAGCAGCAAATCGCGGTATGGCAATGGAACTGCCGGGGATATGGACAAAAGAGGGGCTGCTTGCAACAGTACATTGCTATCGCCACTAACGCTCCAGATGTAATTCTCCTACAGGAGCCAAACTGCTCCCCTACTCTATCTGGTTTCACATCTTTTGCAACTAACTCTCCACTCATTAGAGCCTTCATTTCCAAAAAACATCACATGCAGCAATCACACTACAAGCACCGATATTCTTAATGAAATCATTGAACGCCCAGGGCCAGAAAAGTTGCAGTTTCTATACACTCAACGTGTATAGTTCTCTTTGCTCAAACACACATTTATTTCTTCAACTTATTTCATAAGTTGAATTTGGGCGTCTTGGGCGCACCCTTTTTGTGTGCGGAAATTTCAACGCTGCGCACACAGTCTGGAATTACCGCAAATCAGCAGCAAAGGAAACTAGGATCTGGGACGATATATGACTTTCGATACACATTCCATACAGATCCCGGACACCCAACTCACATAGGGAACAGTGTCTCATGATACACATGTCCCGACCTCACCTTTTCTATAAACACAGGACCAGTAATATCACTGGGTCCTCTCGACGAACATCTTGGCAGTGACCACTATATTCTGGCCACTATAAACAGTACACAATGCACGCTGTCCCGAGCGGAAGGTACGTATCATGGACTGGGTGTGGTTCAGAGAGCGCCAACAAAACCTTCCTGAAGAGCCAGAGTATGACATATGGCTAGCCTGTCTTTCTGATGACTTAGATGCGTGAACGCGCGCAGTCGTTACCACAACCGCAAACCCGGACGTGGACCCACACGTTCGGCATCTGTGGGAGGCGCGTGAAGGGCTCACGCGGCGTTGCAAGCGCCAACGCCTCAATCGCAAGCTTCGCCGGCATATTGACCAACTCTCGCAGGAGGCACAAGAATACGCGCAGCACCTCATCCGCAACAGCTGGCGGCATTTCTACGAGCGTCTTTCAGGCACTCTGGGCCCTGCGAAAACATGGTGAATACTTTGCGCCTTTATAAATCCATCCGCTACCAAACGCAAACTTTTCATCAACTACATCGCTTAACATATAAGTACAGCAACGATCCATCCGGCCTCCTCAAAGAAATTCAACAACGTTTCATCGCTACCGGTCCCATGCCAAAGTATCCTGACTACCCACACGAGGTAGAATCTAACGAGGAACTCGACACGGAAATAACATTTGAGGAAGTTCGCGTCTTCAAGATCTCCGTCGAAATGCGGCACCTGGTGCTGATCACATTCGATATTCTGCCCTTTGTAACCTCAATGACTCAGATCTGAACCATCTTGCGAACTTCTTCAATGACTATTGGCACAAGGGTACACTACCACAGGCATGGCTTCATGCTGATATTTCTTTAATACCTAAACTAGGCAAACCCATAGCCATAGAAAATCTGCGGCTGATACCCCTTACCTCATGTGTTGGGAAGTTACTGGAACACGTACTTTTACGGCGGTTGCAGCCTTTCCTCGAGAGACAGTCATTATTTTTGCACTCATAGTTTGGATTTCGGGGACGTATCTCTACGCAGGACGTGCTTCCGCAACTCAAGGACGAGGTTCTGGACCCTCCGTCCTGTGCCCAGACAAGGCCCATCCTCGCCCTTCATTTAAAAGAAGCATTTCATAACGTGGCACACGATTTAATCCTACAGAAGCTACCAGAATCTGATTGCGGCCGCCGCATATATAATTACATTAGTTCCTTTCTGTGTGACAGGACAGCTGGCATCGGGATAGGGCCACACCGTTCGGAAACGATTCGCCTTACAGGACGCGTCACTCCTCAGAGATCAGTTCTGTCCCCCGCCCTGTTCAATATTGCCCTGGCAAGACTGCCAAAGCCGCCCGCTCAGATCCCCGATGTCGCTCATGCAATCTACGCCGACGACGCAACAATCTGGAAGACTCGAGGCTCAGACGGGGCTATTCAGGATCGCCTACAGCATGCTGCTGACATCGTTACCACCTACGCACGATAATGCAGCTTGACCTGTTCCCTTCAAAAGTCGGAGATTGTTATTATACGGGCGCGTAGCATCATGCCGCCACCCTAGATTGTTGTGCACGTGGATAGCGTTGCCGCCTCCAGGTCGAGGATGCTCGCATTCTTGGATTGTATGTTCAAGCGAACAGAAAAGCGGACTACACTGTTTCTCTTTTGTCCCGACAAGTGGAACAGATTCTCGCCATAATACGGTGGATAATCAATAGGTGCTCAGGACTACGAGAACGTAATCCGCTTCAGCTGGTGCAAGCCTGCGTAGTCAGCGGCATCACATATCATCTTCTTTTCCACACACTTGCCCTGTCGGAGCAGGCGCGGGTCGACGTAATCCTGCGAAAGGCGACCAAGTTTGCCCACGGCCTCCCACACTACACTGCCACGACACGTCTACTAGCCCAAGGGACCCACAACATACTCTCGGAACTATTAGAAGCTCATTGCACCAGCCAAAGGCAACGCCTTTTGCTCACACCCACTAGGCGACACCAGCTCTCGCAACTGCGATACCCAGTCTTGCACAATCACGTTGAAGACACCACTATGGGTGTTCCACCTTGGGTACGTTGCACCCTGCAGGTGCATCCGCTCGTTCCAGAACATGAGCCCTGAGCACGACGTGGGACGCCCATGTTGGGTACCTGATGCGCATACTTATTGCCATCGCTCAAGCCAACACATTATATGCCTATTCTGCGCAACGCAGCAACGGGTACACCGCGGTAGTGTAGAATGGCAATGCAACATTACTTACAGCTGCCTCTTTGCCAAGTTTTACTTCTGTGGACGGTAAAGCCCTTGGTGTAGCGCTTGCTGTCCGATACGCTCTTGACATTCTTGGGGAGGTTTACATGCTAACCGATTCACAGCATGCATGCCGAGCCTATTTGATGGGACGTGGTTTTCCCAAGGCAGCCCTCCAGAATCTACTGAAGCATCAAACATCGAAACATCCAGCCCACAACGTATCCACTTTTTCTGGGCTCCTGGTCACGCCTCCATGCCGGGTAATGATCGTGATCACGTGGCCGCTCGAGAACTTACCCACCGAGCTGCCCGGTATTGCGAGGCTTGGAGAACAGATCAAGTGAGCCCTCCACTTACATGCCGAGACATATTGGCGCATTACACCAGAGCTAGACGCACCATGCATTAGCCCTCACCGTCGTCCTCGTGAGAGGAACAGGTGGCACTCCACCAATTCCAAATGCATACGTTCCCCAGCCTCCTCTTCATGCATAAGTTATACCCTGACCACTACGCAAACTCTTGCCCGGGCTGTGGCAGCTCCCCAACAGCATTACATGTCACGGTTGAGTGCGCCACAAAATTATTTCCTCCCCTTCCCGCTATCCTGCGCCCATTCCGCACCAAAGAGCTGTGGGACAATGCCCTCTGCGACGGGCCTCCCGAGGTCCACCAGGCCTTGGTTCAATGGGCCAGGTTGGCCGTCGAGATCGTCATAGGGAACCCGGACTAGAGTTCCTTCCCACATGCTAATTGTACCTAATAAAGTGTTTTCTCTGTCTCGCGAAAATCGAGAGTTATTCATTTAAAGCCTGTGTGGGGCCAAGCAAGTCGAACACGATGTCTTTGAGGTAGCTATGCATGTCGATGGTGAACAGCCGCCATCCTAAGACATTGCAAGTGAGATGACGGCGCAAATTCTAAATGTGTTTTACCGATTAAACGCGTGGCAGTCGTGTCTTCTCGGAGCAGTCGGCAAACCACTACCACGCTTTCGCGTGCATGCGTTTTTATATACCAGTAGGGTTGACAGGCGGGCTAGTTGGTACAAATTCATAATGAAATAATTGGAAGCGCAAACCAACGAGACACAAGAGAACAGACAAACAAGCGCAGTTTGTCTTTTCTCTTGTGTCCCGTTGGTTTGCGCTTCCAATTATTCCATTATGAATTTCTATATACCATACGGATATCGATCTCTTGGATCCCAAGTTTGTCGCGTGGCTCTTAATTTATTAGGAAGTTAGTGTGAAGAGACTGAACTTACGTCTGCTTTGTTGAGTCCCTGGAATCATTGGAATATGCAATGTTCAGTTTCATAGGAGTTTCACTTTTGCCAAGGTTTTCATCGGATGTCAACAACGTCGTATCGTGAGTTCAATGCTACCTTGAATTTTTTATAGCTCTTTTGAAAACAATAAGATGCGCACGCCAAAACAGTATTTTATGTCCACTTCGACCATGCCTGTTTCCTGCAGCGCATGTTTAATTTTGGATTAATATCCACGCCTGATCACGCAGAGTGTTCCCTTATTCAAATGTCGATTTGTTTGTTTCAACAGCTCGCTTGGTCTTCGTCATAATATAGTTATACCCACTAGAATCGACCATATTTTTAGTTACGTCGAGATTTGCTTCTGATAACGGCGGCCAATTTCGCGAAACCAGCAAATATTTTATAGCTGCTTTGGTCTTTTTCAACACGGACCGTTTCTCAAGTTGCCAGCCACGGATTTCAAGATTGTGTACAGGCCCCAGAACTGGGACTTGAGTGTTGTGACAGCGAGAGAACTCGGATGTGCACTGAGAGCAGCAGCGCGTCTAACAAGTGCGATTGCCACGGAAGAAGACATTGTGCGGGTTAATGGCCCAAACAACACGTTGACGGTGAGCACACCGTGCATAAATCGCAGTGGGGCATATGCGACTGTGAAGACGCTCAAGCTGGGTGATCGTGACCTGCCGGTTTCGGCGTTCGTGGCGCCGTTGGAGAACTCCGTGCGGGGAGTGATTTATAATGCTTATGATGGATGCCCAGTGGAAGAAGTTCGGGCGGGATTCCTGAAGAAGAATGAAGGCATAGACATTCTGGACGCGAGACCTCTGGGAAAGTCAAAGGCGATTCAGATTACGTTTGGGGGAAAACGCATACCCCGGCAGATTACTTACTGGAACTGTCTGTACGCTGTGATCCCGTACAGAAATTTAGTCGAGACCTGCTGCAACTGCAGACGAGTTGGACATCGAGCGGACGTTTGCTATCGTGCGAAGAGCAACCTATGTCACCGTTGCGGGAAGACCATCCTGCCCCGCCAAAAGGAGAGCCACCTACGTGCATGCCGGTCTGCATCGTGTGCCATGGTGCGCATCACACAGGGAGCCGGAACTGCATGTTTCGCCTGGCTCGCAAGCCACCGACAAGCCGGCAGCAGAGCATCGAAAGAGAGAGCGAAGCTGGCAACGATAAGCGTTCCTTGAGGGCCACGGAGCGGTGACTGAGGGGTAAAGAAGGCAGAAGCAAAAGCAGGGACCGGTCGAGTTCCTTCCCACCATTGCCAGGGTGCGGGGGCGGCCAAGATGGTGGACGAGCATTCAGTACCAACAGCTGCGCACGCGACACCAACAAAAAGGTGAGCTTGTCAAGCACGGCCTCCCAGAACGAAACCGCTCGAGAGAGGAAGTTAGCAGCGCTGGTTCAGCGACAGGGAGACTTGATTAAAAGAATGGAAAACAGAATTGCAGAGATGGAACGCGCACTTAGAAACGACCAACGGCAGGGGACACAGGCACCAGCAGTGCAAGGCCTACAGAAAGCGACGCAAGAGGCGTCTGCTCGCGTACAGGAGAGTGCAGCTATGGAAGTGGAGAATCTGGGGACAGTGAAGAGACCACTTCCGGGGGATGAGGTTAGCCGAAACGATTAGCCGAAACGTCACCAGTAGACATGCCACAGCCTGTTTTTAAGGTCATTAGTCTTAAGTCGGATGTAACAACACTTGCGGATAAAGTAGGCAAACAAGGGAAAAGACAGGATAGGTTGGAGGCTCGAGTCGAAAAGATCGAAGCCAGATTAGACACAATAGAGGAGCGTCTCGGCATGCTCTCCACTGAATTTAAGGATTCCTAAACCCAGGTCATGGGCATGTTTCAGCAGCTTCATACTTTATTGGAGGCAAGACTGCCTCCCGTGGGTGGCCAAGTGCCATTAGTCAACCTGGTGCCTCATCATGGCGCCTCGCCAGCAAATTGAGGTTTGGCAGTGGAACTGCAGGGGCTTTCGTCAAAAGCGGGGTAACCTGCAGTTGCACGTACAAAATCTGGACAGTAAACCAGACATAATAGCCTTACAGGAGGCTAGTGGTTCCGTAAAATTACCTGGATTTAAGGCATTTACAGCGCCAGGAATTGATTCAAGGGGCGTATCACGCGTCTTCACAGCCGTGCTAGTCCATCGCAACATCACTGCCATTCAGCATTCCGTAGATAGCAGCAGGGAAGACTATGTCTTGCTTGAGATTTTGCCTAAACGAAAGTATGAGAAGAGTCTGTTTTTACTTAATGTGTATAGTTCTCCAAAAGATAAAGGATTGGGCTTGCCACAACTCCTGATTCAAACTCAACGGTTAGCAGCTCGCGCTCCGCTTATAGTGGTCGGAGATTTCAATGCGCCTCACCCGGAGTGGGGTTATATTCAAGCCAGCCCAAAGGGCAATCGGCTTTGGCAAGTTGCCCGGGATCTGCGATGGACGCTGTTAAACAATCCACAAGATCATACGAGGATAGGCAACAGCATAAGCATGGATACCTCCCCAGACCTTACGTTTTTTAGAGGCATCAGTAATGCAAAGTGGATTAACACGGGACAAGCGCTAGGAAGTGATCACTAAATTCTTTCCACGACGTTTAGCGCTGCGAAGCATAAAGACAAAGTGAGGGGGCATAGAATTACAGATTGGGACAGATTTAGGAAAAACAGAGCAGACACTGTAAACGGGAAAATTAATGACCTGGATGCATGGGTACAGGGGCTCAAGGAGGATGTAAGTAATACCACGGTAGAAGTGCCAGTTGAGCAGGAGGAGTTTACCGCTGACTCGAGACTATTACACATGTGGGAAGCGCACGCGAGTCTCTTGAGAAGGTGGAAGCAGCAAAAACATAATGGCGTCCTTCGCAGAAGGACTGCCAAGTTAGAACGTAAAATCGAAAATTATACAATTGATTTGCAAGCCAAGCAGTGGGGCCAGATTTGTGATCGCATGAATGGACAGTTTGGATGCAAAAAGACATGGCAGCTGTTAAGGCATCTTTTGGATCCGGCAGCAACAAAATCGGCGCAACGGGGGCAAATGACTCGGTTAATGCATCAATATGAAGGCATAATTGGAGGGTTTATACAGGAACTCCGGAATCGGTACATAACTGATGAAGTAGACGGTTGCTTACCACACTACTCGGGGGTGGAAAACTCAGACCTAGATGAAGAGTTCACAATTGCGGAGGTGGAGTTTGCCATGGGGCAGCTGCGTACTACGTCTGCCGCAGGTCCGGATAGAGTTACTAATAAAATGCTGAGAAACCTAGATTTCAAATCGGTTGGGGCGATCACTGACTTGATAAATGAGTATTGGGTGGCCGGGGAGATCCCAGCACAATGGAAGCATGCTAGGATTATATTTATTCCGAAGCCAGGCAAGAAACTCTGCTTGGAAAACCTGCGCCCCATATCGCTGACATCATGCGTGGGCAAATTGATGGAGCACGTGGTTCTCAACAGGCTTCAGAATTATGCAGAGGACAAGGCCATCTTTCCCCCAACTATAATAGGTTTCAGGGCCAATTTGTCCACACAGGGTGTCATGATACAGTTAAAACATGATGTAGTCAATCACGGGCATGGCACGGGCACCAAAGCTGTATTGGGGCTTGACATGAATAAAGCTTTCGACATTGTTTCGCATGATGCAATATTGAATAACCTATCGGAAATTGGCCCAGGGGTCAGGACATTTCGCTACATCAGATCATTCTTGGAGGGCCGAACCGCAGAAATTTCAATAGGAGATATCAAATCGGACTCATTCGCGTCGGGAGGCAAAGGGACGCCGCAGGGTTCAGTTTTGTCACCGTTCCTGTTTAGCATCGCCTTAATTAAAATACCGCCAAGGCTGGAGGAGATACCGGGACTCAAACACACATTTTATGCAGATGATATTACTCAATGGGTAACCAGGGGTAGTGACGCACATCTGGAAGAAACACTGCAACAGGCAGTTAATATTGTCGAAGAGTTGGCAGGGGAGGCGGGACTTTCATCCTCTCAGCCAAAGTCCGAGCTCTTTGTGGTTCGGGACAAACCCAGAGGGCTACATGCAAGACACTATATTCCGCCACCGCCGTTAGAGGTAAAGGTAGGGGGTAGGCCGGTAGCTGAAGCTCAAACGATTAGAATTCTCGGCCTATATCTGCAAACTAACAGGAAGAATAGGGTGGCCCTTGAAAAACTTAAGACCACGGTCAATGCTACTGTCAGGCTAATCAGAAGAATCGCTAACCGTAAGAGCGGGGTTAAAGAAAAAGAACTCTGTAAGCTAGTACAGGCGTTTGTGCTCAGCAGGATTACTTACGCGACACCTTATATGAAGTTGGATGCCGCAGAAAAAGGTAAGGTCGAGGCTATGATCCGGCAAGCTTACAAGGCAGCGCTTGGGTTGCCTAACAACGCGCCTACAGAAAGGCTGTTAAAACTAGGGGTACACAACACCCTGGATGAATTATGGGAGGCGCATCTGGTGATGCAGCACGCTAGGCTTTCGACAACCAAAGCGGGCAGGATTATATTGGAAAGGATTGGCATTGGAGCAGAGGCTCCCACTGGGGACACTAAAATTCAGGTGCGGCGAGAGTTACATAAGGCCCTGTACGTAAAACCTTTGCCCAAAATTATGCATCCGATTCACCATACGCAGGGCAGGCAGGCAAGAGCGAGAGCTTTACACGTTGAGTACGGCGAGTAAAAAGCGGCAGTCTATACAGATGTTGCGGAATATAAGGACAAAGACGCTTTTGTGATTGTGGTGGTGGACAGGCGGGGGCGCTTGATCGCTTCTGGATCGGTCAAAACCCGCTCCTCGGAAACTGCAGAGGAAGCGGCAATAGCGCTAGCTATAACTAATTCGCAGTCAGATTTGATTTTCAGTGATTCAAAGACAGCCATCCGAAATCTGGCGAGGGGCAGAATATCGGCGACCGCTGCACGATTTCTGCATAGGGCCACGGGACGAGAAATGAGAGAAATAGAAATTGTCTGGGTACCAGCACACTCTGGGAACCCTGGGAATGAGGCGGCTCACCTGAATGCTCGAGGTTTCGTCAGCCGGGTAGGTGAGCCACCAGTTCCGGGGAGGTCCGCGAGAGATGGGCTGGTGTCCTTTCATGACATAACAAATCATTATAAACTAGAGCGGAGGTTTTATCCGCCCCCGCACAAGCGGTTGACTAAGGCGCAGGAATGCGTCTGGAGAAAACTGCAGACACGATCTTTTCCCAACCCTTACGTGTTGAACAAAATGTACCCCGGAGGAGATTAAGCCGCAATGCAAATGGTGTCAGGCTGTGGCGACATATGATCACATACTTTGGGAATGTAGCATAGTGCCGCCGCCGGTGGATATTATGCGTGATCCCTCTCTTGAGCACTGGGAGGCCGTGTTGACCAGCTCAGACCCAGTCGTCCAGTTAAGGGTCGTGGAGTGAGCCACACAGGTCGCCGCCAACCTTGGGTTGATGGCCATCTAACACGGAATCATCCTCAGTTGCTTTCTGACGAAATAAAGTTTTTCCATCTATCCACGATTGCGGCAGCTGTATATCGCCCGCAGCTAGGGTGCAAGCAGGGATTTGCTATTTTACGTACAAAAACCATATATCACTAGGAGGCACGCCGTAAAGTGAGACTCTAGGGCAACTCCGGCCACATGAGGTTTTTTTAGCGCGCACTTAAACATGTTTGAAGAGTAAGGCGCTGCGATGACAACGGAGAGAAGGCTCACACACACGTATCGCCACTTCTGTTCACATTGAGCGTCATTCCGCCATACGCTTCAAATATGCAATACCGACACGCCCTGAATTCCATTCTTGCACATACACCTAACCACAATGTTACTACCTTGCGCCTACATGAAAATGCAGCTGGTGTATGCGGAAATCAAGCTCACAACTTTGATACTATCATCGCAACACCTGCTGTCTTATGGGTGGGTGTTGCTTAAAAGGCCTGTACATATGAACGCGGAGTGTGAACACGCCGCATAAATCTGTTGACACTGAGTGGCAACAAGAAGTCTACAGCCATCAGCTGAATAAAACACTTGCAGCGCTCACAATAAGGTATCTTAACAGTGGTGTATTGAGCTAACAAGCTCAGCCATGGACTTTTGCATCACAAATGGTTGTCTTGGAAAGCCGGTGCCCGATCTCGAAATGCGCCGTAGTTGTCTATGTGCTGTAGTTTCAGTTTACAAACGCACTTTTTGTATTAGTCTGGCCTTCACGTTTCTCCCCGTTAACATTTGGTAAAATTAATACAGTGAACGACAAAAGATTCTTCAAAGTGACAAGACTGCGGAGGTAACGGTGAACTGCCATAATCCTCTCTTAATGCGCTTGCTCCTCGCACTGCTTGCATTGCAAACTTCACGGGTAATTTTCAGCTTTGAGACTTCTTTTATTCTTTTGGAGCAGCTCACAATGCAACAGGAACGTGCGCCTGCTTTCCAGGATGATGAAGGGGTGGCACTCATAGCATGCGAAATGCGAGATAAAAGCTCCAAGGAACACGTTTTTTTGTGCACGCATTGGAAAAACCAAGCAAGAGCAGCCCGTCCGAGCTACCAGGGCTTTGCCTCCTTTCCGGAGCCACCTCAACACTCTTTCACATCACGTGAGAGTGTGCAGAGCACGGCGAGGAACACGACTCCAATGGCACATGGGAGGAATGGGAGGCGCTGCTGTCTAGCCCAGCCTTGGCGGATCAGCTGCGACTGGTCCACAGAGCTGAACGGATGGCTCACGCCAGTGGGGCCCTGGAATAGTGGCACCACCCTGCCGGACAGACTTTGCTCTTCACCCTGTATATTCCTCGCGGCACTGGAGTTCTTGCCTGTCTGGATTATGTACATAATAAAGTTTTCTACTACTACTACTACTACTACTACTACTACTACTACTACTACTAATACCGCTAGGGCGACGAACGGTGCTACGCAAACTTGAGCATTTCTTCCCTATGATGACATAACTCAGGCAATCTCGGCATGCAGCTAGATAAGCCACGGACGACAGCATATCGCCTACAGACCAATGACCTCACCGAACAGCTCAACAAGACTATCGCTGACATGGTGTCTATGTACGTCAGCGTCGAACACAGAACGTGGGATGCCATTCTTTCCGTATGCGACCTTCGCATGCAGCAAGACAATGCAAGAGACGACTCGCATGTCGCCAATCCAGAGGGTGTAGGGAAAGAACCTTGCAACGACGCTCGACAACATACAAATTCCCAAACATCACTGATGAAGAAAACATCGATCTCGCCATTTATATTCAGCAAGCTGAAGAAGATCGTCAGCTCGCACCCCTGCGTATCAGGAATTAGCAGATACCGACAACTGCCATTAAAATACTCGACGAAGCTTTGTGGAATACCAGTCTGGTGACCGCGTTTGGGTATAAACGCCGATACGCCGACGTGGACTGAGTTAAAAAGTCCTGCGACGGTGCTTAGGACCATACAAGGTAGTTCGACATCTCGGTGTGCTCGACTACGAGGTTGTGCTTGGCGGCATAACGAACTCTCAACGGCGCCGATGGCAGCCTGAAGTCGTCCATGTCGTGCGCCTGAAGTGGTTTCATGCCCGTTAACGAACCCAGAGACTGTATTTGTTGCTGTTGTTGCTGTTGTTGCTGTTGTAACGTATTGCTTGCATTATTAGTGTACTTTCATCTGCTGTAAAAGCATCGGGACGATGCCTTTTTGAGAGCGAAGCAATGCCATGATCCCTTCTAAACTTGTGGTATCGCGCCATTACGCGTGTAAGTGCTGCCTTGCGCAACCTCGCCAAGTGGCCCAAGAACCTTCGAGGTAATGTTTAGCGTCCTCAGTGAATGAGTATTAAAAAGTGAAAGTGGTGACACTATCAGGGAGGCTCTCGATGAGGATAGGCTGGTCGTTAGTATTCTATTTGTGCTTGTTTTTTTCACAGCATGAAAAAAGAGGTGAGGCGTTCTGGGATTGACGTAGTATTTTCCGCCAAGAGCAAACTAGGTCGTATCTGCGCAGCGCTTGAAAGGAAAGTTGAAGTTGGCAAGAAGAAAAAAAATGGTATCAGTGGTGTCAAAGACCGGGACACAATGCTTCCGTGTGAAACGGGTTTTGTCTATCATATTTCAATACCACATGGGAGATGTTACATTGGTCAAACTGGGCACTATTTAATTAACCAATTAATGAACCACATAAATTCTCTGAAAGAGCAGCATTCGTCTAACCTTTACCTGCATTGTAAGAAATGTTCGATATCACTGTTCACCAAATGAAACGGAAGTGTTGTGGAGGCTCAAAAATAGGACCACTAGAGCGATCGTTGAGGCCATTTTCATGCATAGGTCCTGGGACGTGGCGAACGTAGCGGTGAACCTACACGAACTCGAGACAGATTATTTAACCACCAACCTGTAATCATGATCACATATATCTGCCTTTTCTTTATATATTTTTTTCTGAAAATAAACTTAAGTTGTTAGTCTGCGCCTGCCTGTGCCCGCTTCCTTTTTGTTCTATCTATCTATCTATCTATCTATCTATCTATCTATCTATCTATCTATCTATCTATCTATCTATCTATCTATCTATCTATCTATCTATCTATCTATCTATCTATCTATCTGTCTGTCTGTCTGTCTGTCTGTCTGTCTGTCTGTCTGTCTGTCTGTCTGTCTGTCTGTCTATCTATCTATCTATCTATCTATCTATCTATCTATCTATCTATCTATCTATCTATCTATCTATCTATCTATCTATCTATCTATCTATCTATCTATCTATCTATCTATCTATCTATCTATCTATCTATCTATCTATCTATCTACCCGCCTACGACATTTAGCTCTCCTGGCCTTTTAGGCAATGGTATCAAGACCAAACTTGGTATGGCATACCATGACTGTATGAAGGAGATATTTTAGTCATAACATCAGCGTCATAACATGTATGTTATGAATGTCATAATTTACTTTTCATGATCCTGCAGCTCTTGCGGTGGTTTCGTTCACATGACATGTTGGAAAACTGGTAAGGTATGGCGTGATTGTAGGCGAACACAAGCGATAGACCATAACATAAAAATTATGACATGCGTGTCATGTAACAACATGAATACATGACACGCTCATCAAGCACTCGCGGTAGTTTCGCTAGCGTCACATATACTAAATTTGGTATTACGGTACGTGAATGAAGGAGGAAGGTATGTGACTGGTGCAAACATGATAATCATGAGATGCGTGTCATGAAACAACATGGCCTCATGTGATGCTTATAATGCGCTGGCGGCCGTTTCGCTAGCTTCACTTATACCAAATTTTGTATTGCAGGACGTGAATGGGTTACGAAGGTATGATGCTGGTGTAAACATGATAAACATGAGATGCGTGTCATGTAACAACATGACTACATGGTACGCTCATGATGCCTTCACAGCTGTTTCGCTAGCTTCGCATGTACCAAACCCAGTATTACGCGACGCGAACGGACGACATAAGTAAATGACACATTCAAACATGATAATCATGACACGGAAGTCATGCACGGCATAAATCATCTCCACCTCGTAACGTTGTGCTGATTTTAAAGTGGTATATCAAGATTTCTCATTTGTGCTTTGTATGTCATCGATTCCCCCTGTACGTGGGATCTGCAATTTTTTTAAATGCGAAGCATTTTTAAATAAACTTCGGAGACTTTGAGCGTATCTATCTATCTACCTATCTATCTAGCCGCTTACGTTTGGTTGCTCTCGTGGCCACCCCCTAAACTTGGCGTAAAATAAAGTTAGCATGCGAAGGTAAGATGGCTTGACGAATATGAAGCGCTGGTCAGGACATGAATAATGTTGCAATCTCGTCGCGTACGTTGTCAAACACTTCCCATCAGACAGTGGCACATACCCATGGGCGGGTACGTGCCGCTGGTATGCGAGTATGTGCCACACAATATTGACACTTCGTATCTGCCCAGAAACGACGAGAACGCACAAGGGAAACTTTAACGCATCAGCGTTAAGCAATACCCAGACATCGGCAGCGTCGACTCAACGAAGTCATAGAATAAATCTGTGTTAAGTAAAACCTGATATAGGCAGCGTTGACCACCCGACGAATGCAAATAACAAATTTCGGGGTCTCAGCAGGAATCGAACCCGAGAATTCTGCGTGGCAGTCAAGCATTCTACCACAGAGCTACGCCAGATCTCGGAACTACTTTTCAAATAGACGCTAATCTTCGTCAAACGTCAATAGTGGTTGCAGTGCTGCCTACTCAATTTTATGAACATTACGTTTGTAATCCTTTGATACAGCCGTCACGTCGGGTTAACGTCAATTGTGGTTAGTTGCCATGCGCTGAAGTTGATTTTTGTAGCAGTGTTCAGGACCAGTATTCTCTGGAGCTTATATCAGCTTCTGGTGTTGCTAATACGCATGTTCCCGTTGACGTCTTTGCGCAAGTGCAAAGAACTGGTTATATACACATCTTCACTCTTCAACATATGTCTGTGCGTGAAACCTTTTATATTCGGCGTCATTTCATGGCGCATCGCTCAGAAAAAAATTGCAACACGATCGCCTTCCCTCCGCATGCTTCGCAGAACGTCGATTCCCAGGTACGTGGGATCTGCCAATATTTTTTCTCTCTTCTCTCACCCTTTCCTGCCTTGCCTGAGTATATTCATTTTTATTGAATCTTCTCGCCCTCTTTCCTCATTCTTTCCACATTTCTTCTCCTTCTAAGTATTGCAGTTTCTTTCTTAACGCCTTTCTCTCTTTCTCAGTCATTCTATGGTTCTACTTTCCCTCACCCTTACTTCCCACTCTCAATATCTTGCTTCCTTTGGCTATTCACAGTTACTGCAACCATATTCAGATAATTTATCATCACGATATTGTATCATAAGATTTTGTTCGATTGGCTAAGTTTCTTCACTAAATCTAAGCAAATGAAGTCGGAAAATTCAACATAGAAGAGAAGTTCTATGTTCAGCGAAAGAAACGAAATGCACCTTCCATGACCCTGTAATATTCGATATTCTTTAGAATAGTTTAGTCTTAAGTTATGGAACCATGTATCGTATGAAAATACAACAGCATCACGTACACTATCGTTATTTTATTATAAATGCGAAGCATTTTTAGCGAACTCTATCTATCTATCTATCTATCTATCTATCTATCTATCTATCTATCTATCTATCTATCTATCTATCTATCTATCTATCTATCTATCTATCTATCTATCTATCTATCTATCTATCTATCTATCTATCTATCTATCTATCTATATATCTATCTATCTATCTATCTATCTATCTATCTATCTATCTATCTATCTATCTATCTATCTATCTATCTATCTTGCCGCCTACCACTAAGATCTCCTGGCCATTTGGATAATGGGTCTATACCAGAATGGGTATGGCATAATATGACTGTATGACGAGTATAAATGACGAGTCATAAATAGACAATCCTGACTTGTATGTCATGAATGTCATGATTTACATGTCATGGTCCTGCTTCTCCTGTGGTGGTTTCGTTCACATGACATATTTCAAAACAGGTATGGTGTGACTGACTACATGGCGATCATAAGTGACAGGCACCCACGTAGAAAACATGACATGCGTGTCATGCAAGATCATGACTACATGCAACACTCATGATGCGCTTGCGGTCGTTTCGCTAGCTTGACATACACGAAATTTGGCGTTACGTGACATAAATAGATGATGAAGATGATGAGGATGGCGAGACTGCCACAAACATGATAGTCATGACTTGCATATCAGGTGAGAACATGATTACGTGCCACGTTCCTGATGCACTCGTGGTCTTTTCGCTAGCTTCACTTATACCAAATGTAGGCGTACGGGACGTGAATGATGAACGTATATGACTGGTTCAAACATGATGGTCTAGGCATGCGTGTCATGTAAGAACATGCCTACATGTTATGCTCAAGATGCGCTCACCGTCGTTTAGGTAGCTTCTTATACACCAAATTTAGTATTACATGACGTGAATGGATGATGAAGGTATATGACTGGTGCAAACATGACAATCATGGTGAACATCTTCGACATATATCTGTCTGGCTAGGTGAACTTTCATACTAATACCATAAACTCTCGAGCCAAGTTATAGTCCAAGGATAAAAGTTAAAAGCTGTGATGTGACCCGTCATTTCGGGACAGATTCGTTCCCCTCTTCAGCGGTAACAGCTCGGCCGGTACTGAAGCTCGCGATTTTTATTGGCGGCGTTGGCCTCTCCATCGTTCTTCTTTTCACTGTTGTTGCTACGGTGTTTTTTCAAGTGGTTCTGTACACCCTGCACTGCATTGGGTAAGATTCCAGTTGAGCAGTTAACATATCCAGGCCTTGTTAGGATGTGCGAAGACTCAAAGAACTGTCTCTTTGTGTGGCTACCCTCCGTATTGATTACCTGGGCGTCGTAGAAATTGATGCGGTGGTTCATTTTTTCACTGTGTTAAAACGAGAGCCCTTCTTGTGGCGTCGAGCTTACGCACGTCGTTTTGATGTTGTCGCAGCCTTTTGGGGAAGTTTTTTGTCTCACCGATGTAGTTGGCGGGACAGTCTGTGCACGGAATTTCGTAGACCAGCCCTTGGGTACCTTTCTTTCGGCAGTCAGCCTTTTGGTCGCGGCAAAAATCGCCCGTTTGTTTAGACGGATTCGGAATCGGTCTCTTGGTCGCGGAAAGAATCACTTGATTGTTGAGATGGGTTGCGCTCAACCGAACGCATATAGCGAATTTGTTAATACTTGACATGAATGGACAACGAACACAAATGTCAGGCGCAAACCTAATAATCCCGACATGTAAGTAATGTATGCGGCATAATTTATGCCCACCTCGTAACATTCTGCTGATTTTATTGTGACAATTCAACCTCCCTCACTCGTGCTTCGGATATCATCGATTGCCACAGTACGTGGGATCTACCAATTTTTTTAATATTGAGTTTATTTAGAACCACATTGCGAGGATGACTCAGCAATATTCCTGGACTCAGCAGCTTCGGGGAACCTAGCCACCTTATACACTAGGCAGCTTCACAGCAGTCAAACATGGTACATGGCGCCTTGTATACATATTGCATGAGTTAGCTGAAAAAGTGAACAACCATGTATTTATTTCACACAGTTAGGTAAAAATAAAAAGAAAACAAGAGAAAAATCGGTGTAGTGGTGAAGACTGTGAAATAAAAGCAGGTGAGCATCACAAGAATTCACCTAAATATGTCACGTAGCCTTTGTAGCGACAATGAATACGTTGAGGCCATTTTATTTCCGCAGTTTATTTAGAGCAGTCAGCTAAATAAACTGTAGCATTTGGTCATCGTATTTAATTTTTTTCTCTGTAACAATACAAGGTTCTAAATAACTGAATTATAAGACAAATAGGTTTCTTTAAGGATGTCTGTTGTGTTCAAGTGCCATCATTTTTTTCTTAATTTTTTGATTCTGTACAACTAAGCCTATATGTGTACAAGGATTGAATTCTTTTAGTTCTAAGCTTTGTAAACATATCAGCAGTATTCCAAATATATGTCACTCTGTAGACAAGGCGTATCGCCTTTTTTTGCATTACCATAAGTTTGTTAATTTTTTTCAGGTGGAGTCGTACTAGAGACTGGCATTCCACACCGATATACTGAATAATCTTTTTGAAATAAATAAGAACATGTTAATGTATTTAAGAAGCTATTTACAGTGGTGACGCACAGTACGTATTGCTCTAGATAATTTGTTAACATATGATTCTCTTGGCAATACCAGGGCATAGTTTTAGAGAAATATACGCCAAGTGGTGTAAAAGTGGCGTCATTTTTTATCTCAGTAATATTTAATTCATTGTGGTGTAGTTGGAAATATTTGCCACACAGAGGAGACAGAACTGCCTTTGTTTGTTATGCTCTAATCTGTTGATAATTACTTGTGGCTCATTTCTGCATACTTGCCAGCGTCTAATTGGCTAAATTTGACATCTCAGAGCCCAAGTTACCATCCTACTTTACGCTTGTGTCGTGGGCGAAAATCACGCACTTATCAGGTGGATTAGCAATTGATCTACTGATCTACAACACGAAGAAGTATGGACTGAATATATGCTGCCCTGCGGGACACCTGAAGTTTCAACTCCGCATTGTCCCCGCCTACTACTACGAAGTGGGAGCTGTGTTGAAAGCAAGACGTAAAAAGAGAATGAGCTACACCACGAATGTCATAGCGACCACGTTTTTAAAGAAAAATAATTTGATTGATGAGGTCAATGACATTTAAGAAGATTACTAAACTTGCCATGCGCCAAACTGTGCAAGGCTTAGGATAATAAAGCGGTCTGTAAAAAAAAAAAAAACGAAACCACGCTAAGATCACCTTCAGTGAATCTTTCAAAAAAACAAAAACAAAAAACGGAATACACTGACAGAAGGCGGTATTCTTGTCGCCTTCTTTAAAAATATTGCTACGACTCTTGTTGTCTGCAGGCTACAAAGGATAACGTTTGTTGACAAACACTGAACAAAATGCTCTCTAGACTTGATGTGATTGTGTTTATGACAAGCTTCACCAGCGCTATTTAAAAGTGATGTGCATTATTAAATGAAAAGAATAAAGAAACAACTTGGTGAGTTGTAAAACCCCTTGGGATTAATACCTGACCATTATAGTCTCATACTTTTCGCACGACGTAATCACTTATGTTTTAGTTGTAGTGAGCCTCATGCTTTTATATACGTTTGTTATGCCAAACGTATCGCATAAAAAAACTGAAAAACCTGCACCATGTATACCACAGCGGCTTGTGTAAAATGAAGAATGGCGATTTGGGCTAGTTGGTTTGAATTCATAGTAATAAGGGCTGCAGCGCGAGCACGAATGAGCTAGAAGAAACAGACGAAAGTTTGTTTGGAAAGTCTGTTTGAAAGTCTGTTTGAAATGTGCAGCGCGAGCACATTCGTGCTCGCGCTGCAGCCCTTATTATTATGTAAAATGGTTTGTAACCACGAAAACCACACACAATATTGTCACGAGGTCGTGACGTGGCCAAAGACAGGAGACTTTGCGTTGGAATTTAACTGTTTATTTGGGCGAACCTGTGCCCGGTAAACGTAAAGTCTGATTACAGTAGCAGTCTTGGACTGATAGCGGCGAACGGAGCGTCGGCCGTCGATCAACTACTGACAAGCGGCGAAGTGCGTCGGCATTTATACTCTTGCCATCGAATGTTCTAGCGTTATCGCTGGCGGTGGCATAGGTTTCAGAATAATCTGTACAGTTCGCAGAGTGGGCGTGATCTTATCGAAATGATCTACTAAAGTCCGGAAGCTTCTCGAAAACTGCACGCGCGTTTTGTGCTGAGAATTGTGCAGTGTTTTGGGGTTATAACAAAACTTGAGAAATAGAACGTGGCAATATCTTCGAAAGGAAGCCGTGTTTCTTAAAACATAACAGTCCCAAATGGACATACTGTGCCGCTAAAAAGCAGTCGAGTTCATCTCTCTTGTTTCTATTAGGTCAAAGGCTAACATGTATTTTATTGTAGCGATTCGATCGATGAATTTGAATGATAATATATACTAAGTCAGAAACTTACCTGATTTTTTAAAACAACTAAGAATAGGTGATGCTATCGAAATTCGAGTGTTGAGCAGTTTATCAAGGTCAGTTGTGTAGCGGATGGCAACTGACGATTTGTTTTGTTTCTCTTGAACAAGTATTTTCCAATTAGCAACCGACGTGAAGCAATGATCATTTGCATTCTCCCGTTGTCACAATCAGTTCTGTCGGGTCATGTTTTCACTGAGTGAAACGTCATGGCTTAGAACTTTGCGCCGACAATTTCGAATTGCGAAGCCTTTTCTTTGTTCACGAATGTTTGTGGCGCTAAGAAGCCCTGCAGTTTATTGCGGTTTCTCGGGAAGCGTTGCAGCGTGCGTGTCTCAATTATTTGAATGTATTTCTCATACTGTTCTGAGCTATATGTACTCTCAAGCGAAAATGTATACAGCAGCTACGGTGAACTCAGTGCCTTTGAGCACAGGAAGTGTAGTTACGATGCATAATTTTAAAAAGTATAGCGCACAGCTGAAAAAAATTGGCAACGAATCTTCAAGGGGTGGTTTGCTCATTTGTATGCCCTTTTAGCGCTCAGTCATTTCAAGCATAAAAGACCAACTAGAATGGCTGCCGCACCTTACTTGAACATGTACGACAGAGAACACACCAAACACTGGCATGAAGATCTGTCATTGCTGCATGTAGTGCTTGAGGAGCCTGAGAAGCACTTTCGAGTAACAAAATACACTCAATGATAGTTGTAATTTGGATGTACTACATCGAATTTAGCACAAAATATCTCAGTGAACAACACTGTTTAAAGAAACGGTCGTGGATATGCTAAATGACACGAATCAACATATAATTACGTCGTAATAATACATTTTCCTATGATTTAACTACGCTCAAACAATTTTTTCTTGCTTAGTCTCCACTACTGTAGAGAGCTTTGTGGTGCTGCGATGCTCCTTGTTAATTTCGTAATTCAACACCTGGCTACAAAGTCTGCATTACGCAGTCTGAAGGTGCACCCGCACCGCACAGCATAAGCGTGCGCATTACAAAACCAATATCGCAGTTCTTGCAGTGGGGACACAATTGTACCCCTTTGTAATTCCTTCGCAGCAGTAGGGCGCTACTTTTCCAGCGTTCTTCGATTATTGTCCTGCGTAGCTCTCGTGAAACACTCAGCACCGACGGGGCAGTGACGCCAGGATAGCCTCAAGGCGCCGGCGTGTCTTCTTCTGGTCATCGGCTGTGCATCCCAAGATAGCTGCCTGAAACTTCTGGTCTACCGGGCCGGCCACGTCCGTCGAGCAGGCGCTTAGATATGCCTTGCATTGGGTCCTGCGTGGTATACAAAAATATTTGCAGAACCATAGTTGGGAAGGAAGGCTAATAATGGAAGGCTCATAGAACGTCACTGTTCCTGATTATTGAAACTTCCTTGAACTCATCTATATGAAGGAAGGCAAAAAAAATGACTGCTATGCGGCAGCTGTGGTTTCAAAGCACTCATATGCTGACTCGAAGGTGGCGGTTTAGCTCATGGCTGCGGCGGTAACATTCAGATAAGGGTGGTATACTAGCAAAGGCCCGTGTACTGTATATGAGATGTCAGTGAACCTTAAAGCAAACCAGATGTGGAAATTCCCGCAGCCCTTCACTGTGGCACCTCTCGTAATCGTAACATAAATAGCATTATTATTATTATTATTATTACTACTATCACTATTATTATTCTTAATAATATTGTACTGTAATAAAGGAGTAGTCGCTCATGCAAAGCTCGGAAAAACACATTGTCAGTGCTAAGCACTGACGCCCGGCCCGGACGTTGTTGCTGCTCTCGCTGGCTAGGCCTACGTTCCTACCTGGTCTCAAATAACAGTTCTGGCTGTCTCAGTTCTTTATTTTTTGGTGAAGTTTGCTGGGTCTCCTCGCAGTCCTGGAGTTGCGAAGCCAGACTCGACCTGCCGCCATGACCACTCCATCTGCCACAAGCCCTCCACCTATGGCTCCCCAGGCCATCGTGTGCTCCGGCGCGGTCCGTCAGCGGGACCCACCCATATTCAGCGGCACTGACAATCACGACGTCGACGACTGGCTGGCTACCTACGAACTCGTGAGTGTCTTGAACAAATGGGACGAAGCCACGAGACTGGCCACCGTCGGCATTTACTTCAGTGGCATTGCCCACTTGTGGCTTCGGAACCATGAAACCGACGTTCATACCTGGACAGCATTCAAGACAAAGTTCAGCGATGTGTTCGGCCGTCCTGCTGTCCGCAAACTTTATGCGGAGCAACGCCTTCAGTCAAGATCGCAACGAACTGGTGAGGGTTTCACCGGTTACACAGAGAACGTCATCGACTTGCGCTAACGCGTCGATGTGAACATGGCAGAGGCGGACCGCATCAAGCATGTTTTTAAGGGTATCGACGAGGACGCATTCCAAATGCTCATTTCAAGAAGCTCGGGTGCTGTCGCCCAGGTTACCGAGCTCTGCTAAAGCTATGAGCTCCACCGGCAACGTCTCGTCACCCGCCATGCTGTCCCACATCAGGAATAGATGTCCGGCTTAACTCCCTCGCAAGATCCCGTCTTCTTTTCGCAGATCAAAAATTTTTTGCGCGAAGAAGTTGCCCGCCAAATCTCGCTCATCTCCGGCCTACCGGATTGTAGTGTGCCGCTTAGCCCTACATTACGGGTTATTATACTATACCAAGTGTCTGAGGTTCTTCCTCCGCAGCTGGTGCCACCAGTCAATGCACCGGTGACGTATACCGAAGCAGCAGCCCGACCATAACTACAGACGTTCCGAGTGCCACCTCCACTGCCTGCTCCTGTTTATGCCACCCAGCAGCGATGAACTCCAGTCCAATAAGTCCCTAATCCACGGCGCACTGCCGACAACCGACCAATCTCCTTTTCATGTGGTCTACCTGGACACGTCGCACGTCTGTGCCGCCGCCACCCACTCCACTCACGTGAAAACCCACGTTCATATGAGTACCTCCACATGTTCTCTACACTCCAGACCCCGAATTGCACCCTCCTCGACCAAGCCACCAACTCTCTTCTGATCACCGATCTCCTTCTCCACGTCGTCACTCGCACTCCCCGATGCGCCAACGCCCCCTACAATCGACACAGAAAACTAAATGACGCAGTTCACGAGGCCAGAACTGCGTCGTCGTCGCAAAGCAGAAACCCTCTTCGTTCGCCCCCAAATGTAATTATTGCCGTTCTTGGAGGTGTACTTATACTTGCCCTTATTGATACTGGTGCCACCATTTGTGTCATAGCCAAAACGTTGGCCGTTCAATTCAAAAAGTGACAACGCCTTACTTGGGTTCGTGTCTTCATACTCCCACTGCACAGCCTGTGCATCCTGTGGCCGCGTGTACCACTAGACTTGTAATTAAAGGAGTGCCCTACACAGTGCAGTTCGTAGTACTCCTGCACTGTTCTCACGACATCATTTTAGGCTGAGATTTTCTCTCCCATCACCAAGTTGTCATTGATTGCGCCCGTGCCGAAGTCGTCTTTTGTCCCCTTGGTGATGCTATACTTGCGTACGATCGCCCTTCCCCCGCGAAGTTAGTCATTAGTGACGACACACAGATCTCTCCGTGAGCTACTCTCTTCGCACCTATGTCGTGTTCCTCCGTGGTCGGTGCTACCGCATTCTTTGCACCTTCCACTGCTTTCGTTATTCGCCACCTATTACCGCTCCCAACCTCTTTCGTTACTCTTCAAGGTGGTGCGACCAACGTGCCTGTGGGGATTCATTCCCATTCAAGATTACGCTGCTTTTCGGCTGCGGTGGCATTATTTCCGATGGAGGAGGAAATGTTGTAGACTCGTGTGCTCAGATTTGCGTGCACGTTAAAGAAACCCAGGTGGTCGAAATTACCGGAGCCCTCCACTACGGCGTCTCTCATAATCATATAGTGGTTTTGGGACGTTAAACCCCACATATCAATGAACAATTACGCTGCTTCGGGGTGAATGTATCGGCTCAATAGAATCATTCGAAACCATCGCTACACTTGACGTTCCTGATGGATCATTGGAAGTAAGTGCCTCGGGGCGAAGTGCCTCTCCTGTAGTTCTGTGAATGGCCCTTCCACTGCCGACATTTTCAACCGTGTCATCGACGAAGGCCTAAACCCACAACGGAGATGTGAGCTTTTGAGCCTCCTTGACAAGTTTCGACCATCTTTTGACAGTCACAGCGCTACTTTAGGTCGAACATCTACTGTATGCGTGTATGCCACCAGATTGACACAGGTAATCACCCACCACCACGGCAGCGACCGTACCGTGTTTCATTGACTGAACGCCGTGTCATGAATGAACAAGTAGATGACATGCTAAACGACGTCGTTCAACTATCAAACAGTCCTTGGGCGTCGCCGGTTGTTTTAGTTAAAAAAAGAAGGATGGCGGGATGCGCTTTTGCGTAGATTATCGTCTTCTAAAAAAACACGAAATTATGTGTCTGGTGGAAATGCTGGGTATTCTCAGCCGATGATAAAAACGCCTCCTGGAAGCCCTGTTCCTGCAGTCACGACACCTGTCCACCGGGCCAGCCGGAGAATCCAAAAATCCCCCCTTCCCCCCAAGCGTGAGCCTCTACCGGTGATGTCGTCCACTGCACCACCCGAGATCAGTTCGGGAAGTACTGCGACGGCTAATTACATGCTGCTGAAACCCCGAGTGCCGAAGCCTGTTCTATGGCTACAAGTTAGAGGACGTCGAGGACTGGTGGGCTCATTTTGAACGTGTCGCTGTAAAGCGGCGCCAACAAGCCGAGGAACATATACTTTAGCCTTGAGGTAGGCGCTGTTACCTGGTACGAGAACCGTGGGGACCCTTATCGTAAAGGACTGTGTTTTCCCGTCAGCTACTGGCAAGTTATGCCAACCCTGATCGCCGTGAGCGAGTGGAGCCGGCCAATTCAATCACGTATTCAAATGCCTAACGAAAGCGCGATGATATTCGCTGAGGACATGACGAGCAAGTTCGTCACACTGACTCGGTTATGGCAGAGGACAAGAAGGCGTGGGACCTAATGTGAGGAGATTAGGAATGGTTTTTCGGGGACCTCGCTCTAAGCCCCCCTAGAATGTGGCGGACATTTAAACAATGTCATAACCACGGAAAAGATGCTGCAGCAGTAGTTGGCTTTGTACGACCACCAGGTAAATGCAGCCTCACTGGTGGGCGAGATTGGAGTTGCCGGAAGTAACAAAAGTATCCAAGTTCTCTGCTACCTCATGGGATCAGTGGTATGCAACGAGCGGCCAAGTATTTACTGAACACCTCCACCTACTACAGGAGCTATCCCCAGCCTCATCAAGAGCGAAGTACAGCAGGCTTTACAAGGTCCACTTTACAGCGTCGACATAGCACCGGTGTGCACCATACACCGAGGCTGTGAGCCCTACCGCCCCTCCACGCCAGTGCATAGGCACTACTCACGTTGCGATTCCACCACTCCGATCCACCAAGCGTTTCTAGAATCGGCAGCCACTTCCAAGTAAATCGGACGCATGACGCACTATGACAGAGAACCGCTGTGCTACCACTGTGGCAAAGCTGGCCACCTGTACCGAGAACACCAGTATTGCCGCCTCAAATTCTCTAGTTTCACTGTCGGCTCACCCAGGTCGATACTTGGCGAAAGACTCAGATCAGCCGAGGAATACCTGTCCTACCAGCTCATGCCACTAACATCATGGCAACAGTCACGATCATTATCTTTAAGACGGTCTCCTTCAAATATACTGAACTCCCCAGGGGTGGCACCAGCGCGTCCTCCAAGGCCTAGACTAACAACAGTGACCTTCGAAGGCGAGGGTGCTGATAAACGATGTGAGAAAAGGCCCCCGTTGATACGCGTACGTACCAGCTGCGATTAGACAACGGCAGTTACTGAATTTGAAAGCCAACTTTTCCTGGACATACCTGTTGTGCTCGACGTCCGCCACTATGCTTCATTGAGACACATGGCTGACTACTCTACAATGAGCAGAAAACTGGCAACACATCTGAGGAAAGCTCTTCGTTGTTATACGGAACACAAATTGGTACAGCCGACGTACACTTCGTTATTCCTCTTGGTATGAGCACGACTGGAGTCAGCATTCGCGAACGTACTTCTCTCTGCAGCTGTTTTATGCTTCCTGAATGTTCCCGATACCTAATGGTAAGCGTCGACTTTTTAAGTGGATAAGGTGCTATAATTGATCTCCAAAAGCGCACCGGGACGTTCTCGACAGACAGAGCAGCAGAGAAACCTGATGACCACCATCTCGGCACGTTTCGCGCTTCGGCCGAAACCCTCACGTTGTCCCCGCTTTCAAGCGTCCTCGTTGATGTCGTGTGTAACAAGCTACGCGATGGTGAGGTTGTCGCTGAATGCAACTTGGCGCTTTTGTTTAAACATAGGTGTCTGCACTTCCCGGAGCCTCATCACGCTTCGCGACAGACGGGCCCTGCTGCTTGTGACAAATTTCAGTAATGAGCAGGGGCACCCTTTTCGTCACACTGCCATGCTTCCACCTACCCCATCGAAGACATTGATGATTGTTTTGCCACCAATTCTATGAACAGTGGCGGGCTACAATCGATATCGACGGGCGTCTCTACGGCTCTTGCAAAGGTGGACATGAATTCGAGCCTCGCAGAGCAAGAACGAGCAGCGCTGCAGAAATCGCTTCATAAATTCTAAGGGTACTTCGCTTCGTTCTCGAATGCGTCTCAAACACCCCTTACGAGACACCGCATTGTTACGCACCCCAATAGCTCACCTGTATAGCAACAGCTTTACCATGTTGTAGGCAAAAAAAAGTGACACGTTAAATGCTCGATTGAAAGAAATGCTTCAGGATGTTCTTACACAACCGTCCAATAATTAGTAGTCATATCGAGTTCTTATTAAAAAAAACAACGGCGCATTGCATTTCTGCGTTGACCACAGAAAGCTAAGTGATGTGACTAAAGAGACGTGTATTCTCTGCCGTGGATCAATGACGGAAATACTATGGTGGTCTAGGCGTTTTTCGTTCATATGCTTAAAAAACACGTACTGACAAAACAAGGTTCGTGAACGAGACCGACAAAAACCACTTTTGCAATGAGAAAATGCACGAAGCGTAAAGCACAACACGTGGGATCAGATCTTACGTTACTTGACCTTCGTACATTTAACACCATCTTGCAAGAGGCCACGTGATTTACGCCATTTCGGCTTGTGTGGCTGTGAAGTGCAGACCGTGCTACAGCGCCAAGAGGCCGACGAGTTCGCCACTGACAGCGAACTCACAGAGCGTGCTGAGGAAGCTCGACAGCTTGCGAGACTACAAATAGGCCAGAAACAGTATGCAGGTTGTGATTAACCTTGTAAATTCTGCTGTAACAAAATCTTGTTACCACAAAATGGCCTGTTTTTTTTTCAAATCAAATAAAAAGGTTGTGGGAGGCATGCTTTCCTTCCAATATTCTCTTTTTTGCCGCTCAGAACGTACTGCACATGAAGGAAGGAAAGGAATGACCTATAAAAGATGCAAATAAACGACATAGGTTCGCGGTAGTTCCTTATGTGCCCGGGCTCTCACATAAGATAAAAATTGTGCTAAACAATTCAACCTTCACATTGTATTTTCCGCAAGTGGAAAATTACAGCAACTGCGTCCTAGAATTGAATTGAAAATCAGAATGAACGCAGGCCTCGTGAAGAAAGTTTGTGGTGTTAAGTATGCTAATTGTTTCTCCAGTTGTCAGTCGAACGTCGTTTATTGTGTCCCACTGTTTGGTGGCAGGTTATATATAAGGCAGACTGGGTGCTGCCTAAACGTTCGCCTGTGCGAGCACTATAATGCGCTCAAGTCGTCCATGGGTTTACATTCGTCCGCCCATTGGACAAAGTGTGGCTGCGTATCTGAATTTTTGCGCACAATCGTAATATACACTCATCGTGGCACAAAAACTAGAGATATTTCTGAAGCTTTTTCATAAAAAATATTCACGGTTGAGTGAACTGGATGGATTTGTGGGGTTTAACATCCCAAAACCACGATATCATTATGAGAGATGCTGTAGTGAAGGACTACGGAAATTTGGACCACCTGGGGTTATTTAACGTGCACCCAAATCTGAGCACACGGGCCTACAACATTTCCGCCTCCATCAGAAATGCAGCCGCCGCAGCCGGGATTCGATCCCGCGACCGTGTCAATTGACCGTGTATATCATTGTTGGATTGTGAAATCTCGTTTCTGTACGACCCTTGATCACGGTGGACCCTTCTCCCTTGTATTTTCCTTTCCCTTGTTGTCTTGCTGGTACATATTCTCTTTGTTGAATGAACGAAGTGGGAGTCTGCGCTTGTTCGTCTCATCTCAACTGTCCCGTTAGTTTGCGCTCCCAATGCATTAGTTTGCGCTCCTAATGTCGATTTCTTGGCCTGAACGTCTATTAAAGGTGGTTCGTGAAAAACTTTGCTGGCATCGCCAAGCTGCTCACTAACCTAAAAAAGGACCGGTATCGAGTGACAGTTAAAAAGGCCACCGAAAGAAGCATTTCAGAAACTAAAACAATGCCTGCAAACGACTTCGTTAATTCCGCATTTTGACGAACACGCGGAAACAGAAGTGCACACCGACGCCAGCAATGTAGGACTCGGTGCCATCCTAGCGCCGAGTACGAATGGACTGAAAAGGGTTATCAGTTATGCTAGGTTGTCGTAATCCAAGGCCGAGGTCAACTATTTCATGACTAAAATGAGTAAAGCGTCCCTATTATATGCTAAGTTAACGTTTGACGCCGACTTCTTTGGCAGGTCTTTCGAAGTTATGAGCGACTACTACGCCTTGAGTTGGCTAGTCAGCTTAAAGGGCCCTTTCGGTCGTCTCGCAAGATGAATTCCAAGGCTTCAAGAATTCAACATAATCATTGTTTACAAGTCCAGAAGAAAACACTATGACGCTGACTGCTTGCCTCGTGCCCCCATCGAACCACCGCAGCAGGAAGACCCATGGGATGACTGTTTCTTGCTATCCATAAGTGCCGACGACTTCGCCAAGCCACAACGAGCCGATAGCAACTGAGGGCCATTCTGGCGTACTTCGAAGACAAGACCATCATTGTGGTAAAGGCATTCAAGTGAGGACTCCCGTCATTTGTCCTGCGAAACGGCATTTTCATAAAGTAAAATATCTGGCCACTTCGAGCCAACCACCTTCTCGTATTGCCTTCAGCGTAGCAGCCAGAAGACCTCCAGGCTCTACAAGACAACTTGACGGCTGGACCCCTCAAACTTTCCAGCATGCTTGCAAGAAAGAGTTCAGGAAATGTACTACTGACCATGCTTACAGCCGACGTCACTCGCTATGTGTGGATGTGCCAAGACTGTCACAGACGAAATGCACCGGCTGTAAGACCAGCAGGCTTCCTTCAACCAAAAATACTCCTCGTTGACCAGTATAGAAGACCGGGATCAACCTTCTGGAGCCGTTTACAGCACATCGACTGAAGGAAATAATTGCATCGTAGCTACCGACTACCTGACTTACTATGCCGAAACAAAAGCCTTGCCCAAAAGCAGTTCTCTGAGGTAGCCATGTTCTTCATTGAGAACATCTTCATTCGACATTGCGCCCCAGAAGTTCTCATCACCGACAGAGGTATAACATTTTCTGCCGAACTAACTCATGCGATCTAGGGATACAGCCCGACAAGCCACTGCCAGAAGACAGCGTGCCACTCACAGACCAGTGGCCTCTGTGAGCGGCAAACAAGACCTTCGCCGACATGCCAGCCACGTACGTCAACGTCGGACACACGACGTGTAACGCGATCATTCCTTACGTGCGCATACAACGCAGTCATGCAAGAGACGACGCAGATGACGCCATAAAAGTTGGTCTAAGGAAGGTACCCGTGTACGATGCTCGATGAAATGCTGCCTAATGGCGCCGACGAAGAAAACCGCAACTTCACCGTCTACTATAACTGCGCTGAAAAAGCTCGACAACTCTCCCGCCTGCGCATCTAGAATCAACAGGCGATCGGCAGCTACCGTTACAAACTTTGGCGAAGCTTAGTGGAGTACCAGCCCGGTGACCACGTTAGGGTGTGGTCGCCGATATGCCAACGTCCACTGAAAGAAAAATTTCTCCGGGGCGACTTAAGACCACATGAGGTGCTTCGACGTTACGGTGACTTGTACTCCGAGGTCGTCCCGGACTTCCTGACGAACTATCAGCAGCGCTGAGCACACCCCGAAATCGCGAGGTCGTGCATGTGTTGCACCGAAGCATGTGTTGCGGCGAAGCTATGCACGCTAGGGTTCCTGTGAATTACAGTTTTTATTGCTTTACTATTTTTTTATTTGTTTCGCAGGCATGTTCTCAAATTCATACTTTCTGTAAAAAAACCCAAATAAAATTTTGAAACGTGATATTCCTATGTTTCTTGATAGTCCTGTATGCGGTGGCCTTTTCTGACCGATTGCCACTGACAAGCGTTCCTTATATATAATATAATGTGATTTTAAAGCAAGGTTGCCTGTTCGCCAGAGTAGTCAGGTGCAATCAAAACTTTCTGTGGTTTAAGTAGACAGGGGCTCGTCCTGAGAGGGCAGAGATCAAGTAAGTATTGTGGTGTCAAGGAACATTTGCGGGGAACACACACAATACTCCGACTGGTGCCCGCCGAGCACTTGTTGATTACCCTTCTTGCTCTGCTGTGAGCTCCTCTGAATGTTGTTTTGGCTGCATATGCCGAAAATGCTTTTGTTTTTTCTGAAGGAGCCACGCTAAAAGCACCCACATGTTTCATTCTTCACCACGACGGTCCCCCATTCAGCATTACCGAAGCGTGAGCACAAGTAGTGCCAGGCACTACGCTGCTGTGAGGCGCTATTTTATTGTATACATATTCATTGTCACGCTAGATGAAACAGATTCGCCAAAAGAAGAAGGCCACGCCTAGAGTATATTGAAGTCACCTAAAAGCGCTTGGTAGGGAGTCTGTCACAGTGCATCAACATATGGTGGGTGAAAGAGAAAATAGAATCACTAGGCTGCATCCCAAAGGTATAACAGCGTATTCGTTTGAAAAGGTTGCCCAGAAGACTTCCCCGGGGAGTAAAAGTATGAAAAAGAGTGCAAGAGAGGAAGGCATAGTACTCGAAAATTTCAATTGGAAGAAGGCTGAGGGAAAGATTCCTAAGCACACTTCTCCTTAGATGAGGTTCTCGTCAGCCCCATCAACCAACTAGGACAGATCACTAAAGCGGTGCTAAAAGCCGTATGCGTACAGGAGGGGGAAATACCAGATAGCTGGCTAGAAAGTAGAATGAACCTAATCTATAAAGGCAAGGGAGAAAAGGTTCAGATTTTTTCGCATAGATCACTAAACATTACGTCGGTGCTATACAGGTTGACGAAGCAAGTAGTAAAATTAAAAATAGAGATGTGGGCAGAGCTAAATGGTATTTTTGGAGAACTTCCGTATGAATTCAGAATCGACTGGCGGTTAGACGATAGGCTGTTTGTTCTTACTCGGTGTATTAAAATATCAGAAATAGAAACAGGCGCTTATATGTAGCTTATCTGGACATCACTGGGGCTTATGGCAATGTTATCAAGGCAATTACGTGGGATATATTGAAGGAACTGGCCATAAGTGACGATCGTATACAGGTTTTGCGAGAGATATAGCGAGAAAATACAGTTTGCTTGAAATGCGAAGGAACAAGTAGTAATGAGAGCGTTGAAGTTAGCAAAGAGCAGAGACAGGGATGTCCTTTGTCCCTGCTGTTATTCATGCTGTACATGGTGGGAATGCAAAAAGCGCTAAAAGGTAGCAACATTGAGTTCATTATATCACAAAAACAGGCCAGCGCGATCGCTGAGTAGAAGCTTCCAGATCTGTTCTATGCAGGCGATATTGTGCTATTTGTGGATAGTCAAGACTATATAGAACGGTGGGGAGGTATATACGGAATGAAAGGTGAGGCTCTAGGACTAAGACTAGGACTTAGGGCAACAAAATTTCAATTGACGGTAGTGAATGGTCATTAAGAGCAGGTGGTCTCAACGGAGGGCCAAGAAATACCGTGGGTAAGCGAGTACAAATACCTCGGAGTATGGGTAAATGAGAAAGAGAGATAAATAAAAGTACAGGAAAAACATCGGCATCCAAGGGAAAGAGGAGTGCTGCAATAAGGAAACAAAGGGCGTCGTGGCAATACAAAAGTAAGAAGTGTTTCGAGGTCAGCGGAAAGGCCTAATAGTTCCGGGACTTACATCTGGGAACTCAGTGGTGTTCATGAAGTCAGAGGTGTTATCACGAATGAAGATAAATCGAAGGACTGTGGGGTGCCTCTCGTAGGGCACTCAAGAAAAGATGACAAATGGGGCTGTAAAGGGGGATAAGGGATGAAGAGGCTTTGAAGTAAGGAAAGCTGAGAGTGAAATAACGTTTGAAGATAGGCTCGAGAATATGAAAGAGAGTAGGTGGGCAAGGAAGGGGTTCAGGCATTCAGGTATTCGTATAAGAGTGGAGTGGGCACAAAATGAAGAAAAAGAACTAAGAGGTTCACCAGTAAATATACGGCTGGTAGTGTGGATCATATGACAACAAGGAGCTTTAAGCAAAAAGTCAGAAATGGAGATGATTTGTTAGATGACAGCGAGGGAAAAGAAACTGGATCTCAGTAACTACCAAAAGGGCAAAAACAAAATAAGGAGGAAGAGGTTTTATTATAACTCAAGGGCAAGGGCTATAATGTTCGAAATGAGGTTGGGTTGCTTTAGAACGTGTAGTTATAAAGCGCGATTCATCAAAGAAAAAACAATGTACATGCAGTGAGGTAACTAAGGAAACGATGGAAAATGTTCGGATTGGATGTGGCGATATCCACTCAGGTATATATGACAGTACGAGCCTATATGAAGTTTTGGGTTTAAGGACAAACAAGAAAAGCTGAACACGTCTGCGATAGAAGCAAGTAGGAGAGAGAGTGTTAGTGGCCGAAAAGCAGATGTAAAGGACATCAATAGTGGGAAAACGACGTCATTTTCCTTGAAGAGGCAGAGATGTGGACTGCGAGATATTAGTTTTCTTTGTTAAAAATAGAATCATGATTGATTGATTTGTGGGGTTTAACGTCCCAAAACCACCATTTGATTATGAGAGACGCCGTAGTGGAGGGCTCCGGAAATTTTGACCACCTGGGGTTCTTTAACGTGCACCCAAATCTGAGTACACGGGCCTACAACATTTCCGCCTCCATCGGAAATGCAGCCGCCGCAGCCGGGAATCGAACCCGCGACCTACGGGTCAGCAGCCGAGTACCTTAGCCACTAGACCACCGCGTAAAAATAGAATCAATTTATTCGAAGCAGTTAAGGCATTAGGCCAACATAAATGAAAGTTTTTTTTCTCTTTTTTTGTCGTGGCTGGCAGTACACATGTCACCGGTCCGTGAGAAACGAGACGCTCATAGGGTTCATCTAACCACCAATAGGCTAGAATTCTAAGCTGACTCCAAATCATTCTGAATCAGCGAAGCCAGCCTTAATTTTACGATACATATATTTGTAGAATTTGATTCGGCATTACCAGGCAAAAATCTGCATATTACTATAGAAAATTGCAAACAAAGCTTGCCACATCAGGGGTCCTTTAAGCATCAGGGCGATGCTTTTTCCGAGGGGGCATTGCAACGCGTGTTAATTTTATGTGCTTGGTATACACACACAAAATAATCACATGTTTGGCGCAAAGACGAAGCATTGTATGCGATAGCAATAAATTGGAAGATGACGCGCAGATTGGAAAGTAGATCGAAACGTGCCCCGCGTTTCTCACGCACAAATCACGCATAAAGCGTACTCACAGGTGCAGATGAAGGCCAATAAGCGTCTCAGTTGTTTTTTTGCTGAGTCTGAAAAGTGGGCCATTTTCGCAAACGGAGAATGTGCAACAATTGCAGTTACTTTCGCGTGCCCGGTAACTACAGCAGAATCGTTCCAGTAAAAGCCCAATGCTAGCCAAGATGTACGATTCTCCCCACCGCGAGATAAGGGCGCACGAATGAGCGTCCACTCCCCACCTCTCCGCGGGCCAAGGTACGCGCGAGAGATGAGAGCCCGCGCTCATTGCGCCATCTTGCTGATAATGCTGAAAGCACGATAGTTCTCCTGAGATGCCCGTCACCAGTGGTAAGTCGCACTGTAGCGCACTGCACGGGCCGATGTTTCCGGGCCGCGCCCGGCCCGGCCTCGAACCTTCATGCTTGGGCCCGCCCAAGCCCAGCCCGCTGTTTTTAAATACGGGCCGTACTAGGCCCGGGCCCAAAAGGTTTGGGCCTGGCCCAACCCGGCCAGGCCCGTTTCAGCCAATTATGCCTGGAGCATAAACAAGGCACTGTCCGACATTCGGTAACTGGGACGATACTTGCCGCGAACAAGGTATTAAATGCGAAGCATTTCTTAGCGAACTCCGGCGACCTTGAGAGTATCTATCTATCTATATGTCTGTCTAGGCGCTTACGTTTAGGTGCTCTCGTGGTCACCCCCTTAACTTGGCATGAACCCTAATTGGCATGGGAGGGTAAAATGGTTTGACGAGTATGACGCACTGGTCAGGGCATGAATAATGTCACATTCCCGTCGCGTACATCGTCAAACACTTCCCGCATACTCAAACGCATACCCACGGGCGAGTATATGCTTCTGGTATGCGGGTATTGACCCTCAGTATCAACCCAGGAACGACGAGGAACAAATGTTTGCAATATTAACGCGCGAGCGTTAGCAAATACCCGACATCGGTAGCGTTGACCCAAGGAATGCATGGAATAAATGTCAGGGTCCCACCTGAAATCAAACCCAAGCATTCTGCGTGGCAATGAAGCATTTTACCACAGATCTATGCCAGGTCTCGCAACTACAGTTCAAATAGACGCTTATCTTCGTCAATAGTCAACAATGGTTGCAGTGCTGCCTACATAATTTTACAAACATTACATATGTACTCCTTTGACACAACCGTCCCGTTGGGTTAATGTCAATTGTGGTTAGTTGCCATGCGCTCAAGTTGATTTATGTAGCAGTGTACAGGGGCAGCATCTTTGCGAGCCTCTGCGCTTCCTATCAGCTTCTGGTGTTGCTAATAATAATACGCCTGTTCCAGTTGGCATCGTTCCGCAAGTGCAAACAACTGGTTATATAAACATCTGCAACTCTTCAACATATGTCTGCTGTGCGTGCAAGGTTTGAAAATATATTTAGCGTCATTTGATGACGTGATGCTCATGAAAAAATTTGAAACACGGTCAGCTTCCCTCCGCATAGTGCTTCTCATAACGTCGATGCCCAGGTACGTGGGATCTGCCAAATTTTTTTTTTCTAGACTGCCTTGAGATTTCCTTTGAGGGCCATGAATTTAACTAGAATATTCTGTGTACGTTAGGCTAATTACGCCCTTCCGGGACATAATTGCAGGATAGTTAAATATAATTAGGCTGTACCACGTACGTAGTGCTTACGACAGAAACGTCATTTTTTTTTAATTTGAGAGAATGACTACAATATGTACAACACCCAAAAATGGAAAAAAATATGGCAGACATTTAAAGTTGGAGTCTACATGCATGCAAGCCGGATTCGTCAAGTAAATGTAGGAAGTCTCTTGCAAGTGTCATTTATTACGCCATGCAAATAAAAGAAACACGCTTTAGATTGTTCTGACAGGACCACCACGGGGCGGAAAGTCCCTATACGTCTCATATATTCGCTCCCAAAAGTGGCAGAGCCGCTTTTACCACTGGCGGTTGCCGGGCCTCCTACTAGAATTAAATTATGAACAGAAAATGTTTTTCATGATTTCACTGGTGAGCTCTCCAAATAGAGAGAAAGTAAGAAAGTTTGAGAGGAGGAGGGTTGCTGCGGATGCCCAATTTTCCCACTTAGCATGCATGCGCAATCCACTCATGCCTTTTTTTTTTCAGGTCCACTGGTCGCTTGGCAAATATGGCTATAAAACCTTATTAATTAAAAAAATTGTTCATGCTTTTGAGGAGGCGATAGTTAAGCTGACTGATTTTCAGTAAGACGAAACACGTTCGGAACAAATTAAATGAACCTTTTATTGTATGTTTGTATAAAAAACTAAAACACTTAGTGAGAAAACGTTGATCTATGGAAGCTGCTCTATTTACAACTGACATAATGTTTCCAGTTTGATGAGTCTTACTTATTCGTTATATCCAAAAGACGGCAGAAATAGCGGAAGAAGTTTGAAGACATGCAAAATTCCTGAACTGCGGCTGCCGCAGGAGCCGTCGCACATTTTTCCGGTAAAAGGAGCCAAAGCACCCGTGCCTATACACCCCCGCCCCGTTGTTTCAAGGTGTACAGCTGCAAATCGAAATCGTATTCATGGGTTTCCTAATATAGAAGTCTTATGTGCTTTTCCACGTGAGTGCTTGCACGTTTTTGAGCACCATGAGAACACTTACGCTTCGATATATGAGGACGCGAATTACTGCCGAATTACGAAAAATGCGGTGTCGTAAAAATAAGCAAAAACATGTTCTATATTAAGTACATTCCAGTGAAATCCTTAACATGTTTGGGTCATTACTAAGTGTTAAATATTTGCAACTCCTCTGCTTTCAGAAAAAAATTAGCAACATTTCCGTCGATAGGCACACCTGTAATTAGAGTCACTTCGCATCTCGCAGTTAAAGCACCCTAACAACAACTCCTGAGTTATTGATGACTCACAAGTCGCGTTGAAGGATCTACGAAGTACTGAGGCGGAGAAAGGCTTGGCGAGCATGCGAGTGTATCTGCATACTCAAAATATTTTCCTAGTTATCAGCGCTCACGTTTTATATACACTGATATAACATTTGCAGTTTATCCTTGCATTTGCAGCAGTACCACCTGGCAAATCTTTTCTTACAGCATGCAAATAATAGTGAAAACATATATTACGCGTTTTTTGCAAAAACCTTGTAGCATACAAACGAAGCCCAATGCCAGACACCGTGTAATTTTTTATTTCAGTGCATGCTAATGCACTCCAGCTCGTATAAATTAGCCGAAGCCCTCAGCTAACGCCATCTTACGTAACCTGAGGTGCTTCAGGATGTTAAGGGCCGTTCCACGCGCTTCCCGCACAGTCGCAACGCACGTGCCGACACACTTGCCGCACCCAAGCAGAAGGTAAAAGAGCGTCGCCAATTGACTTATTTGTCCCCCACTTGCGTGCGGCAGGGGTACCAGTGCGTGCGTTGCAGCTGTGCGGCAAGCGCGTGAAACGGCCCTAAACCCCACAGAAGAACCAAGCGAAACAGCGTAAACTCGCCATTATGTTGATATGCAGGGTTTTTCATGAAATAGGTGCAATAATATTTAATAAGTATAAAAAGGAGGCAACTGCGTTCTACCTGCGCTATTCCTTTTGCATTGAGAGAATGCATGTTCAGATAAGTAAAAACAATATTTACAGCAGTCAATACAGAAATTAAAACAATTAACTTTTAACCGGTTTAGATAGCTGGTCGAGTCAAAAGGGCGAATCATAGTTCTTCCTACAATAGCCATCTTAAAATTTCGGAAAGAAGGCAAGTGGTGATCACCGCTGAGCGATGAAATCTGGCTAATTTAACGGGAAACATCGAAACCAACTACCAACCATGGCATATACCATTCACTTTGAAAACATCCCCAATCAAAAGGTAATTGTTTCAAACTTTGTGAAGAGTTAGTTGTTTTAATTTCTTTAATTACTGACGTAATTATTATTTGTACACATCCAAAGATGCCTTCTGCCAAGTAAAGCGAACACGGCAGGTAGAATGCAGATGCCTTTTTTTTGTAGTTAAAACTGTTGGACTCATTTCTTGAAACAGCCTATATATGAGACCCGGGGCTAATACCGGCCTAACTCAGGCCCGGGCCCAACCCGAGCATCGCCCGGGCCCGATCCAACAATGCTTTACCCGGCCCATGGGCCGGCGCGGGCCCGTGCAGTGCTCTAAGATATAAATGGCCTGCTGTTTGAACATTGAAGGAGGTGCCGCTTGGTAGCTCAGTGGTTAACGCCTCACATTCACGACTCGAAGTTCCCACGCTCAATTTCGCGCACCGAAGTCTTTCCCTTGATTATTTTGCTTTCTTGCGTTTATATGTACAGATACTTATACATATACGGTGACTGACGGCGATGTCGACGTCGTACAATTGCTATGGCAAAAAACTGAGAGCAATGCGCGGTGCAGATCTAACCTCATTGTTCGCAAATCTTACGAATAAATTTGACTCGTGGTGTATAAAAACAGTACGGCCCAGCTGTAATCAACGGCCAGTGCTCTGTCCGCCGCTATCGGTGCCAATATGTGCTGCTGTAAGCTGACTTTCCATTTACCGGCCACGCGTTTGGCCAAATGGCCTGCTTCATCTGGGACACATCGGCTGTGGCATTCGTCAACGTCCCAACCACGTGAAAACTCCAACTTATCACTTCCTCAACATGGTAATCACTTTTCAACAATGATGTGAGTCGAATTTTCAGAGAACGGAATCCTAAACCTCTTATTGTAAATGAACATACAGCAGTCACGCAGTCAAGAGTTTAAAGAAACATCGTGGCTTACAGCGCGAAATTCCGGCCATAGACTACAGAAAAGAACAGGGTACAGCACTGAATTTCAACTGAAATTTTAATTGAAAAAAAAACGTATATATATATATATATATATATATATATATATATATATATATATATATATATATATATATATATATATATATATATATATATATATATATATATATTGTAGCGAAACGTCGGGTTGGTTCAAAGTTAGGCGCATCGGAAGACCAGGGAGACGATTAACTGTGGGTGAAACTCCGCGGAAGCAATCGATGAGAAGTCAACACGATGATTTCGGGGAGCACTCATTGGGGGTTTATTTAGCTAACGCAACTTCAATTTACAAGATGCACTAGGTCACAAAGACAAAACATAGAAAATGATGGCACACCCCTCGGCTTGCATGACGGGTCTCCGGTGGTAAAATGCGCTGTTGACCCCGACTCCACTCACTTCAAAAAGAGCCCGAGTCGCTGCCTAAATAGGGTTTTTTTAGCGTCCCCTGTTGCGCGGACCAATCAGGCAAGCCATGGATAACCAAATAACATAAGTTTTCGTGGTTGCCTGAAGCCTGCCTCACGGCAAAGCCAGTTCCCTTTCTGTACAGACCACATTCCGGCAAGCAGAGGCGACGCGCACACATGGTCTCAACTTTCGGCCTCTGGTCGTCCCGCGATGCACCCCCGCTGTGTGCCTGCAGTCGTTTGCGCACGGGGCGCGAAGGAAACGACCGGATGTAGCTTCTCCTCCGACGGCTAGAATTTTTCTTTGGGGGTTTTTCTTCAAGAGCGGCCGAAAAAGAATGGAACATCATTGAAAAAAGAAAAAGCATGCTGCTTAACTCTGCCTTTCGCGACACCTCCCTCCTACGAAAAAGAGTGACCTACTCGTTTTTTTTTACAATGCACACAAACAAATATGTAAGAGCAATCTTACGTACAAGCGGATATGGGGGTGCTCATTTAGGAGAAGTTTATAGATCTGTTTAAAAAGTGGAAAACTTAAAACAACGTTTGATTACAACAACAAATGATAAATCGCGAAACACGAAAACGTAAACAACACAATATCGTAAAACAAAAAGCAGGGAAGTTCACTTGTTGGCACTGTAATACAAGTCAGTGTCAGTGTCGTAAGCGGCGTTATTTCGTCGCCGCTTACGGGTGTAAAGTTCAGTTTAGGTGTAAAGTTCAGTTTCAGAGTCGGAGCCTTCGCAATGCTCTGGATCACTGGTCTCTGTCTCGCGCACACCACGACGCAAGCCAAGTTCTTGGTTCACTCGCGAACCGCACTCGCGCACAACACTTCGATGCAATCCGCGGTCATCTCTCCTTGCACAGCACTCGCGCACATCACCACCTAGATCGCGCACCTCATGATTATCATCAGACTCATCGTCCGCGTCGTCGGCATCGGAGCCCAATCGAACGTGGCAGGGCTTTAAACGCGCCACATTCACAGCGTCGCGTTTTTTCCCAGTTTGGTCTACCACCTCCCAGTTGTTCTCGGCTACCCGGCACACAAGACGGAAAGGTCCGGGATATTTGTGAAGAAGCTTCGTCGTCTTTCCTTTCGCCCGGGAGGGAGTTCACAAGTACACTAAGCCGCCCTGATGATAAACAACACTTCGTCGCCTAGCATCATAACTGCGTTTGTTCTCCTGGTGACGCTTCTCCCGTTCATTTACTAGTTTTCGAGCCTGCCGCAGCCCGCGAGCCACTTTCATTGCATCCAGGGTGTAGTCGAATCCGCATTGCGCGCCTGACCTTACATCTACCGGTAGTGTCGGTTCATGTCCGTGAAGAAGAATGAAGGGAGTGAATCAAGACGTCTCGGGGGTGGAAGAATTGTATGCAAAAAAAAAAAACGTACGGTAGAAATTCATCCCAGTCGCAGTGATGTGAGGAAACGTACATGCTGAGCATGTCAGCCAACGTATGAATAAAACTCTCGCACAAGCCGTTGGCCTGTGGGTATGCTGTTGTGGTGGCATGCTCGCTACCCACGAGCCGGAATATTTTTTCGGTCAAGTTGGTGACAAAGTGCTGTCCACGATCGCTTATTACTTTCTCTGGGGCACCATGACGTAGGACGATTTGTTCGACGAAAGCTCTTGCTGCTTCTGCGGCAGTGGCTGCTGGACACGCGACAGCCTCGACCCATTTCGTATGGTAGTCGGTAATCACGACGATGTAGCGATTCCTTGCTTTGGATTTAGTGAAAGGCCCAATAAAGTCCATGCCCACCTGCTGAAAAGGTCGACCTGCAGGTGAGATTGGTTGGAGGAAACCGGCCGGCCTCCCTGGTGATTGCTTTCGTGTCTGGCAGTCAGGTCAGGAGAGAACTTACTTGCTTACATACGAGAACATCTTCGGCCAAAAATATCGGCAACGAACTTTCTCCCATGTGCGCTTGACACCTAAGTGGCCTGTCGTGGTGTCGTCACGGCAGTACTTTAAACTTTCAGATCACAAGCCCTTCGAGGCAACAAGCGCCGCACGATCCTCCTGAAACCCTTTCGACCTTCGATACAGTACACCGTCGATCAACCGAAAGCTCCGTGCCGTTCTTTTAGTTCTCCGGACAACGGGCGCATCCGGGTGCTCGAGGTGCTGAAAAATCTCTTTCATCCATGGGTCTGCCCTCTGCTTTTTTTCCAACATCCATCTGATCCAGAACCAGCCACGGTAAGGAGTTTTCTTCGCTTACAGGCGTGGGATCATGGGAAGGCAGAAAAGCGTGTCGGCATTTCCATTCTTGAGGCCAGGGTGGTGTCGCAACGTTATGTCGAATTCCTGAAGCAACAGGGACCACCGCATAAGACGACCGTTCGGAATCTTTACTTTCATTCGCCAAGCCAGGCTGGCTTGGTCAGTCACGACCGCGAACTTAGCACCAAAGACGTATGGCCGAAACTGTCCGCAGGCGTATACAACGGCGAGACATTCTTTCTCAGTTGTACTGTAGTTCGTCTCAGCCTTGGTAAGGTGCCAGCTGGCATAGGCGACGACTCTCTCTTGAGTTTCAATTTTCTGTACAAGCACGGCGCCAATGCCGTAATCACAAGCATCAGTGTGCACCTCTATCGGCTTTCCCAGCTCAAACTGACGCAAAACTGGGGCTGTGATCAGCTTCTCTTTGAGGGATTGCATGGCCACTTCGCATGCCGCATCCCAGACGAAAGGAACATCCTTTTTGGTTAAGTTGGTCAGAGGTCGAGAAATACGAGAGAAATCTTTGATGAATCGCCGATAGTAGATACAGATTCCGAGAAAGCTCTGTACACCTTTCTTGTTTCGTTGCTTGGAGAATTTTTCGATCGCTGCTACTTTGTCTGGGTCGGGCCGGATGGTTTCACCTGTGAAAATGAGTCCAAGATATTTGATCTCCTGGCGGGCGAAGCTGCATTTCTCGGACTTTAGTCGTAAGTTTGCCGCGTCCAAAGCCGAAAACACACTTTCTAAATCTTGCAAATGAGTTGCCATAGTCTACCAAGAAAATAACGATGTCGTCCAAGTAGGCCAAACTCTCCAGAGAAGACCACTGGGGACTTTGTTAATCATTCTCTGGAATGTGGCCGGGGCGTTGCACAGGCCGAAAGGAACAACATTGAATTCGTAAAGGTCGGGTCCACAGGCGAATGCGGTCTTTTGCTTATCTTCCTTTTTAATGCCCACTTGCCGGTATCCTGATGTTATATCAAGTGTGGTGAAGCATTTTGACCCCTGTAGCACATCGAGAATATCATCAATTCGTGGCAGTGGGTGCACATCTTTTTTAGTGACCTCATGGACTCTGCGGAAATCGACGCAGAAACGCCAAGTCCCATTTGGCTTCTTCAAGAGGACGACAGGTGATGACCAAGGACTGTGAGACTCTCTAATTATCCCATCGTGCAGCCTTCCTTCTACTTGTTGCTCAATCTGTTGCCTTTCAAAAGCAAAACGATTATATGGGTGCTGATGAATTGGTCGAGAATCACCTGTTGTTAGGTTGACGAAGGAGGAAGCAGGTCGTTGGAGGATGCGAAAACATAATAGGGGCTTATGTCACTATATACACATATTTACAGAAAAAAAGGGATAGTGGTTTCACAAACCACGAGCGTGGTGGTTGAACGTTACATAGTTCAGAGCAAGGTTCAGAGCCAGGTTCAGAGCTCTGCCACGTCGTTTTATTCCCTGTCGGGCTCCACCTCTCCGAGTCGAACACCAATCACGCACACACAGGTGAGGGGGGCGAGCATGCACGGTCCACGTGAACACTGCACTGTGGTGGCGCCAGCAGGGCTCTTCCTCGTCGTGGGTGTGCCACTACTCGAGAGTTCCCACGATCCTGGCAGCATACTTCAAAGGGTCCGCCGATGTTGTTCGCTCAATTAGCGGGGTGATTTGGGGTGGCCGTTGGTCTCCTCCAGGAAGATGCCGTCTTTGTTGGCCTCTCTCGAATGGTTAACGGCGTCTTGGCGACACGACGTCTCGTCCTCCGGCTAACACGTACAATGCCTGACGAGCATAGGCAGTCGGCCGGTCGGCTTGGTGATTGGGGATCAAAAGGGAGCGCCGCTCCTCTGTCAGCTCCTGCGTCGGCCACGCCAGCCCTCCTGTCGCCCGACGAGTCGACGAGGCCATCAGTCACGCTGCTGCTCGAAGGGATGACCAAAGGGTCCGCACTTGAAGGACGGGACTCGCCTCTGCCCGCCGCCTGGTCTGGATAATCACTCAAATACTTGACAGCGTCCGTCAGACTGGGCGCCGAAGGGATTGAGAGATGAATCCCCAGGCCAAACCTAACAGCTCCTCCGCCGCCCGAAAAATCTCGGCTGGCCAGCGCTCCCAACCGCTGGGCACGAAGAGAATGGTTGGTGACGAGGACGATGGCCTGGCTTTTCTCTCTCCAGCTGCGAACTCGAAACCAACTCCCAAACCAGCTCACAAAGGCTGACAACAGCAAGGCGAACCACACAACACAATACCATGCCGAAGTCAAGCACATTGAACCCGCTCAAAACCCTCCAGGCTTCTCAAGAAACACAAACAAAAGAGAAACCTGAACGCTAAAATTTTGAGACAATTTTGTGCCGCCAAAGTTACAACAATCATGGACGTAGAGATGCCTACAAAAGATGGAACTAATTGCCGTGT
This sequence comes from Rhipicephalus microplus, assembly GCF_043290135.1. Taxonomy (NCBI): domain Eukaryota; kingdom Metazoa; phylum Arthropoda; class Arachnida; order Ixodida; family Ixodidae; genus Rhipicephalus; species Rhipicephalus microplus. The sequence goes on from NW_027464586.1 coordinate 29,355,368, forward strand.
GAGAAAAGCACACAAAGGCAAATATAATTTGGCCTTATATAACAGTAATCACACTAACTCAAAAACTCACTTTCTCCTGCCATCTGCTCTACAATGTTGTAACTAATCTTTAACTTCATGACTAATTTCATGAAAGACAACTACCTAAATTCCACACAAATGCAGCCTGAACCTACAAAAGTTATCTGGGCGCATTTTCTATTCTCTCATTACAAACTTAATGTAGTCGTGAGTACCTACTTGGAGGACACCCTGACGCAAACAAAACTCTCATAACAGATCAAACTGAGTTTTTACAAATCTGTGAAAGGTGTTTCTAGCCTCAATGTTCGGTGAAGCGTAACGCTTTTCTCAAAAGATCCCTTTGAACTCCGAGCACTCACAAAAATAACAAAGAGAATAGGCCTCGTATACGAAGACGCTCGTTAAATGAATGTAGCCTCATGCCAGCCCATGTTTTTAAAGAACGCACAGGACTATGCTGTGCGCCCTAGCACGACATCATACTATCATCCAAAGAACGCTAGCACACCAACACGCACCTAACCATCGGTGATATCTCTCTCACCTAGGTATCCTTAAACCCTCATCTGAACGTAAATTTTCTCAAGATATCGAACTGTGTAAATCCTTAAAACGCATCTCTAATCTCAACGTTCGATATAACATAACGCTCAGCGAAAGAATTCACCTGATCCCTGAGCACATACTAAAATAACAAAGGGAAATGCAACTCGTGTACTAACACGCTCATTTGCTGGATGTAGTTTCATGTCAGCCCATGTTTTTAAAGAACGCACATTGCTGTGCGCCCTAGCACGACATCATACTCTCATCCAAAGAGCGTCAGCACACCAATCGCACACCTAACCATAGGCCATTTCCCTGTAACTCAAAAAACACTTACAATGCCCTTAGAAAATCTAGAAGGGAAAACTGTATCCACACAAACTAGCCTGGGAGAGGACAAAGGAGTATTACTTTAAAACCAATAATAAGCAAAAAGCATGCTACTAAGAACACTGCCCTGTTCACTCACCAGCTTACAGTTGTCCCTCCCTTCAATCGCACTCGTGGCGGTCGAGGACTTGGCGGATTTTGAGGGCGCCCGAGGCAACGTCGCGTAAGTGCTACAAGCTGAACGGCAGCGCTACGCCCCATTTGCGATTTCGGCCGTCCTGTGTCAATCCGGCGGAGGGAACCCGAGCAATGCAAGGGAAAAAGCGACGGGGTCCTATTTGGTCTAGCCGAGCGGTGTTTAGCTATTGTGGTCTTTCTTCTAGGACCACGTCGACACTCTTTTCCGTGAAAAGCTCTAAATCTCCACCGTGCAACCGTCTCGCGAATGCGCGCTGTGGTCCACCCTTTCGCCGCTGGCGCCTTACTTCCCGCCACAAAGGCCTCTTCGCTGAACTGGCCGATGAGCCACTCTCTTTCCTTTTTCCCCGATGCTTGCTTCCTCCTTTGTGCCTTCGCTTTGTCGCGCGCGTACCCTTCACTTGTCTACGGCGACGTCTGCGACCGACTTTTCCTGCACCGTTAGGAAATAGGCCTCGGGTTGCGTCATCGGTAGTTTTACAACTCAAGGGTGCTTCTGCACCACCTGCCACAGTGTTTCGGCACTTTGATTTCTTAGCTCTGTTGCCTTGTCGGGCCGGTTGACCTGCGCTAACCCTGTGCTCGAGCATCCAACTAACCTGGCGCCTCCCATTTGATTTCATTTGCGATGGACCCGCTGGTCCCTTTTCTTTCGTCTGGCAGTTCAGACGCATACAAATGAACTTTGACGCCGACGCAAAACTCCTAGTTCTGCTTGCTGTGCCAATAGGCTTCGAACCTTTCTTCCCACGCGTAGAGCTGCCTGTCTCACTCGCGGCTCTCCGACGTCTCTTTCGTCTGCGCCGCTTCCTGCGACTCGTCTCTGAGCCTACCGCTCGCAGCTCAAGGTCGCTAACACTCTCACTGCACTCGTCAGCTGTCGACGCCGCTCCGTCTAGACGATTTTCGAAAAAAACACCTATTTCACACTCTAGATCGGCGGACAGCTTGACGCTCTTAGGAACAGTGCAGCTGCTTTCCCTCAAACACTCTAGCTCGCATTGCTGAGAGCTGTCTGCTACTGCACTGATATCCCCGCTACCTTCTTTCGCTGCTTCTGAGCTTTCTTCGGTGTCCTTGCGTACTTCCACACTGTTCGCAAGATCCACCGTTGCGACAAACACAGTTGAGATCTGTGCCAGATTGTCTACAGCTATCCTAGCTGTTTCGCTAGCATTTAACTGGCACAGCACCTCGTCGCACTCGCTCTGGCCTTTGTCGGCCTCTCTACACAGCGCAGCCTCTTTAGCAGCTCTCAGATTTGGTTCATCGTCGAACCTGCTGCTGTCATTAAACGTGCTAGCCTTCTTTAAAGTTCTGGGCTGCACCTCACTCACTTTATTATCGCACTTCTCGTGCGCTACAGTTGCGGATGGCTGATTTTTCCATCTCATTGCCTCGTTTTTCTGTTCCAATCGTTCGAGCACCAGCTCGATCACGCTCTTTTCTATCCCTTATTTCCTTTTTTTTTCTTTCCTGTTCCTTTCATTTCCGTTCCTCTCGTTCGCGTTCCTCTCACTCCCGTTCCTCCATTTCCTGTTTTTCAAAAATTTTTACTGCGTTTTGAATATCCTCCTCACTGGCTTTTTGCGAGATCAGCATCCAAATCGCTGTCCTGCCCATTCTTTCATTTATTTCAATGCCTAGATGCTTACTCACACACAAAAGTTCATCTCTTAGCATTGCCTTCCACGACATGATTGTCGTTGTATTTTGGTCCTGCATCTCACACATAATTAGGGGATCCCTACAACTCAAAACTCACAACTAGGTGATCTCCCTATCTCACACACAATCCAGCTTCTAATCAACGCACACTCACAAAATGAAGCCTGGAAAGTCAAAGCAAAGACCAAGCACTCACCACAGCACAGCACCATGTCGTGAAGTCCATCTCACCGCTGCCAACCAGTTGTTAGGTTGACGAAGGAGGAAGCAGGTCGTTGGAGGATGCGAAAACATAACAGGGGTTTATGTCACTATTTACACATATTTACAGAAAAGAAGGGATAGTGGTTTCACAAACAACGAGCGTGGTGGTTGAACGTTACATAGTTCAGAGCAAGGTTCAGAGCCAGGTTCAGAGCTCTGCCACGTCGTTTTATTCCCTGTCGGGCTCCTCCTCTCTGAGTCGAACACCAATCACGCACACACAGGTGAGGGGGGCGAGCATGCACGGTCCACGTGAATACTGCACTGTGGTGGCGCCAGCAGGGCTCTTCCTCGTCGTGGGTGTGCCGCTACTCGAGAGTTCCCACGATCCTGGCAGCATACTTCAAAGGGTCCGCCGATTTTGTTCGCTCAATTAGCGGGGTGATTTGGGGTGGCCGTCGGTCTCCTCCAGGAAGATGCCGTCTTTGTTGGCCTCTCTCGAATGGTTAACGGCGTCTTGGCGACACGACGTCTCGTCCTCCGGCTAACACGTACAATGCCTGACGAGCATAGGCAGTTGGCCGGTCGGCTTGGTTAATGGGGGTCAAAAGAGAGCGCCGCTCCTCTGTCAGCTCCGGCGCCGGCCACGCCAGCCCTCCTGTCGCCCGACGAGTCGACGAGGCCATCAGTCACGCTGCTGCTCGAAGGGACGACCAAAGGGTCCGCACTTGAAGGACGGGACTCGCCTCTGCCCGCCGCCTGGTCTGGATAATCACTCAAATACTTGACAGCGTCTGTCAGACTGGGCGCCGAAGGGATTGAGAGACGAATCCCCAGGCCAAACCTAACACCGTGTTGATCACATGGTCAGCGACATGAGTCGGCCGGATGGGGTTGTCACTGCTCGTAAATAGATGGTGGTACTTCTCAATGAGCGACACCAGCTCATCCCGTTCAGATGGCTGTAGGTGATCCCCAGTCTCTATATCAAACTCTTGAGGCACTCGATCGTTCTCGGGGGCCGTGATTGCCAGCTGTGCGTCATGAATAGATGAAGCCCATCCAAGCTTTGTTTCGCTGAGCAGGTTTACTGGCGACATGGTAGGATTAATTATGCAAATGAGGCCTCTCTCATGCATGATGCTCGTTATTGTGCGTGCAACCTGAAGTCCGTTTCTCAGCGTGCTGTTCGGTTCGACGAGGTGAATTCCATCCCTTGCGCCCTTTACTTCAATAGCGACTTCTCTGCGAGGTTCAATGCGAATTTGCTCGTGGCACCGCACTGTAAGGATATCATTATGTTCGGGGGCACTTGAGTCTTTACGTAGCCGGAAAATTTCACCGTTTAGTTGCAGCTCTTTCTTGGAGAAATCAATGAGAAGCCTGGCTGCTCGACAAAAAGAAAGACCACCGAGTAGCTCGTACGGGCAATCCTTGACCACTAAAAACGTCTCATGAACTTTGGTGGTGCCAAACTCAAGTTTTATTTCAGCTTCACCATTGGGGTGAGCAAGCCTCCGCCAATTCCTCGGATGAATATGTCTGTTCTCGATTTGAATGAAGCACATATTTTGTTAGCTAATTTTTCTGAGATGACATTTACGGACGAGCCGGCGTCAATTACAAGTTTTGTTTCTGTACCGTTGGCTCGTGTGGGGACTGCTAGAAGCTGACCTTCCGACAATGTGCTGATGGGGCGGCCGGGCTGGCCCCCTAGGCCCGGCCGTTCTCGTTTCCCGAAGGATTAGGCTGCCCTTTTTGATTGCCTAGGAGCTCCGCCTGATAGTTCCTGCCGTCTCGGAATCGCTGCCAGCACTGTTGTGCTATGTGACCTATGCGGCGGCAAATCTGGCATCAGAGACGCCCGTCGATGACACGGGAAGTTCTCTGAGGCCAAGGCATTAGGGGGCGAAGCACCTCGTCTTCGATGCTGTTTAGCCGGTCAGACAGCAAGGCGATCGAATCCGCAATCGCTTTCAGGTCTCTCTCGCGGTCGGCAGCCTCCCGTGGGCAACGCAATTCGGCCGCGGCGCAAGTGGCGACACACGTAGGAGGGGGGTGCCTGTTGCTGCGGCGGGTGCGAACCCTACGGGATGCGCAATGTTCTGCATCCACGACTGCAATCCGGTAGAATTCTGGATGCCAACCGGTTGTGGCCCCGACGCACGGCTCATCAAAGCTGCCTAATTTATGCGTTGCAAAATTTGGAGGAATGCAGCGCAGCTATCCGGGTTTGCGATTATCATCTTCTCCAGAACATCCGGACGCAAACCGCGCATAAGGTGCCGCAACTGATCATCTTCCGTCATGGACGGGTTCACTCTTGCACACAGCTGTACGACGTCATAGTAGTACTGCTAGGTGGTTTCGGACGACAATTGGGTGCGGTTTCGTAGCTGCAAATGGGCGATCTCGACTGAGTGGCGACTCGTAAAAGACGTTTTTAGTAGCGTCGCCCATTCTTCCCATGTATTAGGGGCACCGGTTAGAATGTGAGTAGTGTGCCACTTTTTCGCATCTCCGTCTAAAGCCAGATATAGAAATTTCATCTTCGTGGCTTGGTCCCAATTCTTAAGTGACGCTACATGTTCGTAGCAAAGTAGCCACTCGGAAATAGATTCCTTCGGCGCGCTTCTAAAGACTGGTGGTCCGACGAAAGGGTTAGCTTGGGGGGGTAGACATAGCAGAGAAGAAGGTAGGGGGTTCCGTCATAGTAGAGCAGTCAGAGGTAGGTTCCTGATATTTGTTGTTGACTCGGGGCATAATTTTAAAGCGGGGCTATCGTTACCGAGCAACCTCCACCACTTTGTAGCGAAACGTCGGGGTGGTTCAAAGTTAGGCGCCGGAAGACCAGGGAGACGAATAAGTGCGGGTGAAACTCCGCGGAGGCAATCGATGAGAAGTCAACACGATGATTTCGGGGAGCACTCATTGGGGGTTTCTTTCGCTGACGCAACTTCAATTTACAAAATTCACTAGGTCCCAAAGACAAAACATAGAAAATGGTGGCATACCCCTCGGCTTGCATGACGGGTCTCCGTTGGTGAGATGCGCTGTTGACCCCGACTCCACTCACTTCAAAAAGAGCCCGAGTCACTGCTTAAATATGTTTTTATGCGTCCCCGGTTGCGTGGACCAATCAGGCAAGCCGAGGAAAACCAAATAACATCAGTTTTTGTGGTTGCCTAAAGCCTTCCTCGCGGCAAAACCAGTTTCCTTTCTGTACACAGCACATTCCGGCAAGCAGAGGCGACGCGCACACATGGGCTCAATTTTCGGCCTCTAGTCGTCCCGCGATGCACCCCCGCTGTGTGCCTGCAGTTGTTTGCGCACGGGGCGCGAAGGAAACGATAAGAGTGTTTCGCACTCGCTGCTTTCCCTATAGATGGCACTGACCGACACTCCTACTTCTAAATTTACATTGAAACCCGAAAAAGTGAGGTGAGGGAAGGCCGCTGTGATAGCTCAGTGGTTAGAGCATCGAACGCGTTATTCGGAGGTCGTAGGTTCGATTCCTGCTCACGGCTGGTTATTTTTTCAGCCACTTTTCTTTCTTCTTATTGACATTCCATTTGTTCTAATAACTTCCCCTATACATTCCTGGGCATTACTGTCTGTTAGATCTCTTTATTATTGTGTCAAAACACGGAAAAACGAGCCCTTAGGTATGCACTTCTTTCCCTTATTCATTAACGAGGGTCTCGTACTGGCAGAATTGGTGTCATTAGGTTGTATACGAGGGACTATTAGTCAGCTGCCCGCTCGTAATAAGTTCACGTGCTACATGACGCCACACATGCGCATATAAGAGTGTTTCACACTCGGCGCTTGGCTTATAGATGGCACTGACCGACCCTCCTACTTCTAAATTTACATATAACCCCAAAAGAGTAAGGTGAGGGAAGGCCGCTGTGATAGCTCAGTGGTTAGAGCACCCAACGCGTTATTCGGAGGTCGTAGGCTTGATTCCTGCTCACGGCTGGTTATTTTTTCAGCCACCTTTCTTTCTTCTTATTGACATTCCATTTGTTCTAATAACTTCCCCTATATATTTCTTGGCATTACTGTCTGTTAGATCTCATTATTATTTATTGTGTCAAAACACGGAAAAACGAGACCTTAGGTATGCACTTCTTTCTCTTATATATATATATATATATATATATATATATATATATATATATATATATATATATATATATATATATATCATGGAAGCAGAATACCTCGTGACTGAGCGCCCACTCAAAGGAAAGAAAAAGTAGAACTAATCAGCAATGTAGTATGAAGTTTCTCCTGTGCATGCAGAATGTTGTGTACTCAATCTCATTTTCATGCGGATGAGAGTGCGTTGGTCACACCGGACGATTTTTGAATATTCGGCTGAGAGAACACCGCAGTTTTCTGAAAGGCTTTGTGCATTCACATTTTTCTATGCATTGCCGCGACTGTGAGTGCCAACCTATATTGAGAAAACAAAAGTGCTCTTCGTGCACTTAGACAAGCTATCAAGAGAAAGTGTTGAGGCGTTTTTTTATAAATAAGGAGGCGTCTCAACGCGTCAGCCAGCAATTCATTGCCATACTGAATTACGAAATTTCCATGTTAGATAGCGGCCAGGATCAATTATCATCTCATCCTAGCTTGTTTGGTGACGTCTAGGTCTTGTGTTTGTTTTGTATTTCGTTATTTGTGGCAGGATGGTGCACGTGACAAAGCCTTGTTGTGCTGTGTTTAATTTTTATCGAATGAGTGAGCCGGCTCTGTCACGATGTCTTCTGTTCATAGTGTATATAAATATTGCTGATTAAATGCGAATGCATTTATCAGTAGGGCTATGTCAGGCGTCCGTCAGGATCCGTCCGCCCTCTTCAATAGCAACAAATGTGGGCGCGCGCGTCCCTAGGAACTGAAGCCACCACTTTATCATGCTTCAGCGTCAGCAGCTGTAAGCAACAGCTGCGGGCGGTGCGCGCTTATTCTCGCCCCTAGCCACCGGAGAATGTGGTGCGATAGAGTGTAGGAGAGGGTAGGAACTGTGCTCCCCGCTTCTTCTGTCACCATTCACTCTGTCTCCTCCCTGCACCTCACTTTTCCGTCTACTCGCGCCTCACTCTCAACCACGGAGCAAGAAAGGTCGGAGGGGGAAACTCTGGCTGGTGCCAGCGTGGGCATGCGCTGCGATAATGTCGCCCTGGGAGAGGAGATTGGCAAACGTGCACGCAGCGATTCTTGCGGCGATGCACAAACCATTCGTTTTCCGCTGTGGGAAGAGAGCATGCGCGCCCATGGTCTAGGACGGCGCCGGAGTGTCGTCTTCTACATCTGCCTCTCGCCGACTCCACTATGCTACTGGATGCAGCTATAAAATTTGGTCGCCGGCGCGATTTGGCAAAACAAAGTGAAGCAAGCAGAACGTCTTAGTGCCAGCGTTTTTAATTATATATGTTGGATCCGATGCTCTGTAGACAACGAAAGAAAGGAAGTGGTACAATGAAAGAAAAATAAAACAGATGATAGGTAATCGTAGATAGGTACATGCCTAAAATCACTCATTGTGTAGCTTGAGGATAGGTTTTGCACATTCTTCGATACAACAATGTCATACAAATCTACTTCGTACGAAAGAAAGGCAGGCATTGATGAAGCACATTTGAGCAGGATGCAATTGATTGAACAGAAAAGCAGAGTGCGCCGCGAGCTGTCAATCAATTTAGCGTAACAAAAGTTTGACCTTTCAACGCTCCGTCCGACGAATTAAGAACAGTAGCAAGAATAGGCGAGCGCTATATGAACAGGAGATAGACAATGGAAGGGAAGCGACTGCGCCTAGAAAAATTATTTACGTAGCGGAACACTTGGCAGCTGCGAGATTACGTTAACTTTAAATTTCGAGACATCTTTGACCAACCAAAGATTACGTGACTCGCCGAAACAGCGCCTTAAGTTTTTGGGCGAAGGTTTTACATAATCGTGCCCAGAAATTTATTTATTTATTTCATTTTATTTACAGAATACCGCGGTCGAAAGACCAAGCAGGGGGGCTGAATAAAAAGTGATCCACAATGTAACTTAAATAAACAGAATGTTCAAGCAATAAAAACATGTTAAGGCAGTAGAACACAGGATAACATTTGTACAAAGTTAAATGACAGCAAGAAATTGCAAATTGCAACCGGAGAATGCAAATCAGATACAACGTGAGACAGTCTGAGATCTTCAGTTGTATGGTTAAAAATGGAAAGATACATAGTTATCGAAGTCAGAATTTTTAATATCACAGAATGCTTCAAAAAGTTACGCGTTCGAATCATTGATCGTCCGAGGAAAGAATGATTTGATGAAAAGATTAGTACGTGGGAAGTAAGGTTCAAGAGTGTAACTGTGAGTATGTCGATCGAGTTTGTCTTGAGATTCGATTTATTATATAAGTTTCTGGATAAATGTTATATTTACGGAAATGAAGTGAGTGTAGAAATTTCAGCCGGGCAACAGCTCTTCGGTATTGTAAAGTAGGGATATCATTATTGGCTACGATTGTTGTTGGCGAGTCATTTCTGTGGTAAGCATTAAAGATAAAGCAAACCGCTTTTCGCTGCACAGTCTCAAGCTTCTTAACATCTTTCTTTATATGTGGGTCCCAAACGACACTAGCAAAATCTTACTTTGGTCTTATAAACGCATTGTAGGCCAACATTTTGATTTCTGAGGGCGCTGTTTTTAATTTGTGTCTCAAAAAACCGAGCTTTCTAGAAGCAGATGAGCATGTTCTATTAATGTGGCTTGACCATGTTAGGTGGCTTGTAATTGTGGCGCCCAAATATTTATATTCGTTAACCTCAGTCAATGGACAGTTGTTGAGAGAATACTTATAGTTAAAACAGTGTTTCTTATTTGTTATATGCATGACAACTGATTTATCGCTATTTATTTTTATTGACCAATCTTCACACCACTTAGAAATGGCACAAAGTTTGGATTGCAGGCATTTCTGGTCATTCCGAGCAGTAATTGTTTTAAAAAGTATGCAGTCATCTGCAAACAAAAAGCTTTGTGTGGACTTGTGGTCTGTCTATTGATTTAACAATGTCTTTTATATACACTAAAGAGAGAATAGGTCCCAAAACACTACCTTGAGGAACTCCGGATGATACTGGTAGAATACCAGACATGCAGTCATTTACTTTAACACACTGCTTGCGATTGTGAAGGTAAGAACGAATCCAGTCAATGAGGTTAACAGGTAGACCTAGAATATGTAATTTAGAAATAAGTTTGCTATGTGTGACAAGATCGAAGGCTTTACTAAAATCTAAAGAATAGCATCAATTTGATTCCCCGTATCAAGCGACGACGACGTAAACTCATGAATTGTTGTGACTAGCTGCGTTGTGGTCGATAATTTTTTCCTAAATCCGTGCTGTAATGGCGACAGCAGGCGGTTTTGTTCAAGAAATGTTGTGATGTAATGTGTGACTATGTGTTCTAATAGCTTACATGACGTACACGTTAAGAAAATAGGCCTGTAGTTTGCAATGTTTAGACGATCCCCTTTTTTAAACGCCGGTACTACACGTGCCATGCGCCAGTCCTCAGGAATGAAGGAATTTTCGAAGGAGAGGTGAAAAGCGTTTGTAAAATGTGCGCAACTGGTTTGGCATATTTACGCAAGAATGTGTTAGAGATATTATCTGGACCAGCTGAAGATTTATTTTTCAGGTTAAGTAGCAAAGAAAATATACCCTCATAAGTTATGAACCCGGAAGACATTACTGGAAGAAGGTTGTCGTGTGTTGATTCATGTTGGGGAGCAGAAATGAAACCAAGAACCCGAATATCGATGAAATTACCAATAAAAAAAGCAGCGCCTAACGAGCGAAGGTAGAGGATACTCTTCACGAGTCAGAAGTCTTCGGTAAATATTTCACAAGCCTCGAAACTTCCAGGTAAGCTACATTGCGAAAAAAGCGTGGTTCTCAGTTTTACGTGTTTGGTTGTCGTAGCTTGAAATGCACGATTGGTTTCCAGGAAGTTCCACCATGAAACACGCGTCGGAAGAGAACAGACACACGAGAAAAATGTTTTTCTTATCTTTTTGTTTCTATTTTTGTTTATTTTTCTTCAATACTAAAACTCTCCTTGTCGGTTTATTTTATTACCGCATATTGTATGCCGTATTCCCACAAATAATATTTCTACCCTCGCGCGCGAAGGTGAACGAGTGAAAGCAAACCTGTTTTGTGCTTGTAGACAGCTTCGTGAAACTATTGTGGTTTCGTCTATCTCTCAAGGCGATGCGGCTAGCATTGCGAAAACTCGTAACGATTTACCGTCTCGTTTAGCGAGTGTATCTGAGCAATATACTGATACAATGATGAGCGAGCATAAACATGCAAGCAGACGACGCTTCTCGCGTCTGCTGTTCCGGTGTGGCAGTACGGCAGCGGTTGTGTAGGTGGCGCTGTCACGACGGATGGATGGATGGATGGATGGATGTGGCTGTACCCTTTACATCGGGCGGCGGCTAACGCCACCTAGCCGTAATACTTAGTAGTGAACTAACCATTACATTTATCTTTTTCTTTCCTTTAAATAATGAAGTTGAGGATTCGTACTTCGCAGTGAAGGGTTTAATTTTCACTCGTGCCTTGACTTTAGCCACCAATCAGATAACCTCCTTCTAGTTAAGTCTACCCGCTTAAAGTCTATTTTGCCCTCGCTGTCCCTAAATCCCAGTGCTTTGAAAAACTCTGCGCCGTCATCCTGAACTATAGGGTGAAGCCCTTTACAGAACATTATCAAGTGTTCGGCCGTTTCTTCTTCCTCTCCTCGGATGGATGGATGGATGTGGCTGTACCCTTTAGATCGGGCGGCGGCTAACGCCACCTAGCCGTAATACTTAGTGAACTAACCATTACATTTCTCTTTTTTTTTCCTTTAAATAATGAAGTTGAGGATTCGTACTTCGCAGTGAAGGGTTTAATTTACACTCGTGCCTTGACTTTAGCCACCAATCAGATAACCTCCTTCTAGTTAAGTCTACCCGCTTAAAGTCTATTTTGCCCTCGCTGTCCCTAAATCCCAGTGCTTTGAAAAACTCTGCGCCATCATCCTGAACTATAGAGTGAAGCCCTTTACAGAACATTATCAAGTGTTCGGCAGTTTCTTCTTCCTCTCCACACGCACTGCATACTGTGTCGACCCCTTCGTATTTGGCCCGATATGTCTTGGTTCGCCGCGTGACAGCGCCACCTGCACAACCGTTAACTTCAAATTTACATAATGAACATGGATGGACGGTGGATGGATGGGTTTTTTGAGCGCTCCCGATCGACCGTGCAGATAAGTTGTTTTGCATGTTTGAGCTTGTCTCTATAATTATAAGGCAGCAGTTAAAATCTTTGTAGCACTTAATTTATTGTACGGCTTTTTCGGGGGTCAGTCATCAGGTGTTTATAAGTTTGTGCGTTTGATTTTTGTTTATTTGTAGTTTTTTTCTTTCCTTTGCCACCCCGTGGGGGAGGTGCACGTACATTGAACACACAAATTTATGTAGTAGAGTTTAGACTTTGCCTTTTTCGTAGGGCAGAGCTCGAGTTTTGTAATTATCGAGTGAGACAAGTCAAAGAGACAATTGATGTCAGAAAGACAAGGTTAAAAAGATTGTAAAGTGTTCAGGATGTGAGGTGGGTTTGAAAGTGAACCCAAGTGTAGAAGCGGATGGAGAAGAGGCTGACGCGAAGTGTAGGCAATGTTCGGTCGAGGAAAAATTGGAGGAAATGATGGTTGCCCAGAGTGAACAGCTGATGAGAATCACCAAGCTCGCGACTGCGTTGGCGACAGAGCAAGAGAAAACGAGGGCAATGGGAGAAAGGCTGAAGTCAGCCGAGGAAGCACTTGCCAAGGTGAACAGAGGAGCGGCCTACGGAGGAAACAGTAGAGAACCGGCAACCAGAACGGCGGAGAAGAAAGAGCAAGCAAGTTTGTAAGAAACAGGTTCGGTTGGTTCAATTGTCGCAAGGCGCAGCTTCAGCGAAGTAGTGGTGGGGCTGGGAGGGGACAAAGCAGCCGGCGTCACAGGTGCAAGTAACCCCCCCCCGGTGCAGCACGCTCCAGCTGAAAAGTCACAGCATGTGATAATCGCCGGGGACTCGAATTTAAATCAACGCACAAAAGCCATCAAAGAGAGGGTAATAGGTTACAAGAGGGTTGCAGTAGGGGCGTTCCCAGGACGCAAGCTGGAAGCAGTCATGAGGCAAGCGAGTGCAAAACTCAAAACTACAGCTGATAGACGAAACGTCATGATAATTTCAGGTGGTTTAAACGATGCCTTAAATGAAGATACAGCAGGACTAGCAACCACACTGGCGAAAGGCGTCGATTACATGTGCGCCACTTCTCCTCAGGAACAGGTAGTGATATGCACAATACACGAGGTACCGGTGCATGATAGCAACCTGCAAAGAGCAGTTGTCAACGCAAACCAAAGATATGGCGGATGAGTCGAGAGAAAGGCTTTGAGGTGGTGGAAATAAACAAAGAGGTGCATGGGGGGGGGGCGGGTTTCAACGGGACAGAATTCACTTCGGTGTGCGCCTAGGTCATGAGGAAGCTTGGCGACTTGCAGGACGCGCGATAGCCTTTTTGGAGGGCAAGCAGGCCCTTCGGGATGCAGAATAGCTAATAACGAGGAAAACAACGAGGGAGACCCTTTGACAGGTGACATGAACAGATACGATTCCAAAGTGGCACCAGTATCTAAGATAGGTATAGTCCGGGGCAGAAATAGACGTAGCCACGAGCACAGAGTCAATTCAGACATAGGGTATATTAACATGCAGGTTGGTAGAAACAGGCTGAAGCGGCAAGATATAGAAGAACAGCTAAGGGAAAAGAAGCCGATGGTATAATGTTTAGTAGAAACACATCTCATGGACGTGGAACAACCTCTTGACAATCCGGACGACGCACGAGAATATTGTAATAAAACAGAAGGCAGCAGAAAGGGGGGGTGGTATCGGGGCATTCTTTCATAAATGTACAGTCTTGCAAAGGGTCAAGCAGGAGTGCAAAGAACATTTATGGCTACAAGGAAAAGTGGCAGGGCAAATGACACTCCTTGTTTATGTGTACTTGTGGAAGGGAGAAAAGGCCAGAGAGGAAAACCAGGCAATGGTAGCGAGTATACCCAAGGACATTCAGGAGTTAGGAGGGGAGTGCGAGATAATTATACTAGAAGATATGAATGCGCACATGGAAGATATAGTTGGGTATACCGACCCGACAGGCAAAATGATCATGGATATTTGTGAAAGGCTTGATTTGATTATTTGCAACAGTGCCGAGAAGTGTGAAGGGCAAATAAGATAAGAGGTAGGAAAACTGCAGTCGACGATAGATTACGCACTGATGTCACATATGATGTATGATAAGCTCAGGGGAATGCATATAGATGAACGTGGCTCCAGAAGTCTGGGTAGTGATCACAAACATATCAAGCTAAGTTTTGGAAGAGCAGTGACAGTAAGAAGGAGACAAGATGAGCCCCCACAGGAAAATTTTTATTCAGAAAGGCAAATTAAGAAATCCACCAAACAAATTCAGAAAGTAATCACAGAGGATAGTAAAACAGTGTGGACATACGCGAATATAATTAGACTGTTTGAGCTAGAGCTTGCTAAGGCACGTGACAAGTCATCCCGAAAAAGAAGACAGAAACCCAAAAGTTTTTGAATGAGGAAGTTAAGAGAGCCATAGCAAAACGTCAGGAAGCTTCTAGGGAACACAGACATGCTAAACAGCGGGGTGAACCGACAGATGAGGTTGAAAGAAAATGGGAAATCTTTCTAAGCTGTAGAAGGGATGCATCCCTTCTGGTCAATGAAAAGATTAGAAGAAAGGGAGTTCAGTGGCTGGCAGAAGTACATAAAAAGATAGAAAGGCAGCTGCGAAGCTTCGGAACCATCTAAACTCCCTAAGAAATGAGACGAGCCTTGAGCAGAGGCTTATAACTACAGCCGAAGGTGCTAGGCTAGAAGGGGACGAAGCTATTGAATATATAAGAACAAGGGTGACAGAAAATTTTCAACAAAGAAGTGCTTTATGCACCACAATGGACAAGGATGAATCAAGTGGCGCAATGGCCTCCATTTTCACAACAAGACTGGGAAAGGGCTGAGAAAAGGGTTCCTAGTGGCACATCAGCAGGCCCAGATGGCATACCATTTATGCTGATAAAGACATTAGGTCCGAAGTCTAAGCAGGTTTCGAGAGAGGCAGTGAGCAAAATAATAATCGATGGTGAAGTTCCCGATGGATGAAACTTAGCAGGATGAGCATGATCTATAAAGGAAAGGGGAACAAAGCTGACATAAACAACTACCGTCCTATAACAGTGACATCGGTGGTCTACAGGCTGGCGATGCAGATTATAAAGGAAAGACTGCAGGCATGGATAGATGGTGAGGGGGTGCTGGTGGAACTGCAGAATGGGTTTCGGAAACAAAGGAGGTTGAAAGACAATCTGCTCTCACTGACGCATTGCATCGAAATAGCAAAAAAGGGACACAGGCCCCTGTGGCTAGCATTTTTGGATATCAAGGAAGCGTACGATAGCGTGGTTCAAGAGTACTTGTGGAGAATACTAGACACACTGGGTGTGGAAGATGTAGTCAAAAATCTTTTAAAGGATATCTATACAGGTGACAAGGTAATTATAAACTGGGAAAAGCAGGTATCCAAGCCTGCAGAGGTAAAACGGGGGCTTAGACAGGGGTTTCCCCTGTCGCCCTTTTTATTCATGATGTACCTACAAGGATTAGAGGCCAAAATAGAGGGAAGTGGACTGGGCTTCAACCTATGTTTCTTCAAACAAGGAAAACTCATTGAACAGGCACTATCAGCATTGATGTACGCAGATGATAGAGTGCTAATGGCCGACAACAAGAAATATTTGCAGTGATTGGTGGACATCTGCGGTAATGATGGAGATAGATTGGATTTCAGATTCAGCAAGGAAGAATCAGTAGTCATGTTTTTAATGGCAATGAAGGTAGTGAGCTTAGAATACAGGAGGTCATGCTAGAGATAACAGATAAATACAGATATCTGGGCGTATGGATAAGCAATGGGGCCGAGTACCTAAGGGAACACAAAATATACGTGACGACTAAAGGTAACAGGAATGCAGCGGTAATGAAAAACAGGGCAGTGTGGAATTACAATAGGTATGATGTTGTGAGAGTAATATGGAAAGGGGTCATGGTTCCTGGTCTGACGTTCGGCAGTGTGGTCTTGTGCATGAGATCAGAAGTTCAAGCAAGGTTAGAAATTAAGCGACATCGAATAGGTAGGCTTGCCTTAGGAGCTCACGGGAATACACCAAATCAGGGAGTACAAGGTGATTTCGGATAGACATCATTTGAGGGCAGGGAAGGTAGCAGCAAGATAACATTTGAGAAGCGATTGAGAGAAATGGGGGATGAGCGTTGGCCTATGAAGGTACTCAGCTACTTGTACATGAAAAATGTCGATACAAAATGGAGAAAGCGAACCGGAAAATTGATTGGTAAATACTTAGAAAACAGCAGGGGGCCAAACCAAAAAGAATTATCGGTTAAGAAGAAGTTGAAGGAAGCTGAGATCGATATGTGGAGAATTGGCAAGGTTAAGAAGTCCGCTCTAGAGATCTATCGAACATTAAGCAGGAAATCGCCAAGGAAAGGAACTATGATAATACTCGGGGTAGTTCTCTACTGTTTGAGGTCAGGACGGGAGTATTGCGAACCAAGACATGTCGGGACAAATACGAAGGGGTAGACACGGTATGTGGTGCGTGTGGAGAGGAAGAAGAAACTGCCGAACACTTGATAATGTTATGTAAAAGGCTTTACCCTATAGTTCAGAATGATGGCGCAGAGTTTTTCGAAGCACTGGGGTTTAGGGACAGGGAGGGCAAAATGACTTTAAGCGGGTAGAATTAACTAGGAGGAGGTTACCTGATCGGTGGCTAAAGTGAAGGCACGAGTGAAAATTATACCCTTCACTGCAAAGTACGAATCCTCAACCTCACTATTTAAAGGAAAAAATAAATCAGGTTTTTTGGTTCATTATGTATTACGGATTGGTCGCACTAACCACCACCTGATCTAAAGGGTACAGCCATATCCATCCATCCATTCATCCATCCGCGGCTCCGGGGGGTGACACAATCGCGGCGCGTAAAGAAGCCGAGTTTCCCCTCGTGTCTATTTTCCTCCGTGCTCTCGACCGTTCACTGGCTAGTTGCCTCTAGAGGAGGAGCAGGGCGGCCAACTCCTGAAAAATTTTCCTATATCCAGAGAATTTCGGCTCTATTTAGGCGAGAAAGAACATTTGTCAACGTCTAGGTTAAATTTTTTGCTTCCCCATGAAGCAAGCAGATCGACAGAGGCATATAGTTTTATACAATAATACTTGTGTGTATCTCCGTAGACGAAGGGGCGTCCCGCCCACTACCTCTATTTTGTTCCTGCTTGCACGTTTTCTATTACCTGCGAAGCATTTCTTAGCAAACTTCAGCGACTTTGAGAGTATCTATCTATCTATCTATCTATCTATCTATCTATCTATCTATCTATCTATCTATCTATCTATCTATCTATCTATCTATCTATCTATCTATCTATCTATCTATCTATCTATCTATCTATCTATCTATCTATCTATCTATCTATCTATCTATCTATCTATCTGTCTGTCTGTCTGTCTGTCTGTCTGTCTGTCTATCTATCTATCTATCTATCTATCTATCTATCTATCTATCTATCTATCTATCTATCTATCTATCTATCTATCTATCTATCTATCTATCTATCTGTCTGTCTGTCTGTCTGTCTGTCTGTCTGTCTGTCTGTCTGTCTGTCTGTCTGTCTGTCTGTCTGTCTGTCTATCTATCTATCTATCTATCTATCTATCTATCTATCTATCTATCTATCTATCTATCTATCTATCTATCTATCTATCTATCTATCTATCTATCTATCTATCTATCTATCTATCTATCTATCTATCTGTCTATCTATCTATCTATCTATCTATCTATCTATCTATCTATCTATCTATCTATCTATCGATCTATTCAGCCGCTTACGTTTGGCTGCTCTCGTGCATGGTCACCTCCTTAACTTGGCGCGAATCGAAATTAGCATGGTAGAGTAAGATGACTTGGCGAATATGACGCACTGCACAAGACATGAATAATGTCACAATCCCGTCGCGCACGTCGTCAAACACTTCCCGCCAGACAGTGGCACATATCCATGGGCGGGTATGAGCCGCATAGTGTGCGGGTATGTGACTGATATGTGGCCACTTGTGACTGACATTTAGTATCTACCCAGGAACGACGAGAACACACTGTGACAATTTTAACGCGTGAGCGTTAAACAATACCCAACATCGGTAGCGTCGATCCAACGAAGGCATAGAATAAATGTCAGTGTTGAGAAAGACCTGACATAAGCAGCGTTCACCCTCCGCCAAATGCAAATAATAAACTTCAAGTTCCCAGCAGAAATGGAACCCAAGCATTCTGCGTGGCAGTCAAGCACAGACCACAGAGCTACGCCAGGTCTCGGAACTACTTTTCAAATAAACGCTAATCTCCGTGAAACGTAAATAGCAATTGTAGTGCAGCCTACCCTTTTCTATAAACATTACATGTATACTCCATTGATGCAGCCATCACGTCGGGTTTACGCCAATTCTGATTAGTTGATTTATTTAGCAGTGTCCAGGGCCAGCATCCTCGCGAGCATCAGCACTTCATATCAGCTCCTGGTGTTGCTAATACACATGTTCCACTTGACATGGTTGCACAAGTGCAAACAACTGCTTATAGAAAAATCTGCAACTGTTCAACATATATGTGTGAGTGCAACATTTGTACATATATTTAGCGTTATTTCATGATGTGTCGCTAAATAAAGAAAATGTCAACACGGTCACCTTCCCTCCGCATGCTTTGCATAACGTCAATTCCCAGGCACGCGGGATCTGCTGAATTTTTTTACACCGCCTCTACATTCAACCAAAAGTGCTGTGTCATGCCCAGTAGTGGTGTCGAGGGATGCAAGAAGGGATGGGGCCGGTCACTCTCCCCAACGAGGTGTCAGCGCTGTCCTCTCCCCCACTTCATTGCGGTTCATTCTGTGAAGTACGTGTTCGACGTCGATTGCCTGAATCCGGGTTCGCGCCAATGAAAAGGTGCTCTCACTCGAGCCCACCAAGTATATACATGTTTTCCTTTACACCAACCACCCATTTTCTCGCCTTTTACCCGCAACGTTATTTGATCATCATTTATTTTCCCTTAAGGGCCCCTGACGGGGTATTACATAAGGGTGGGAGGGGGGTCGAACAAGAATACACAAGGGCAATTCCAGACTGAGAACATAAAGTAGGTTAAAATTCAAGAATAGGAATTACAGGGCAATACCAAAAAACAGAAATTGTTATACAGCTAAAAGCATGATTAAAAAAATGAGAGAAACGCAACTGTCTACACTAAAATTACGACGGTGCGGTTGTAAAAGAATTTTATAGTAAGGTTTTAAACCTAACAGTATTTCGTTTGTTGGCTATTGCATCTGGAAGCCGATTACAATCCTAAATTGTTAACGGGAGGAAAGATTTGTTAAAAGCGTTGGTTGAACCTTTTAAATTTTGAACACTCAAAAAATTGAAAAAAACGGCGCGAAGTCCGAATTGATGGGAGAAGCAGGGAGCCATGTAGGTGAGAATACCTGAAATACAGTTTGTGAAATAAACAAAGGCGTGTTATGATTGTTTGGTTTGTTCTTGTTTCTTTATCAGTTTCCCTTGGTTGCTAAAGCTGTCACGTTGCTAGTGAGCTGGCCCGTGGAGCCATGTCATTCCGCCATGGTCCCCGAGGTTTCTGTGAAAAATGCAGTCAGAACAGTAGGCTGCATGTATGCGAGTATTTGCACAGCTGAAAAAAAAAGCCGAAAAAATTGTGCCTGGTGGAAGATTGAAAGATTGTATTTGGAAAGAATATATGGCAGTCAACATTTCTAATAAACAAATATTTTCGTTACCATTCAGCAGGTTGCGAGGGGTGAACTGCCACACGACCTAATATGGTGTTATGGTTACAGAATTCCCTGTCACAATATTCTGTATCAGATATCATTACAAAGATTGAAAGTGACGTTTTTCAACTCATTGTTTATAATTGAAGTAAGCGGGCATCACTTCATATTTTATATGAACACCACCAAGCATTTTCTGTGGGAGAGTTGTAAAATATTATAATTGATGATTAATTTTTGAAAGCTCGCTTGCCAGAACATTTCACGTTCTGCGCTTTATACGCTCATTCTGGTTATTTATAATAATAATAATAATAATAATAATAATAATAATAATTTGTAACCTATAGAATATTACAATTGTACTGTGTTGTACTGTAAGATTTCCATGTTATGCATTGAACAGCCAGCAGTGTTTCTAAGTATTATTTTGATAACTTATTCCTTCTTCAATCTTTCTGCAATGCCCTTTTCTTGGTGACTTGTATAAAATGCTGCGATACTACATGCCCCCCCCCCCCCCCCCTAAGTGTGAATACCGCTTACCTTTGTGATTTCATGGGATAAAATGGTGTTTAAAGCTTTTCAATCTGTACTGCGACATTTTTCCACCTTCAGCACGGTGATTATAGTGAATTGTTTCGAACAAATACACTAATATATTATAAAAGTGAGCTTGGAAATTTTTTTAAACCACACCAACACATATTATTTAAAAAAACTGCTCTTCATAAAAATCTAGAGAAATCTAGATAATATCTAGACTCCAGAGAGAGAAAAAGTGGCTCCGTAGATAGGCAGCTCTGAGGAGAAGTCTCTTTTGAGCGTGCAGTGCGTACGGACGTGTTTTTCTGAGCTCTTGATTGATATGTGGGTTTTAACGTCCCAAAACCACCATATGTATATGAGAGACGCCGCAGTAGAGGGCTCCGGAAATGCCGACCACCTGGGGTTTTTTAACCTGCAGCCAAATCTAAGCACACGGGCCTACAACATTTCCACCTCCTTCGGAAATGCAGCCGCCGCAGCCAAGATTTGATCCCGCAACCTCCGGCTTAGCAGCCGGGCACCTTAGCCACTAGACTACCGCAAGGGGGCTTCTTCTGAGCTCTTGCGTCGGCGAGAGACGCTGCGGTGTCTCTTGCAACGTTGCCCACTTTCTTCACTTCTGTGTATGTCATTTTGCTGTGAGTGTCAGTCGCCCCACTCATTTACGGTGACTGTGCTTTCAACGTCCATCAGTAGTCTTTCATGTCGCATGTTTCCCAAGGCGAGGCACAAACGCTCAGTCTGCACCACCCGTGACGCGTGACCCTCGCCAGTGCCATCGTCATTTGGCTAGTGCTTCAGGTGCGCTGTTGGGGTCTGCCAGAAGTTTTGAGGAGCTCCGAATCTCTGAGGTGCTCCAAACAAACGCCGCCACTATTGTTTACTTGTGGCAGACGAGACGTGCCGCTTCCTCAGCAGCTACATCTGAAATCATGGCCGCTCCTGCCGTCACTCTGCTGCCGGGCCCACCTGTCAGTCCAACGGCACGGTCATCAGGGTTTTTAGAACAGGCGACCTCACCCGAGTCATCTCTAGTGCCACCAATGTGCTCGTTCGGCCCCAGCCATTGCCCGCTGCTTGTGGCTACACATGACAAGCTCATAGACACTGTTGTGACCGGCGCCAGAGCTGACGGGGGAGTGGCGCTCTTTTAATCCTCAAACAAGTAGCTGACCGGCCGGTTGCCTATGTCCGCCAGGTATTGTCTCTACTAGCTGGAGGGTGAGACGTCCTGTTGCCACGATGCCGTAAACCGTTCGAGAGAGGACAACAAATACAGCATCTTCGTCGGAAGAGACCACGGCGGCCGCCGGAAATCGCCCCGCTAATTGAGCGAACAGATCGACGGACCCTTTGATGTATGCTGTCATGAGCTTGGGACCCTTCGACCAGTGGCACACACGCGACGAGGAAGAGACCCGCTGGCGCCACCTTGCAGTGCAGTGATAATGACTCAATATTGGACGTTCACGTAGGCTGTGCATGCTCGTCCCCCTCGCCTGTTTTGTGTGTGTGATTGGTGTTCCACTCAAGGAGGAGGAGCCTGACAAGGCTTAAAACGACGCCGCAGAGTGCTGGACGTCGCTTTGAGCCATGTCATGGTTCAACCAGCACGATCGCGGTTTGTGATATTCCTAACCTCTCTATGCTGCAAATAAGTGTAAATAGTGCCATAAATCTGTTTTTCGTATCCCCATCTTATAAGCGTCCGTTTCTTCCACTTGAAGTTACATTACGCTACCATAAAAGACCGGGGATACTCCGGTCCGCGACAACTGGTGATCAGCACTGAGATTCCAAGCTACTACTGGAGTACAGCGCTGAGACCCGCAACAACTGGTACCAGCGGTGGCATGCGACTCAGCGACGGAGAACGACATAGACCAGAGATCAGCCGAAAGCCCTGGAATTCGGCGGGATACGATGATACAAGGGACAGCAACAGTCGGCCCAAGGGAAGCAGCTTTCTCGAGACATGGATCACGTATGGGTGAGTGCTTGGCTTTTTCTTTGAGTGAAACAAGTTCTAAATGAAAGTAAATTTTAGAACTGGAAGTTAACTTTGCCGAAAGACTCAGTTTCGCCGTTTCGGGAAGTTATTTTTGGAAGTAGCGAGCACTCAGTACTCACGGGAGATGCAGAAGTCAGATTTGTTGCTGTTGTGTGAGGAACTGGTGATCGATACAAAGGGTTTGGCACGAAAACCCATAATTATTGAAGTGATTAATGATTTGGGGGCTGATGATGAGGAGCTTTGTGAAGCATGGGACCTCACCAGTCAAAGAAAGAGACAGCAGAAAGAGGAAGAAGAGAGGCGTGAGCGTGAAAGAGAGAAGTGTCGCTTAGAAAGCGAGCGTGAAACAAAAAGAAGGGAATCTGAGAGAGAGGAACGTCGCTTAGAACACGAGCGTGAAACAAAAAAAAAACAGCAGTCTGAGAGAGAGAAACGCCGCTTAGAAAGCGAGCGTGAAATAGAAAGACTGGTGCACGATATTGCGATCTGCAAACGAGAACTCGAGTTGAGAAATAGGTCGGGCAGTAGTCCCCAGCAGGTGCTACCTATTGCAACTTGAAGGCCGAGTTCTGGATGTCTAGGTACATGCAGCCATATACAGATTCAGGGGATATTGGCTTGTACTTTATGATATTTGAGCGGAAGTGCGAGGAACTGTCATTTGAGCGAGATCATCATCATCATCATCATCATCATCATCGTCAGCCTGAATACGTCCATTGCAGGACAAAGGCCTCTACCATGTTCCACCAGTTAACCCGGTCCTGTGGTTGCTGCTGCCAATCGATACCCGCAAACTTCTTAATCTCATCTGCCCACCTAACCTTCAGTCTCCCCCTAACCAGCTTCCCTTCTCTGGGAATCCAGTTAGATGCCCTTAATGACCAGCGATTATCCTGTCTACGCGCTACATGCCCGGCCCATGTCCATTTCCTCTTTTTTATTTCAACTATGATATCCTTAACCCCCGTTTGTCCCCTAATCCACTCTGCTCTCTTCTTGTCTCTTAAAAATACACCTACCATTTTTTGAGCGAGATACATGGTGTCAAAGGCTACTCATGGTTCTGCCCTGCGAGGCAGATGATGCTGTTGCGTGACTCAGTGAGCAGGACGCGAACAACTACGAGGTAGTTAAGGCGGAGATGTTCCAGATATTCGGAACTTCTGTCTGGAGGGAAGAAGAGCAGCTAAGACAAGAGTCTGAAGAAAAGCGTGAAGCAGAAATACTAGAGTCTGAAAGCCAGGCGCGTCGGAAAGCACTAGACGTTAAGGTGCGTCATGAAGCGCCAGAACCAGAGATCACGCTAGAAAGGGGCCTGCGTATTCTAGAATATATCAAGGTAGAGTATGCTGCGAACGAGGCCATGGCCGGTCTGGTAGTAGGGACGATGTCGAAAGACGCTCCTTGCGTAGAGGAGACCCACGCCGAGTTAGGCGCTGCGGAGCGTGGCGCTGTCAGTCAATAGGGAGTTTTAGTGCTGGGTACCCAAGCGGCTTGCGTACGCAAGACGTTGGGGCGGCGGTATTGCGCAGGCGTGAAGCCCCAAACAGATGCGTCGCAAGATCGCTGGGCGATGGGGCGATGCGTCTGTGCGCCCATAAACAACGCTGCCACCACTGGCCTCCTAGCGGAGATAAGCTGCCCCGGTGCACATGCTGGCGCATCATGTTACCTTCAAGGCGAGCAAAGCCGAGGCTGGCCAGAGCCACCACTTTGACATTTAAGTTATAAGCGCAAATGTTATAGTGGCTAGCCACAATACAAATAGCATGACACAAAGGCGCGAAATCTTGGTCAGCATGGATCGGCAGCCTTGTAATGTCCACCTTCGCAAGAACTCACAGTATCCGCACTGCGGATACTCTAGCCGTCGAGTTAAAATCAGCCAAAGTGCGAGCACTTATAGCGATTACACGGTTTCAGCCAGATTACCAAAGCTAGAATGGCCTGGAACATAGGCAATAAATATATGCCAACCCCGACCAGCTCAATAGGTGGCGCCATCTAGCGCGGCTATAATGAAACAGATAAGCACAACATTGTTATTGCAGAAACATTTTGCATTGTACATCTGATGCAAAAACTGCGCAGCGACAATATTACAAATGAGTAATGTTTTTATTTGTTTTCATCTCAAAAACATTACGCGTAGGCTAACAAGTTCATGACTGTGGTTGCACAAAGTGTCACAAGATGTCGACACTATCGTAATAGTGTCGTAATATCGTATATTTCACTTTCTTGCGTATACCAGGATACTGTACTTGACAAAAAAGTATCCTGATCACTATGCATGTTTAATTTTCCATTTTAAATCATAAAAATAATTAAATAATGCTTACGCGACAAGACGCTGTCGCGCTGCGAGCATGTGTGACCTAAGGCCCCTGTATGCCTTAGTGTGACCTTCGTGCGGCTTGCGTTTGCGTGCGTGCTACCGTGGCGACAACTAAAAGGCATTCCAGATGGGTATGGGTTGGGCCAACACCCTCTAGACTAGCTAAGGCCTCTCCACTCCTCGGAGACGTCACCACACCACGACGGGCGCGGAGGACGCGTTTTCAGAAAGACGCATTGCTTGCGCCACTCGTTCGCGTACTTATGGCGCGGCGCGTTGCAAGCTCTCCATATATATATATATATATATATATATATATATATATATATATATATATATATATATATATATATATATATATATATATATATATATATATATATATATATATATACATATTGTACAATCAACAGTCTTTTAGAAGCGTATGCGTCTTTTCTATTTGTTATACGGTAACCAAAGCCAGACTCTTTATAATCTATATATATTTACTTCACTCAACAATACACAAATGAACTATGTTGGGTGTAACAAAAATGTTTATTAAAATAGATAAATGGTCAAGTGCATGTGACGTTTTACAGACAAGTGAAAGTACCGAACCATGAAGGTTTTAAGGTGTTCAGCTTCCGCTTTTCAGCCACATTTTTTGGACAAGTTGATCGTTTTTAAGTTTACAATAGTTCTTCAGCAGAATGTTGGTTGCAGCACTAAGTAGGTGTTGTAGCACTAATCCTGGGCTGTGACCGCTATGACATTCCTCCAAATGGCTGCCCTCCATCAAGAGGTTGCACGTCAGCGAAAAAAGGACTTGCTTTTGATTGGGGAGTGCATGAAAGACAGTAGAATATTTGTGGTTTCGTAGTTTGTCCAACACTATGTCGGTGGTCATAACAGCATTCACCACTGCAGGTTGGGGAAACTCAAGTCCTCCACGACTCATGCTTTCTATTACTTCTGCGTTTTCCAACACGATGTCCTCTTCTTTCACTAAGCTTGTTCTGCACGCAGTGCATGACAGCTTCTTAAGTGCGGCATGGGCACAATAGCCTGCGACGTATGTTATGGCAGGAATATTAGGGGCCTTCGTTTCATTGTCCTTAGCATTTACTTCAATTTTGAATTTCTGCAAAATGGCCTCATCAAATTTGATTGGAGGCGTTTCCGCATCTATCTCTGGCAACTTCTGGGCACTCTGTAGACGAAGCTTGCGTTCAGATTCATATATATGCCTAATGGAGACATGGTATTGAGACTTGGAAAGTTGTCGATACTTGCCAAATCTTTCCTCCAAACAGTTTGTCTGGAACTTGCCCAGGAGTACATAGTCAAATTAAAGGTCTTCGAGGCAATATGCGACAAGCTTGATCAATGTCTCTGTAGTGAGTCGAAAAGCACTGTGGATCTCCCGTGTGAGAATTCCGTTATCGAACTTCAATTGTTCCCACACGTCAAGCCACTGCATGATGTTTCGAAGGATTTCCACTTGTGGGAACAATGTTTGCGTGATGGGAGTCTGCAGCACATCGCGAAGCCGTCGTCCATTGTTGGGAGACTTAACATTAATAATCTTCCACCACGTTTCTACAATCCTTATGAACTCTGCAGTTCCAGGTGCGTGCTGCAAGTCATAGCGCTGGTCATATGTTTCTAAAGCAGCTGTCGTGGATAGATTAAACACTTTCAGGGCAAGTTTAACATTCTGCCTCTCCATTCGGGAAGGATTGAGAGCTTTTATTGAGAGCATTGGAGCAGCCTTCACAAGTTGATCTTGTTCCTTTGAGTGAAGATCCCAGAGGGTCTTGAAAGATGCTGTGAGAATTTTTGGGCTGCCATGCAGATCCAGAAGAGAAGGAAAAAACATGCATGTGCCAGTGTTGTTTTGATTAATCCAATTGTTACGAACACATTTTAACAGGTGAACGGGATCAACAACAAAAAAAAGAGGACGTGTCGGATCTGATGGATGCGGGTAGGAGCTGCTGACTTTTGATGAATTTCCAAAAAGAGACATTGTTCTGCGATTTATAGAATTGTTATCCATGATAACAGCAACGACGCGAAGACCAACTTTTTCGAGCTCACTTATGATGCTCCGGAGGACAGCGTGAAGCTGTTCAGCGTTGATTTTATCAACTGGCAAAATATGAACAACACTTTTTTGAGCTGAAAGAAGGCTTTCCATCATAAATACATGTGCTGTCTTGGCTGCATTCGAAGTGTTACTGGCAACGCCGACGATTGTGCCACCTTTGTAATCCAAATACGGTTGTATATGAATTTCATCCATCATGAGTACCACAGTTTTTTCATGATCCTTCATTGCAGTCACGAGTTTCTTCGCATACAGCAAGAATGAAACATCCTGTTGTTCAGCTGCCGGATTCACAACATGAGAATCGCATACACGTCTGATTTTTTACTCATGCGGCAGTTTGAGACCTCCGTAGTTCCTCAAGTATCCATAGGCGTGAGGGGAGATGGTAAATAGGAGGCTCGAAAATACTAGCAAGTCTGAAGAGTAGCGGGGTGACTTGCTTAAAAGGAGCGTGACTTGTTCCCTTAAGAATGTACAAGCATCGCGTGGCTCCTCGTCTTGCATTTCTTGATTCATTGCGTCCTCCAGAAGCGACACCACGAGCTTTAGTATGCCACTGGTCTTGTCCTCGGACTTCAAGGTAGGTGTCTCATCAAATCCCTCAACAGCTTCCAGAAGACGCGTCAAGCACCGAATGTCATTCACAGTTTTGGGAATGTCGATGCCATCAAGTTTATTGACCTCGACGTCTTGAAAAAAACAGCGTGAAAGAGAGGTCGTCTGTGATTTTCACTGATTTTCTGACAGCTGGGGCGCCATCAAAAGTCAGGTTGAGGAAGAGTACACAGTCATGCTGCGTAAAAACTGTCCAGAATTTTGAAACCTTGATATGCGGAAGGCAGTTCAAGAGTGCCTGAAAAGTGTCAATTCTGTTATTTCGCTCTTCCTTGAGATGCGTCTCGATGAACAGGTTGACGGCTTCTTGCTGTAAAGCTGACTCTCGACGAGCTTTCTTTTCATGTGGGGCCTCTCGAGATGTGGTTGCGGCTGTGGCGGAAAAATAAGCTGGACAGTTCGGCAATATGCTTTGAACTGCGTCAGGTCGAAGACGGGTAAGCCTCAGCTTTCCTTCAATTACTCTGCCTGTCTTTGTATCCACATAGCTTGTTGTGTTTACCATGTCGGATGGTCTGAAGTGGTGCTCGCAGACCTAGGATCATAAAAAAAGACAGAATAACGTAGTATTTTAAGTTAAGAAGCAGTAGCTCATCTTCATGGCAGCAAAGTAATGGACACTTCGAATATTTCTCAAGAAACCCGTGGTGCCGAATGTCTTCTATACAAGGTCACTCCCTCATATTTGCCACGCAAATATTCTTTTTAATCTAGAGTGGGCGTCCTCGTTATCTCTCACATCAATCCCCGTGGTGTTATTCAATGCACAGGAAGTGTAGAAAACGGCACTTAATAGGAAAGTTAGCCTTACCACTGATCGCTTTCCTGGTGTGAAGTCCGCACGGTGAGTAGCCTTAATCCACCGAGTTCTTCTTGTAGGGTCCGAGGGGAACGTGAACACACGCACAGAATCTCCACCGTCATAGTTCTTGCGGCACCGTGGTACACAGCAATGCCCAGGCATTATCACAGCTTGCCCACTAGACGCACACACTCTTGGTTGGACTCACTCATGCCATCGTTAATAAGGCAATATACCAACACTCTCGCCGATGCACAGAGCACGAAAACACACAAACACAGTTTTACAACGCAACAGCTCAAAAATCAGCCAAACGCAACATGAACCGCGTGTCCACTGATGTTTATGGTCCTGCGGATGCCTTCACCTCCTTAAGCAATGCGCTAAAATATCAAAAATAGAAACAAAACGTGGCATAAAACCCAATTTTAACGTTCCAAAAGACTACGTTTACTGATACGCACGTGTTTCACGCAATAATGAATTAATTTTGAGGTCAAATTTTAAAGAAAAACGCACCAGAGGATTTCCCAAATTTCGGCAATCCGGCTTGTTTTATTCCGTGCGTGCGCAGGAGCGCAAATACCACAAAACCGGTCGGAGCGGGGCGGAGCGATGGAGACGGGTTGCTTCGGAAGGGGAGCTTCCCGAAAGCGGGTCGAGAGACGGCGAAGCAGCTCCGTCATAGTGTGGTGACGTAGGCGCTAAGGAGAAGAGGAAGTGGAGAGGCCTTAGCTAGTTTAGAGGGTGTTAGTTGGGCACGCAACGCCGCGCGCTCCCAAGCCCGCATCGCCCCAAGAGAATGCGTACCCAGCACTAAACCTCCCTAATAGGGAGTTTTAGTGCTGGGTACGCATCCTCTTGGGGCCTTGCGGGCTTGGGAGCGTGCGGCGTTGCGTGCCCAACCCATACCCAACCGGAATTCCTTTTAGTTGGCACCACGGTGGCACGCACGCAAACGCAAGCCGCACGAAGGTCACACGCGCTCGCAGCGCCATAGCGTCTTGTCGCGTAAGTATTATTTAGGTATTTTTATGATTTAAAATGTTAAATTAAACATACATAGCGATCAGGACACTTTTTATTGTGTACAGTATCCTGGTATAAGCAAAAAAGTGAAAAGACAAAGTTAATGTAACGGCAGTGTCGACATCTTGTGACACTTCGTGCAACCACAGTCATGAACATGTTAGCTTACGCGTAATGTTTCTGAGGTGAAAATGAATAAAATTGTTACTCATTTGTAATATTGTCGCTGCGCAGTTTTTGCACCAGATGTATCACGCACAATGTTTCTGCAATAACAAAAGTGTGGTTGTCTGTTTCACTATGACCTCGATAGATGGCGCCACCTAGTCAGCTGGTCGGGAGATGGCAAATTTTTAGTTCTATGTTCCAGGCCATTCTAGCTGTGGAAATCTGGCTGAAACCGTGTAATCGCTATAAGTGATCGCACTTTGGCTTATTTTAACTCGACGGCAAGAGTATCCGCAGTGCGGATACCGTGAATTTTCGCGAAGGTGGACCTTACAAGGCGGCCGATCCATGATGTCCGAGATTTCGCGACTTTGTGCCATGCTATTCGTATAGTGGCTAGCCACTATAATATTTGCGCTTAAAACTTGAAAGTCAAAGTGGTGGCTCAGGCCAGCCTCAGCTTTGCTCGCCATCAAGGTAACATGATGTGCCAGCATGTGCGCCACGGCAGCTTATCTCCGCTAGGAGGCCAGTGGTGGCAGCGTTGTTTATGGCCGCACAGACGCATCGCCCCAGCGATCTTGCGACGCATCTCTTTGGGGCTTCGCGCATGCGCAATACCGCCGCCCCATCGTCCTACGTACGCAAGCCGCCTGCGTACCCAGCACTAAAACTCCCTAACATGGGGAGAAAACTGGTTACTCGAGTGTTGACCCTTCCGCTGTCCCCTTCAACCTGCCTTGAAAACGCGTTGCTTTGCTCGCACGCTGCACGCGTTCTGCACGAGTTTTTGAGAGTCTCGCGTCACGCGCGGTTATGATGTATACGCTCTGTCCGCATTTAATAGGATGCCGCGATTGAGGATTTTTTTTTCGTGGCAGCAATTTGGTAAAAGGGCAGCGAAGCAAGTTGTAGCAGACGACGCCGTCCTTGTCAGAGCGAAGTGCGCTTCGCAAGTGAAAGACGACGCTGTTTACGACGTTAGAGGTGAATAAAACTTTCTGTACGTTCATAATTATATACCTGTTTTATCTGGTTTACTGTGTGTACTATGCACTATGTTTGTCACGGGATGCATGGGTAAGACCACTTCTTGTGCTTTAGGTTAGGCGGTTCTTGCACTGTGGCTGCTATTAGTTGGGATACCTTAATTTACTAGCACCCACCCAAGTTATCTTGCGGTGTATACGCAAGCACTTCTAAAATAAATGGCCTATTTGGGGCTTCTTTTTAACCCAAAACAAAAATTGATATCTATCTCGCGTGTCTTTCCTTGCATTATCACCGTTCTCATCGCGGGTACTTTGAGTTCACGAACAGCATGCGCACCATCATGATGAGCGCCCAGCTTTCAGAGAAACTTTTTTGTGTGTGTCTAATCTGCAGGGAAGAGCGCATTGTTATAAAGGCATTTTATCTTGGTCACGTATCAAAAATGCACCGTGTTGTTCGGGCTGCCCCTGCACACTCAGTCACAACTAGTTCACTGTATCTCCTAACGGTCGTGCAACAACGGCTAATGCGTTTTTTTTTCATAGTTGTCGTGATCGTGTCCACTCAAGCGGAAGCGTCACATCTCCAGCGGCAAATGTATTAGCATCGCTGGCGTCTCTAGCGATTCTAAATCACTTGAAAGCGAGTCATAGACATCGAGGAAAAGATAGTTCTCTTCATCTTGCATTGCTCGGTCATCTTGAGGAATACCTTGTGGCCCAGACTGCTCCACAAAATTTTGTGCTCATCCGGCTGCCCTCACAGAATGACGCTTCCACCTAAGCAAAATAAAGTTGTGGCAGAGATTAGATCGCGGCGTTCACAACAACGTTCATATGTTGGAGTTTTTTTATGCAGATATTGTACGGTGATCATCATTGAGCATATCTGTAGTGCGGCCGATAATAATATTTTTTTTATCATCTTCAAGTATAGAATGTACAAGAAGTCTGAAAATGAGTAGACGTGGTTTCCGTGATCCTGTTAGTAACGCCTTACATTCACAAAATAAAACAATTACTGCATACGAAATCAAACTCTATAAAAACATGTATGATGGCAGAATGCCCCATTAAAAAACTACAATTGTGTCCATCTGTGTGCACAGAAACACTTCATACAAGAACGTCGCGGAGATAGCTGTGTATGAAAATTTATTGATTAAACATTTTGCATTGTCTGTTGCTTGAATCATTTTTACGTTGTACTAAAACTATCAAAAAAGTAATGTGCTTGTTACTAACCGTGTTCCAATCTTACCCTTAAAATGTAACGGCGCTAAAGCACCATGTTCGATCAAAACCCTTCTATTTTCGCTTGACTTGATAATTGCGCATACGCGGAACGAATTCTCACAGAGCTTGAAATGAGGAATCAAGAGCCCTCAGAAAATGCTTTAAAATGCAGAGATAATTATGTGCTTCACTGCCTATCATACCTCTTTGCCGTTTCCGCGTGAGGTGCCCGTTTCCTGTGAGCCGCTGAGAACACTGTCGGCACATAAGACGGGTGCAGACTTGGGTCAGTTTTGAAGTTTCTCACAAAATGTCTGCTACAAATCCTTGTCCAAGCTTTTGGCAACCACACACTTCTGTCGGCACTGCGTAGATATAAAAATATATAACAACACATCACCAATACCACATGTGTACACAGCTTCAACTACTACGTCCCCAACAATATCGAATAATAGTAGCAGCATAAAATATTTCTTCGCTATTTTTAGCAGCCCTCTAAAGACGGAAATTGAAAATTTATACCTTTAAGATGGGGACGTGCATTTCCCAGTAACTCGATAGATTAGAGGAACGGTGCCGCAGGAATTAACACCTGATATTTTTCATGCATTGTGCGCCTGCTACTCTTTATGAAAAAATTGTTTACTTACTTTTTTAGGCGCACTGTTTTAATACATTTCTGTCGTCTGCTTGTTTCGTACCATCGGTTTGGGAATCAGTAGAATTTGACTGGTGGAGTCGACCCCTTCGTGTTTGCATGGTTATTGTGACTGTTGATGACGCCGCAATAGTTCCTCCTTTTTTTTTGGGGTGACATCGCGGAACGAGGGACGTTTCACGTGCAGCACGCGCTTCGCAAATGCATGGTAGCCAAAGGGAGCGGAAGGGTCGGAAGACGCGACTGTTGTGCGCTTTTTCTGGCAAGAGAAAGGCAAGCGCTGGCGTCGCCGGGCAAACTTGAGCGGGTCTCCCCTATGGGCCCAGTAAGGAGCTGGAAACCTTCTTCGTGCCTCAAGAGGACGTTTTGACATTGTCAAATGTAGGCATGGTTAGCGCAGCGGCTGATGAGAGCAAGAACGCCACGCCTTAGCAGAGCAGCGATACCATCGAGGTGGTTCGCTAGCATCGCAGAAAAAGAAAGAAGCGGAAGCGTTCAGCACCGCCTAAGCCTAGGGCAGGTCCCACTCTGTCCCGAGAAAAACGAAAGGGTAGGCCGTTAATCCGTTCAAGGAAACGTCAATGGTGGCGTTCAGGAAGGCACAAGCGGCGAGCCAGGTATGGAAGGGGAAAAGGGGGTGCGTAACCCCAACGAAACGACCGGTTCAGTTTGACAACTTCGAGAAAGCGACCTTGTTCGAAAGGTGAACATCGAAAAAGCACAATGGCTAAAAACTGCGTCGGGGCGAGCACAAAGAGAATGTCCCCTGTTCGACCCCCGCTTCTGGTGTCCTTTTCACATTCTTGAAGAAAGCCGGCTGAAGTGCAGAATGAGGCGTGACAGCAGAACACAGCCTAGCGCTCGTGCATTTTGCAGCCTCTGGTGAGCTCGAAAACTGCCGGCACCACGACCCCGTCATCTGCGATTCAAGCGAATCTAGTTGAGAAAAGAAGGCGGTCAGTTTTAACAATTGTTGCACGTGCGTGTTAAATATGGCTACTCACTATTGCATTGGAGATGCAGATTTCAGCCAGTTTAATTTTGTAAGTTACGTGATGTGGTGTTAATTTTTTTAAAAAGAAAAGCGCTGAGCTAAAGGCTGAAGGTTTGTAAAAGTGTTTTAATCATTAGGGCAAATATGAGCAGAAGGCAAAAACCAGTGAACTGTATTTATTTTTATTTATTTTTATTTATTTATATTATGTATTCAATAATGCCAGCCACCCTTTGGCAGCCAAGACAGGAGTGGTACAGTGCAGAGTTCGAACACAAAGTTTACACGCGACACTAACTAACATGGT
This sequence comes from Rhipicephalus microplus, assembly GCF_043290135.1. Taxonomy (NCBI): domain Eukaryota; kingdom Metazoa; phylum Arthropoda; class Arachnida; order Ixodida; family Ixodidae; genus Rhipicephalus; species Rhipicephalus microplus. The sequence goes on from NW_027464586.1 coordinate 29,389,234, forward strand.
CTGCGGTACCCAGGGAAGCAATGATGCAGTAAGCTTACAGATTGTCACGACACACAAGCGCGCGATATCAGCAACACGGCCCATGATTCGCAAAGCAGCAGTAATTTTTGTTACGAATAGCTACGCGAATATACAGTAACACCGGTAATGCTAGTCTAATGCAAAACACACAAAGTGCACTACGCGCATTGACCAAGAAGCGTAAAAAAACAGTGTGCATTAGTGGCAAGGAAGCAAGATAACGCGTGAAATACTTCTAGTAATTTTCTAGTATTTTCAAAGGTTAAGTGTAATGTCGTGTGCCTTCACTGTCATGTAAATGTGGAGTGAATGAGCATTTGAGGGAAGATGTTAGCATAAACCGAATGATTTCGTACACTGATTAAGCTTGGCGCGACATGGTAGAGTTGTCGTTACGAGCTATGAGAATTGAGAGTCATTGGTGCACGGTTTTAGCATAAAACCTATGCAATTGATTTTTAGCTGTTTTTACCTAGGACTATTTTTCTGTTGTACACGGTGTGTTACAACGTAACTTTTGATTGAGAATTTAGACAAACTGTGATGGATTAAGTGTTTTGGTTAGTAGTGCCGTGTATCTTGCAACGCTGTAGGAATGGGAGTAATTAAAGAGCTCAGGCGAGCCCAGTAATTTTTTACTCAGAAGCGTTTGCATAAGCAGATAACTTTAACCAAATGAACCTTCTAGAAAGTAGTGTTCGTCTCCTATGTTTTGTTGGTTTTCTTTGGACACGATTGATCAAGTGATCATATAATGGGAACAGATAGCTTTTCCTAGTGTGGAACAAACAAAAAGTATTTTGGCCACAGCGTAGGCCAAAGTTTCAGAAAAGCTAGGTAGCTTAATGTCTCAGTAGTAGACAAATATAAGTCGCCGTAAACAAAGACGGACGTTAGACCAATCTTAGCGCTCGCTGAATCCGGAACCGAATCGAAGCTCTCAGCGGGACAGAACTGATGAAAGTGGTCAGTGATTAAAAGGAGCAGGCAGCCTTCTTAATAGCAAAGAGGCAGTACTGATCGTCGTATGGTTTTGAGAGTTCTCTATTACGAATGAGAATTAACGGTTCAGTGTTATGCGAGAGATTGAGGTCTAGGTGCCATTCTATGTCAGGACAAAAGTGGTAACAAGCAAAGCTGCGCTTCACTTGAGCCAGAAATTGGGCTCTCGTGAGATAACGTACTGCGCTTCAGGAAAGGAGTGCGCTTGCATTGTGTAGAACATTCATCAGTTGCAGTGTTATCTCAGAGGTGCTACATTTGAAGTAAAGACAGGCCATTGTCCTCTTGCTTGGCTGCAAACCGTGACTTCGAAAAAGAGTCGCCTTGTGAGGTGGAACTTGATTTTTCAAAAATATCATTTTGACGTTAGGTATAAGAAGGGCAAGTTGAATGGAAACGCTGACGTGCTCAGTCGCTCTTTCCAAGCTACCTAGTGGTGCTTTTGATGTATCAAAATTGATGTTCTAGTTTTTTTCGTGCATCTTATTATGTGAAATGTGTACGCTAGCACGTCTGGTTTCTCAGTGCCAGCGAGTCCTGAGAGTTCTGAGTGTGAGCTTTTGTTAAGGCTAATATTGAAAATTAGTTTGCCATCCCTCTTTTGGCTTGCTTTGTTCGAAGGGAGCTCAGTGCTTGCTTGTGCATGTGGTCGGGTTTCAGTGACGCTGTCGAAGTTTTCGGCAATTACGCAGACCATGCGACAAGCGAAGGCGAGTTCCTGACATTACACTACGGACCGTTTGTCGTCCCATCGAGTAGCAGTGGTGACTGCTGCCCTCCGTGACTCTTTTGGCGAGGGGGAAGCTGTTGTTACCGGCGCCAGAGCTGACGGGGGAGTGGCGCCCTTTTAATCCTCAAACAAGTAGCTGACCGGCCGGTTGCCTATGTCCGCCAGGTATTGTCTCTGCTAGCCGGAGGGTGAGACGTCCTGTCGCCACGACGCCGTAAACCATTCGAGAGAGGACAACAAATACAGCATCTTCTTCGGAAGAGACCACGGCGGCCGCCGGAAATCGCCCCGCTAATTGAGCGAACAGATTGACGGACCCTTCATGTATGCTCTCATGAGCTTGGGACCCCTCGACCAGCGGCACACACACGACGAGGAAGAGCCCCGCTGGCGCCACCTTGCAATGCAGTGATCACGACTCAATACTGAACGTTCACGTGGGCCGTGCATGCTCGTCCCCCTCGCCTGTTTTGTGTTTGTGATTGGTGTTCCACTGAAGGACGAGGAGCCTGACAAGGCTTAAAACGACGCCGCAGAGTGCTGGACGTCGCTCTGAACCACGTAATGGTTCAACCACCACGTTCGTGGTTTGTGAAACTCCTAATTTCTATATGCTGTAAATAAGTGTAAATAGTGCCATAAACCTGTTTGTTTTTTGTATCCTCATCTTATCAGCGTTCATTTCTTCCACACGAAGTTACACCACGCTACCACAAAAGACCGGGTAGACCCCGGTCGGCAACAACGGTTGCTCAGCGCTGGAATTCGGAGCGACAGCAGGTGAAAAGCACAGAGATCCGCAACAACTGGAGTACAGCGCTGGGATCCGCAACAACTCCGCGAATTCCCGTAAACGATGCCCCGACGACGACGGGAGGGATTGCGACGCTCCACGCAAGCATGCGCAACGGGCACCGAGTTCGCCATGTACGGACGCTTCTCTAAGCTGTGACGCACTGGCACGCCCAGTACAGATTTCAGCAAATGGCGGTGGAATGCCTCCACCGAGCGCAGCTACTTCGACGTCACAACTTCCGCAGCACCAAGCTGCGGCTTTTCTGAAGCAAAATCCACAGCCGATGACCACTAACACGGTGAGGAAGAAGGGCAGGTCAGAGCGCCATGCGCCACATGGTACACTGCAGCTCTCAAATCGACCTGCAGTGCACGCAGGAACTGCAACCACGTCGCAACGTCAGTGTACACAGGAGCCTCTTCACAGTGCCAGCACGGTGGAAAGTTTTACGCCGCAAGCTACCGTTCTAGCTCCGGAGAATTTCACTCTGGTGTGCTCAAGAAGGACCCGTCGACGTACAAGGGCACTAGCTGCGTCTCCTGAGATTTTCGTTGACCCATCCGTAGCAGACAGTTTTATTCGAGCCGTACGTCAGCACCAAACAGTGCCTTCATTCCAGCATCGCACTTGATGCTGACGTTCGCGCTATCACCCCGGCGTGGTGTCATCAAGGTGCGAGCCAACAGCCACCAAAATATCGTGGTAGTCGACATGTCCTCCCGGGAACGCCTGGAGGAGCTGTTTGGTGTCTGCGGCATCTCCGGGTCCGCCCGAATCCCCGCTGACCGAGGATACAGCACAGGATACCTGCACGGTGTGGAAGGTGACCTTGCGGATCACGAGCTGCTGCAGTGCATTGAGTCGAGCGTCACAGTGGTGTGTGCAGTACGGTGCGGAAAGGCAGTAACGCTGCGGTTCGCTAGCCCAGTCCCTACAAAGCAGGTGAGCATCTTCAAGCTGCGGTGTCGGGTGCGCCCTGCTAGGCCGCGTCCATTGCTGTGCATGCACTGTGGCCGCTTTTTCATGCAACAGCCACCTGCAGGTACGCCAAATGCTGCCTAGGTTGTGGTCAGAGTTATTCCTCCACAGAGAGGTGCGATGCCAGAGCACATTGTGTAAAGTGTGGTCATGACCACGCAGCAAATACTCCCAACAGTCGTAAATGGCAAGAGGCGTGCAAGGCGCCCCCCCCCCCCCCCATCCTGGCCTCCTCTTCAGTACCGCTTTTCAGATGAGCTGTGCGCACCATGATACAGAAAGGAAATTATCAATAGTGGACGCGCCCACCTGCTAGCGCAGCGACGTGAACGTATGCACAGGCCGCACAGAAGGTTGGCCCAATATTGGGGATAGATCGGCATTGCCTGGCCCATGAACGGCCCAGTTTTCACAACGTACCGCCAAGATTGGTTGTGCCAGCCAAATAGAACGGCGACGTTGGACCAGCGTTGACAACGTACCCCCAATATTGGTTCTGCCAGCCGAATAGAACGGCTATGTTGGACCAGCATTAACAACATTCCGCCAATGATGGCTGTGCCAGTCTATTAGATTGGTTATATTGGGCCAGCTTTCAGAACTTTCCGCCCATATAGGCTGTGCCAGCCGATTAGAACGGACACATCGGGCCAGGTTGTACAAGTAGCAGCCAATATGGGTGGAGCCATCCAATAAGACCGGCATTATTGGCCCGCCGTTTGACCGTTATTGCCGGCGTCAGCTGAAAAGTCAACATCACGATGTCATAATATTACAATATGAGCCAATTTCTGCGTCTGCTGCTTTTTGGCGCTGTTCTGGCCTCAAGTCACGCACCAATTTTTCAAGTTAGAGAGAGAGTAATATATGTGCCGGGCACAATATTAGAACTATCTTTTCGTCATTCAACCATGCCCAGCCGCGGCGGTCTAGTGGCTAAGGTACTCGGCTGCTGACCCGCAGGTCGCGGGTTTGAATCCCGGCTGCGGCGGCTGCATTTCCGAAGGAGGCAGAAATGTTGTAGGCCCGTGTGCTCAGATTTGGGTGCACGTTAAAGAACCCCAGGTGGTCGAAATTTCCGGAGCCCTCCACTACGGCGTCTCTCATAATCATATGGTGGTTTTGGGACGTTAAACCCCACATATCAATCAATCAATCATTAAACCATGCACAGCTGGTTGAAATGCATAATCGTTGGTTGAAGTTGTGCAAGCTAGACTTTTTAAGTGAGAAAAAATTACCGATCAAGTTTCTCTGTCAGACGTGACGTACGATGCGGTGCTATCCGTACGTATGACGAAACTGCTGCGGATACCGCTGTCTTACGCGTGCATGTAGACGTCGAATATCTGACGCAAATCTTATCGTATCATGTGTCGGGCTAGCTATCTACGCGACCTATTCGAATCTGTTTTGCGTTCACAGCACAGTACGTGTTAACGGCCCTTGCTGCTGCTTGACGTGTGGGAAGAGCGGGGGTCGTCAGTTGCGTTATGGTGACTGAATCATACAACACATGCAGTTGCCATGATCTAACACACAGACGCGCGTGCGCACGCACGCACGCGCTATAATCATGCAACGACCACACGAATTCCCAACAACATCGCAGCGAACGGTTGGTAAGGTGTTTCGGAGTGTGTGGGCGTCGTAGGGCACCCTGTCGGTGCCCAGCTCGTTGCGAACGCGAATTTCGGCGTGGAACGCTTCTTTTTTATGTACTTTTTTTACGTGGTCTCGAAACGGTAGGCTGCGCGATACGAGCAGTACGACACACAAAAAAAGAAGAAACGTGAATGCATAGGGCAAATCGTTAATAACAAAAAAAAAAAAAACACAGCCGCACGCACGCTTCGTTAATAACATGTGCTTCGTTAATAACAAAAAAAAAATACGCACGCTCATGCCACTGCAGTGGCGTGAGCGTGCGTGTTTTTTGTTATTAACGAAGCACATGTGCTTCCATAAAACATGACAGCCAAGAATGATGAAGTAGTCATTCACATACAAATTACTATGAGTTGCTGAAACTCACGCAAAAGAACATAAATTTCTTCCTTGGATATTGATCGAGTGCCTTGGAATTATGCTATGTGAATTTGACACATCAACAGTGCATTATGATTCCCACCATAAGGGGCCACAATCTTGGCAAGTAATAGAAGTACTCTTCCCACCTGATGTGCACCTGGAAAAATATACCAGGTGTAACCAGAAAAAGGTGCACCTGCAGTTTTAAAGTTTAAAAGAAGCAATGACATGCCAACCATCCAAAATAGAACGCCCGAGAAAGGAGCATCAATCAGTGTTACAGCAGCTAAAAGCCTGATAACAGCTGAAGGTAGTCATGCTGCTCTTCCATTCAAGTATAGTGTACACTGAGAAAAGATACTGAAGATACACCATCAGCAAATGACAAAACCAATACAGACAGAGCTTTCTCTTATAATACAAAAAGTCTTTAGCTGAGGAGGCAAATAAGTCATTGGCACACAATAAGTGCACAAAAAAAAGCTGTCGCACGAGGCTCTCAGCGCTTAGACAACACAGGCAAAAATACAGTAGACTGAAGAAGAGAAAGCCCATAACAAAAGCTACCATACTCCTGAGTTCTTGCTTTGCGTGCAAATGAAGCTAGCGTGAAGTTGAACACTAGATTAAAGCACCACAATCAACATCTGGAAATCAATGCTTTAGGAATAATACAAAGTACTGAAAAAGCATGCAAAGAGCATTCCTGTGAAGGCAAATATAAAAAAAGACCTAAAGCTCTGTGGCCCTGAACAAGACAACACCACAACCAATCGAAGAGCCGTTCGGACACACCAGCAGTTCTGGCCAACACTAAAAAGTCACAAAAACATACCTTTAATGCCTTTTTTGCAAGAGAACTTCAAAAAAAATGTGCATACACCAATGCCAGAAGTATCGATGGAAGCTATTACTCATATTCAGCTCTACATTGAAACACTGACAGAAGATACTTGTACCTGGATGCTTAATTACTTTGGTACAACTCAAGAGCGCCGACGTCAAGTGGCAAAAAAATTATGATGGAAGACTACAATGTGATCAAATGCACACGTCAACCACCAACGAAGGTCCTATGCTAGAGTGAATATCGCAAAAAATCTTGAACGCCCAATGTCACTGGCTCATACTCAGCGTTCTCAATCAAAATCTTGACCTCCCACACAGCATATTATTTCAACAACCTGCCACCTCTCACCATGTCATGAAACAAGCTCGAGTATACACAAACCCTCCTTACCGTTAGGTATTTAGATAGCTCCACTAGTGCTTCACTCTCGAAACACATAGACCAGGGCCGTAACTAGACGGGTAGTGAGGAGGTTCGGAGCCCCTGAAGTATTTTCGTGCTCTGAATTTTCGTCAACAATAGCTTAATCTGGGCAAGTTGGTTCATCATGGTTGTGTTCTAGTAACAGTGAGAGAAGTTCAGGAAGAGACAAAAAGGACAGGAAAGAGCGCTGACTGCCAACTAAATTTTATTGAAGGTACTACGCCCACTTTTATACAGAGTACAAGAACAGTGCTCATGCACAACGACACATGTGAGACCATGATAATATAATCTTAACTGAGAAAAGAATACTCTCTCTCCGAATGGATGTGTGAAGGTATACTGATGCACTTATTCATGGCCTTCCTGACAAGAAAATGCTTTCACAGTCTCTCTTTCATTTCTTGTTCTTGCTTTTTTCAAAAACAGTGTTTTATGAAACATAGAACTGCACTTATATTCTTTACAGTGTATGGCCATGCGATTACCATAGCCATTCTTAACATTTTGAGCATGCTGTCTTGCTCAAACATTGGGGCATTGCCCAGTTTGTCTTATGTTTACGTTTCCACATGTCAATAGTATCTCATACACAACATTATATTGGCATTCAGTATACATATTCTCGTGACGAATGGTGAAATAATGGCTATTCTTGTTGCTTTTTAGTACACACACTTTTCAAAACTTGCAAGGAATGGCAAATAACAAGATAAAATCATATCGGCTCGCTATTTTCTTTATATTGTGAAACACCTTATGTACGTACGCTATAGCATGCAAAGATCTTTGGTCATTCTGTTTTTATTTTGGTCCTGTTTTGTTTAAGTTGACTTTCTGCAGGAGGGTTTAGCACACGGGTGTGATGGTGCTGTTGGGATATCCAGCATCCTTTAGTCTTTTAATCTGGTTTTTTAGGCTTAACTCATCCTTGTGCTCACATGACTTCTGAAGGGTGGCCTCAATGCACGTGGTGGCAATTCCTCTGTGTAAATTGTGTAAATGTGTAATTATGTGTTATGATGTACTAAAAAAGATGTCCCAAGAATCAGAATAAGTGACAGTAGTCAAAGTTTTTGTCACTGCCTTTATACAAATACGCCCCGCCGCGGTGGTCTAGTGGCTAAGGTACTCGGCTGCTGACCCGCAGGGCGCGGGTTCGAATCCCGGCTGCGGCGGCTGCATTTCCTATGGAGGCGGAAATGTTGTAGGCCCGTGTGCTCCGATTTGGGTCCACGTTAAAGAACCCCAGGTGGTCTCAATTTCCGGAGCCCTCCACTACGGCGTCTCTCATAATCATATATTGGTTTTGGGACGTTAAACCCCACATATCAATCATTATACAAATACCAGTTTATTTGTTGCCTCCTGCAGTATTTTAGGGCCTCTTATATAAATAGGATGTTTTCTCACTTTTATTACATTTTTGTATTGATGATGCCATATGCTCAGGAAGTAGAATGTCGTTATGTTGTTTCTGATAACTTCTAGCTTCTGAGCAAAGATAATGTTTCAGAAAAATGAAAAAAGGCTAGCATAATATTAAGACATGGGAAGAAAGCAGATTTTATCAAAAAATGAATGCATTAGTTGGGAATGAGAAAAAAAGAAGGATGACAGGTCATTAATGTCAATTAATTTATATTAGGACACATGAAATGTAGCAGAGGTGGCAGGTGATTAGTTCAAATGAGATCGAGAAATTATCAGCCATAATATGAAGTTGGCTCATACAGGACAGGGAACATTGATTGGGCTTCCTCCCTGCAGTGGACATAATATAGCCTTAGCGCTAACAATGAGCAAAGCCTGTGAAATTAATGCTCTATGAAATGAGCAGTACTGCACAGATTGCTGTGCTAGACTTCCCATTTTGCATGTTTTTACCAGCTTATCCTGCTCGCTGTTCAGACACAAAGCTTCACCAGAAAAACAATGTTATACTTGGTGAGGATAATGCCAGTGAATCCAGTGTTTTATCTACACTTTTCCTTGCTTAAGTCCTCCTCCAAACTATACGATTTTTCTTGGAAATGTTCCGCTTACAGCACACCAACCGATCAAGTGAAACAACTTTATTGGAGTCCTGCAGGACGCGCCCTAGTATGCAATCACCATTCCACTTCACGTTACAACATACTGGTGGTAAAAATATTCTCTGGCAGGGTACAGAAGTGCATGCACTGAGCTAGCTTGTGCAGCGCGGTCTATTCCAGAAAGCTGAACCTATGTTTGGTACAGAATTTTGTAACCACACGATGCTTGTACAGATTAAATGTGGCCACACATAGCAACTTCTGAGCTTTTTTATGAAATGATCTCGCAGTATCTGAAAACATTTGTTTTTTTGTTTACTTCATAGTTCCCAGTGAAATATTTCTCTTGTTCCTCTCATTGAATAATGGCATTTGATGTGGCTAAGGTGTTCCTAATGCCTCACCATGAGATCAGAAAAACGATTCTCCTTGAAATTGCTTCGCAAGCATTTCCTAAGATATTGAACGACACTGCTTGCACATGTACAAACATTTGCTAGTTTTATTGAGGGTTGATGATTAAGGGAATCAGTTGGTGCATCCAAGCCGGACAGAGATTGACTGGCCTTGAATAGGGCCGTTTAGTTATATATCTTGCAGCTTGTTCCAGGTAGACAGGACTTCATTCTGTAGAAATGATAACTCATCACACTGGTTCCCCAGCATGAAGAACATAGCTTGATGCTAACACTGACTCAGATGTTCTGAAATGTCATAGAGGGTACATGAAGGCTGGGTACATGAAGGTTGCAGTAATACTAACTGTACAGTCAGAATGCTTGTGTGATATGTGCATAGCTGCATCAAAGCCACGTGTGAGAATTGCGTGAACAGCTGAAAATCTCAATGGCAGCATAGCTTAAAAAGTCTGTCATCCCTTTTTTGCCAGTTTTCAATACCATCCTTCCCTTTTCTTGTATCTTCTTTCAATATATCTGGGGTTTTAATTCCCGAAACCACGATATATTAATGAGAAGCAAATTTTGAACATCTGCTGTTCTTTACCATCTTCACTTGTTTGCAGCGCAACACCAGAAACACATGACAGGGAAGGAGCAAAAGAGAAAGAAAAGACGGCGCCGACTCTGAAAAAGACGGCACTGACATCATGACACGCACATGTCGTGATGTAAGCTGCCCAAAGAGTGGCCTCCCGTGAGAATAGTGAAGAATTGGGAATAGGATCTACCAGTAAGGGCTTTGTGTGCAATTCACAAACAGTGAAAAAGATCCACCAGGGGTGAACCACAGGTACATGGTGCACTCCGGTTGAGAGAGAGCAGAGTAGAACAGATGTGCCAGACAGGAGATTATAAATGGTTTGGTCTGGAGCTGGCGCCAGACCGAGCTCTGATTAAGCGTAAGGGAGTATTGAGCGCCAGGCCAATCTGATCCCATTCCTGTGATGGGGTGCAATGTGATGACAGGTGCGAATTACATTTTCTTTTTTCCATGGGTTTAGGGAAATAATTTTTCAGGGATCAGATGGAAATCTCTTCGACATACATACTAACATGCTTATTCTTGGGCCTAGTCATGCCTAGCCACCAGATGGGGAGAAAAAGGAATGTTTCCCAAAATGTGCGATAAAGTGTTTGGTGCTACGCCTTGACGGAAGTATTGATAGGTGCTTTGGAAATCGGTACGCCATTTCTGTAATCGTTAAATATGCAACTGCATGTGCCACTGCTAGGAATAGCGTGACACTCCCAGCCATTTTGGGGTAAGCCGTTTTAATCTACATGAAGATGTTAATGAGCCCGTTCTCCATCACAGCAGTAGCTGTGGCCATTCCTTCAACTAGGCCTACTGCAGCGCCAACTAAACGTCTGCATGAGTTTAGCGCTAGTACCGTACATAATAATCAGCATGTGCCTTGGGTTCACTTCGATGGTGTTGTGAATTCATCTTGCGTGACAATGGTTTAAGTTGCACGTGTGCCTTAACCATTACTGCAATAGGAGACCATGATTTATCGTCACGCATGGTGTTGCTTAGCTCGGTCCTCAGTGTTCGAAGCAGGTTCCGCCTTGTGAGTGCCTGAGAGAGGCACAAGAGTTGATTTCTGCTCTGTGTTGCTATAATCCCCTAGCCTGTATTATACAGGAAGCGGATAGTGCTGGTGAACGTCAGCTGCCTCGGTGTGCTCTCAACCGCCTGCCTGGTAAGACTGATAGCTCATTCTATCAGTGCCTTGTCGTACTCCCTCCTCACACTGCGACATGTCCTCCACTTGGAAGACATGATGACGGAACAAGATGATACGAAGCCCAAAACCGCAATTAATGTTTGCAAGCCACAACCCGAGCAAACAATTCAACGGTGAGGCCAGACAATCTACCTGACCAGGCCTGGAGCAACAAGCCAGAGGCCAGAGTGCATATTCTTGGCTGGATAGATGGATGGATGTGGCTGTAAGCTTTAGATCGGGCGGTGGCTAACACCACCTAGCCGTAATGCTTAGTGAACTAACCACTAGATTTTTTTCCCCTTTAAATAGTAAAGCTGGACGGGTACTTTGAAGTGAAGGGTTCAATTTTCAATCGTGCCTTGACTTTAGCCACCAATCAGATAAAGTCCTTCTAGTTAAGTCTACCCGCTTAAAGTCTATTTTGCCCTCCCTGTCCCTAAACACCAGTGCTTTGAAAAACTCTGCGCCATCATCTTGAACTATAAGGTGAAGCCCTTTACAGAGCATTGTCAAGTGTTCGGCAGTTTTTCCTTTCTCTTCACACGCACTGCATACTGTGTCTACCCCTTCGTATTTGGCCCGATATGTCTTGGTTCGCAATACTCCCGTCCTGGCCTCAAACAGTAGAGAACTACCCTGAGTATTATCATAGATCCTTTCTTTGGCAATTTCATGCTTAAAAGTTCGATAGATTTCTAGTGCGGACTTCTTAATCATGCCGATTCTCCACATGTCAGTCTCCGTTTCCTGCCGTTCCTTTTTAACCGATAGTTCTTTCTGGTTTGGCTACCTGCTGTTTTCTAAGTATTTACCAGTCAATTTCCTGGTTCTTTTCCTCCATTTTGTATTGACATTCCTCATGTACAAGTAGCTGAAAACCTTCATAGCCCAACGCTCCTCCCCCATTTCTCTCAATCGCTTCTCAAATTTTATCTTGCTGCTAGCTTCCCTGCCATCAAATGACGTCCATCCCATATCACCTTGTACTCCCAGGTTTGGTGTATTCCCGTGAGCTGCTAAAGCAAGCCTACATATTTCACGTTGCCTAATTTCTAATCTTGCTTGAACTTCTGACCTCATGCACAAGACCGCGTTGCCGAACGTCAGCCCAGGAACCATGACCCCTTTCCATATTCCTCTCACAACATTATACCTATTGTAATTCCACAGTGCCCTATTTTTCATCACTGCTGCATTCCTGTTATCTTTAGTCGTCACGCATATTTCGTGTTCCCTCAGGTACTCGGTCCCATTGCTTATCCATACGCCCAGTTATTTGTATTTATATGTTATCTCTAGCGTGACTTCTTGTATTCTAAGCTCACTACCTTTGTTATCATTAAAAATCATGACTACTGATTTTTCCTAACTGAATCTAAAATCTAACCTATCTCCCTCATTACGCAGATGTTTATCAACCTCTGCAAATCTTCCATGTTGTCGGCCATTAGCACTATATCATCTGCGTAGATTAATGCTGGTAGTGCCTGATCAATGAGTTTTCCTTGTTTGACTAAAGAGAGGTTGAAGCCAAGTCCACTTGCCTCTAATTTGGCCTCTAATCCTTGTAGGTACATCATGAATAAGAAGGGTGACAGTGGGGCTCGGGAACAAGATAATGCCACATATGTTACAACAGATAATTAAAAAAGACAGGGGACGTGCCGTGAACAAGTAGAAACAAAAATAAAATGGCATGTGGCAGCGAGCGAAGGCGGCAATGGGGGGGGGGGGGGCGTGAGACTGCAGCGGATGAACGTAGGGTGTGTTTAATATGTGGAAGAAAAAAAAAATTCAAAATTTTGGCGACTGAAATGAGGGTGACTTAGTGAGTGCGCTCATGAATAGAGTAAACACGGTTATTATTTTTTTCAAATCTCTTTTGAAAGCCACGAAAAATCTGTATGTGGTGCAGCCTAACAGAAGATCCGTGAAGGCAAATTATGAATTCGTCGTTGTACAAAGGCCTATTTTTTTTTCATGCGCACCATCCCCGCCGCGGTGGTCTAGTGGCTAAGGTACTCGGCTGCTGACCCGCAGGGCGCGGGTTTGAATCCCGGCTGCGGCGGCTGCATTTCCGATGGAGGCGGAAATGTTGTAGGCTCGTGTGCTCAGATTTAGGTGCACGTTAAAGAACCCTAGGTGGTCTAAATTTCCGGAGCCCTCCACTACGGCGTCTCTCATAATCATATAGTGGTTTTGGGACGTTAAACCCCACATATCAATCAATCAATCATGCGCACCATAAATAGTGCTCAAAATTTAATTGCATATGTTGTTTTCATCCTCGCTGTATTCCGTGCTGTTTATGATGTAAAAAAAAAGTAGCACGCTGAAGTGGTGCTGCTTTTGGGCAACAGTTGAAAATGGCGGGGTGCATGAATACGGAATACTGCCGCTTACTCTCCAATCACTCTTGTGGTCACCTCCCATTGTTTGCAGCATGTGTTGTGTATACACAGCTTCATATTTCCTAGCTAGAAAAATTTGATTTTAGGTGTTTCACGCCATTTTCTTTGTAACTATTCCACAATTACACACACTGATCAGCAGGCTTTCAATTGCGCTGAAGGACACAGGTGCCGTAAAATTCATAGTCGATTCTTTCAAGAAACCGTATGTAAAGGCTGAAGCTTCATGCGTACTTACACACACACACACCATATTTTTTTTGTACTTTATGAAAGCTGCGAAGGTCTCATGTGCCTCCAAGCGTAACCTCTCTTATTTATTCTCCATCACCGCAAAAGTTTTGTTAGTTTCAAATAAAAGTACTTTGCGCATGGCCACGTTTGGGTAATTTTTTGTGTAGGTGTTATTTGAGCAGCCTACAATGTTTACTTTATAAGCCTGTATGTATATGTTGCATTATAAGGATGCAGAATGTGTGTGGCTGTACAATATAGATGAAGTGTAAAAATTAAGTGTGTCTATTGTAGTGTTCTTGCAACCAATCTTACCCCCGTATTCTAGAACGTCCCTCCACTCAACACTTCACCTTCACTTGAGATGGCTGATGGGAGCGCCGTCTCTAAGCAGAGAAAGTCGCTGCATGTCAGCAATAATCTGCTGTGATTCTCAAGTAGCGCAGCGTCGCTTTCAAACGAGCAGCGGCACAGTCCTCAACTCTGTCAAGTGAACGGTGAAAGTTGAGTCGGGGAGCATTTATGAATATGGGGGTTAGTTTTGTTGTCTTGTTGACCTGCCATTAACACTGGATTGATGCTACTTTGCTCTAGCTGTACAGTGCTCTCCAAGGCTCAAGGAGGCACCGCACGGGGAAGGCTCGGAGCAAACCATGCGTGAGTTTCCTTTCATTGTTACACTATGCACGTATTAAGTGATTGACTTTAATGTATGCTATTTGTATTGTGCAAGTTTTTGGGGACATACAACTTCCAACACTTATATGTTCTGACGAAAATCACGCAAGAATGAGAGAAGCTTGTGCAAAAATTATGCAAGAGTGTAAGAAGCTTTTGCAGAAGTCTGTGAAATGAAGTTTTGAAAATTTGTGGCAATGTGTCATTGTACAGTGGTCAACAGTCTTGCTCAGCATGCTTGACTGCTGGGCTCCCGGCTGCACAGGCGCATCTACGGAGTGCCTGATGCATGATGGGCCAAATGTCAGCCTGCACACTGGTGCCTGTTATCCCCGTTTGTCTGTTACATCAGGGTCTCTTGTAAAGGGGATCAACTGTGCTACCTTTTTTTTTCGAATGTAATGAGTTCTTTTTCCAGATTATTGTTGTTTTAAAGTAGAGCCTCACATTTCAATCAAATACTCAAGATTCTATTTTTCCTTCTAGATGCTATGAAGTCACTCGTTGTGTTACAATAGAGCGAACACTGTTATGAGAAAAGCTACTTTATGGAGTTAACTCACTTTATATTGACTTAACACACAGAATTGGTCAAAACTACACTCCATTCTAGCTGCATTAGGAATAATATTTATTTGCATATTTCTGTTTCTTTTGTTTGTTTGTTGGCTGGAGGTTTGGAGTATAGGGTGGCCAGAGGGCACTGTGTAGTCTTTCTTCATCTTCCCAATTTTGTGAACATCAATTGATAGGCGTATGGGAAGCAGCCAGCATGCTGAAACAGCGGTGCAAGCATGCAAGATGTTCACCATTGCATGCAGTCAGTTGCTGTGAGCAACCTACTGCATACAATTAACTGCGAGTGGTGAACTAACGCTGCACTATGTGTGCCTCCTGGAAAGCTGCAATGGTAAAGTGCAACAATTGTATAGTAACATGGATAAAATCGCAATTTGTTTGTTGAATAATTTTGCAACAAAATCAATGGAGTTTTGGATAAATTTGTGTATCTGCCTGGTTCATCAAAGCTACAGAGTCAAATGCGGTATATACTCGCGTATTATGTGTACTTTTTTGTGAATCCGGTTATGTGCGAAGCTAGTAGGAATCGCTGGCCTAAAAGCTCAACTGGGAATATATGTTGCAGGCGCTGTCACAGCTGTCTCAAAGCGGATTGTCATTTGTTTGCTAAGCCTGTTCAATGCCCCCATTTTCTTGAAGTTCTTCCGAACATTGCTCACAAAAACCAGTTCCCACGACAGGGTTATACCAGAGAACATAAGTACTCTCCAATAATTGTCGGGAACCCAACGTAAAGTAAGATGCAGACAAAGAAGCGCGATGCCAACACAGTGCTGTGTGTGTCGCCCTTCATGTGTGTGTGTGTCCATTCCTTGTCCCAGTCTTCTATTGCGTTGTGTTCCTTCCGATATCTAACCAACACACCCAAGCTTCTATGCTAAGTCTTATTCAACGCACTCTTCTTCTGGCTGCCATACTGAATATTGCATGTCGAAGAACTCCACGCTGATGTGCTTAGCGGTAGCACGGTTTCAGTTTTCTTCGGTAAGCTTTATAACAGCAATCGGCCTCGTATATAATTATTGTAGCCTATCACAAGGAACGGTAAAAACGCAATGGCCAGATGGTGAAACCGAAAAAAAATGAGTGTGAAAACCTGCCTCATCTAGTTGATTTGACAGGTCCTTGCACGCGTTCAACATCTGTGCTGTGTCTCGGGAATACATTCTTGCCGTGGAAGAGGTGGGAAGATAGGAGGCAAACCTTTAGGCATTTCGGACTACACATAAACAGGTTTTGGTTTTCAAGTTCGATATTCTAGGGAAAGCATAAAAGTTCATTGAAGAAGGGACCTTGCACTCAGTCCATTTTGTGTAAGACTGCACTCACCTGCTCGACAAGAGATGTGCCTGACCAGAGCATCATGAAGTCAAATGTGTCTGTGTGTGTGCTGGCAAGGTGGCTCGGGCTGGTTGGGGAGGGCAAAGTATGCGAGCAAAAAGTTTCTTGTAGTAAAGCAGGCTGGCTAATTATACTGGTGAGCAAATTATGTGAGGATGCAAATTCTGCGAGTAAATATGGTGTACTCTTGTATGTTTCAGCTCTATTGCTACGGATCCTGCGGATCCAACTTGGCATCCGGCAGCAACAAAGAGAGGTTCTGCAGGAGGTGCGACAGCTGAAGCACGAGGTACGGCTCTTGCCCGTGCCTCAGCACGCCCAGCCAGCACAGCGCCCTTCTGACCTTCCCCGGCTGCCTGCTGGTACAATTGGAGAAGTGGAGGCAGCAGAGGCAGCTGTGCAGAGTAAAGCTGTGGCTGCGGCTTTGGTGTATATTTCTTGATTTTTAATATGCCTATGTAACATGCAGAAATTTAGTACTGCTTTAAGCTACTGTGTTTCGGAAAACAAACTAGTCAGGTTATCTCATGGGCCACTGTACTACAGTCGATTATGAATAATTCGTACTCAAAGAGGCCAGAAAATTTGTTCAAATTAAAAGAAGTTCAAAATAAGGAAAGTTACCGTAATTACCTGAATCTAACACGCACCTTTTTTTCCGGTTAAGAGAGTTCATAAATCGCATGTGCGTTAGAATCGAGTACGAAAAAAAATGAATATGGTCATTCTATTGCCATCGCCACTTACAAAATGGCCGCCCCCTACGTGCGTCGGCATGGCGCGTCGGTCATTTCTGCCTATGTGTTTCCCATGCGCGGCACTTCATACGTGTGCTGAGGAGTTCGTCATCTTGTAGTACATTAGCATCGACGGCATGGTAGGGCCGACTCCAAAAACTCGACGAGTGCACCACAATGCTGCTTCTAAAAAAAAAAGTCGTTGCGTGTGCCGGAACGGGCTGAAATCTGGCCGCATCGCGGTCATTCGGAGTTCCCGAAACGTGCGTGCGGGACTGGCGGAAACAAAAGCAGAATATTGTCGACAGCAAAGACTCACGCAAAGGCTTCAGTGGACCACAGCAGGGTCGGTTTCCACAAATTGAAGAGCTGCTCGGCGAGTATGTGATTAAGCAGTGAGCGACACAGCGGCCCGTGACGACAGAACTGCTCCAAGTGCAGGCTATGCAGTTAGCCTTAGAAAAAGGGCTAATGCAGAGCCATTTTAAATCGAGCAGGTGCTGGCTAACGAACTTTATGAAGAGAAAAGGCTTTTCTCTCCGAAGGCGAACGGGCATATGCTGGAAGTTGGCGGAGGAGTACGAAAAAAAGCTTCAGAGTCTTAAGAGGTTCCTCCTAAACTTGCGGCACAACAACGGCTACCTGCTTGGGCAAATCGGGAATGCCGATCACACGCCTCTTTACTTCGACATGCCTGGCACCACAACTGTCAAGGAGAAGGGGGCGAAGCAAGTTTGTGTACTGACATCGGGCCACGGTAAAACTAGAGTGACAGCAATGCTCCGTTGCACGTCAGATAGGCATAAGCTTCCCCCGTACTTCATATTTAAACGGAAGACGCTCTCAACAAGAGTCGTTTTCCCGAGTGGTGTGATCAAGTGGGCCAACGAGAAAAAAGGGTGCGCGTTGCAACCGATGTCTTAGTTTTTTTTTGTTGTGGAAACCGGGTGCGCGTTACAATCGAGGGCGCGGTAGAATACAGTAAATACGGTAATTGAGCGGAGGGCTCACCATGCAGTGATGCATGTGCATGGAGAAGTTTTATTCACAAATTACAGGACATCCGTCATTAATTAAAGTAGTCAATACATGTCTGTACACGTTGGCCTTGCAACGAGTCAACAAGTTTTGCATGCAGTTTGCAAAGCATTTGTACTTCGGCTTCAGTATTCTCCTGGCAAAAGAAGTTGCGCGCGGCAATGTCCAGTGCTGACACTCTTTGATGACAACTGTGTTTCCACTGTTACCATCTGCGCTGCAGCCGGAGCGTGGCCAGCACATGATGAGAAAGGAGGAGCGTCTCCACCTGGAGAAAAGCAGATCGGCATTCGAGAGAGAAACACTCCGCGGCAGCTTTTTTTTTTCTCTCTTCATGCGCGGTGTTGAAAGGAGAAGAGTCTCTACATAGCAGGAACGAAAAACAGGGAAGCGTGACACCGGCGCGTTGCAGATCGGCATGAGAGAGCCAACTCTCTGCGACAGCTTTTTTTCCCCTCTTTCTCTTCGTGCGCAGTGTTAAGAGGAGAAGGGTCTCTACGTGGCAGGGACGGAAAAAGCCGAAGCGTGGCACAGGAATGTCGCAGATTGGCATTTGGCAAACATTCCACCGCAGTCTTTTCTTTCCTTTTCTTCATTTTCTTCTTCAAGCACAGCAATGAGGTGTCGGAAGTGCCACCGCAGGATTGGGCGGGGTGCTGAGAGCATTTTCAGAGCGCGGTATTGCTTTGATAGGACCACAGCGTCAGTTCGAATTAAGTGTGTTGGAATTAATGAGATTCGACTGTATTTACTATAGTCTGTGAAGTCCGAGTGAACTGTCCTAAGCTAGCAGACGATGCAGGCGGCATCGTGTGTTTCATGGGCAGTGACTAGCAATAGCCTGCTTAAAACAGACATTCAGTAATTTTGTTCATTTATCACCCTATTTCGTGTCCGCTGCGGCTCTCTCTACTTTGAGCTTCAGTTCACCCTGCCTTGTGTTAGCCGATTTCTTACTTTTTAAAAATCTAACATGCACCCAATTTCGCAGGGTGAAGAAAAATGCACCTTTGTTTATTGTGATGAGATTTCTATAGCGACATGCCTCTTCGTTGGCTATCACAGAAAAATATAAACAGCAAATGGTGTGATCATCTAGTGCGACCTTTATTTTTCTATCAGTTTCATCTATGACCAAGATTTGGTCGCTCTAAGGTTGCCTCTTAGTACGCCTTGATCATGTTCATTTATGTTGTTGTGCTCTGCTTACAATGCATTGATTAAAAACATGTCCAAGCTTCTTTGTGAATTCCACATATTTTATCGTTTTTTACCTGTAGAAGCTACTCCTGGTCAACATTCAGGCAAAGACATTGTAACCTCGAAGAAACGTGTATTGGAATTTGAGCACTGTACAAAGTAATTATACTATTTCATAGCTAGAATCAATATTTATTAAGGGTTATAACAGTGTTGTATTTGATTTCATAACAGCAAAACTGCATTCAGAGAAGGACTCTGAAAGGTTCTCACACTGAGTGTGAGAGGGCTGATGTGGAAACCATTTTAGGTCAAGTGAGTTGAAGTTAGCGTAAAGAAACAATGAAATGTTATGATGCCCGAAAATTCAAGTTGTTGTTTTCAGTGTCCTCTTCTTGCAGATTTTTATCATGAAAACATTTCGATGTGCTGTTGCGTTTACCCCATCTATGCTTCTTGCATTTTTTTACAGCGCAAGCACCTCCTGCAGATTGGGGGACGTGGCCTCCGAGAAACTGGTGTGAATGCCATGAAGGCTGTATTGGCGTATTGGCACATGACGTGAGAGTGCTGTACAGCCTTCATGGTAGAAAAGGGAAAAGGGCCTTTGTGAACCTGAAGCTCTGTAGATTAGTGACAGGATAGACTTGCTCATTGTTTTATGTGTGTGTACCCTTGTGTATTCTCTGTACTGCAGTGCTTCATGTGTACTATGGTATTTCTGTTCTTGTATGCAGATGTCATCTGCCAAAAAGCAGGGTGCGACCAGGCGGAGGCCCTCAACTTTATTAAGAGGTGGCTGCCAGGGTCTGGTGATCGCTGTGGGGGCAGGAAGCGGCGCTTCAGAGAAGCATTTGTTGTGGAGCAGCCCGATGATCCCCACTCTCAGAGTGCAGATTATCGGCTGCTTGCGGCAGCTGGCTTCCTGCCCAGCCACAGCAGCCAGGGCCTTGACAGCACCACTGCCACTGTGCCCCCAACGCAACCTGACCTGCAGTAGAGCGGGCCTTTTTTAGTTGTGTATATATATTTTTCAATGTATACATTTTTTGTTGTACCAAATAAATAAAAAAAAAAACAAAGAATAAATGGTCTGCAGACTGTCGGTGGTGCACTGTTTGGCTAGCTTATGCTGATTCGGAAGCACCATCACCATGTTTTAGTTACAAAAAAATGCTCTAAACTGTATGAATATTCTCGATTATCATGTGGGGGACATATGTGGGGATTGCAAGTGGGGGACATACGCTTTCATCATTTACTTCCTAACGACTTTTTTCGATCTGCTGTACCAAATACCAGTACCAAATAAAGCACTTGCTATTGCAAAAGATAAATTGGTAAAAAAATAAACTACACTTCTAGTGTTAGCAAAGGGAATGAAGTATAAAAGATGAAATAGATCGAGTAACTGCTTTCAGTTCTCAGAATTCAATTTTCTGTTGCCCCAAGTATACAGAGCTGCAAAGCTACAAGAGCGGGTCATCGAGGCATATTGTTTAAATCTTCCGCTAAAAAAAATTCCCTACTAATAATGGTTACATAATGGCAAGCCAATCAGTAGCCAATATTCGTCGTGCAGGAAACATCGGTGTAATAACGGCCTTTCATTGGCTGCAATGTGGCCCTGGATTGGTCCAATGTCGGCCGTACATCCATAGCCAATATTCGTCGTGCAGCAAACATCGGCGTAAAAATGGCATTTGATTGGCTGAAATATGGCCCAATGTTGGCCGAACATTGGCAGCTTTGTCGGCAATACGATGGGCCTTCGTCGGCCCAATGTTGGTTGCATACTGGCTAAAACATCGGCAAAACGTCGGCCCATCATTGGCTTGAACGTCGGCCCGACATTGGAAGAAGTTGCACTTCCGACGTCGGCCCGACGTCGGTGCCGATGTTAGCCGATGTTGGTCCAAGATTGGTCCAACGGCGGTGTGCTGCCTTGGTTAAGTTACACCACGCTACCACAAAAGACCGGGTAGACCCCTGTCGGCAACAACGGTTGCTCAGTGCTGGAATTCGGAGCGACAGCAGGTGAAAAGCACACAGATCCGCAACAACTGGTGTACAGCGCTGGGATCCGCAACAACTCCGCGAATTACCGTAAACGATGCCCCGACGACGACGGGAGGGATTGCGACGCTCCACGCAAGCATGCGCAACGGGCACCGAGTTCGCCATGTACGGACGCTTCTCTAAGCTGTGACGCACTGGCACGCCCAGTACAGATTTCAGCAAATGGCGGTGGAATGCCTCCACCGAGCGCAGCTACTTCGACGCCACAACTTCCGCAGCACCAAGCTGCGGCTTTTCTGAAGCAAAATCCACAGCCGATGGCCACTAACACGGTGAGGAAGAAGGGCAGGTCGGAGCGCCATGCGCCACATGGTACACTGCAGCTCTCAAATCGACCTGCAGTGCACGCAGGAACTGCAACCACGTCGCAACGTCAGTGTACACAGGAGGCTCTTCACAGTGCCAGCACGGCGGAAAGTTTTGCGCCGCAAGCTACCGTTCTATTTCCGGAGAATTTCACTCTGGTGTGCTCAAGAAGGACCCGTCGACGTACAAGGGCACTAGCTGCGTCTCCTGAGATTTTCGTTGACCCATCCGTAGCAGACAGTTTTATTCGAGCCGTACGTCAGCACCAAACAGTGCCTTCATTCCAGCATCGCGCTTGATGCTGGCGTTCGCGCTATCATCCCGGCGTGGTGTCATCAAGGGGCGAGCCAACAGCCACCGAAATATCGTGGTAGTCGACATGTCCTCCCGGGAACGCCTGGAAGAGCTGCTTGGTGTCTGCGGCATCTCCGGGTCCGCCCGAATCCCCGCTGACCGAGGATACAGCACAGGATACCTGCACGGTGTGGAAGGTGACCTTGCGGATCACGAGCTGCTGCAGTGCATTGAGTCGAGCGTCACGGTGGTGTGTGCAGTACGGTGCGGAAAGGCAGTAACGCTGCGGTTCGCTAGCCCAGTCCCTACAAAGCAGGTGAGCATCTTCAAGCTGCGGTGTCGGGTGCGCCCTGCTAGGCCACGTCCATTGCTGTGCATGCACTGTGGCCACTTTTTCATGCAACAGCCACCTGCAGGTACGCCAAATGCTGCCTAGGTTGTGGTCAGAGTTATTCCTCCACAGAGAGGTGCGATGCCAGAGCACATTGTGTAAAGTGTGGTCATGACCACGCAGCAAATACTCCCAACAGTCGTAAATGGCAAGAGGCGTGCAAGGCGCCCCCCCCCCCCCCCCCATCCTGGCCTCCTCTTCAGTACCGCTTTTCAGATGAGTTGTGCGCACCATGATACAGAAAGGAAATTATCAATAGTGGACGCGCCCACCTGCTAGCGCAGCGACGTGAACGCATGCACAGGCCGCTTTCGGTGCACCACGCCCAGCACCAACCCCTGCCGGCCAGCAGGCCAGTGCCCGATCGGCATCACCTAGTGCTGATTCCAATGCATCTCCTGTTACACTTGCTGTGCCGCAATTGCGGGATGATCCGCGAGATGCCATTTTCGCCTCGCAGCAGCTCACTCTGCCGGCAGTCGGTAAACTCCTCCCATCGGACAGTCCACTCAAAGTCATCTGCCTCCAGGCAAGTGGCTTACAGAAAACTTCTGGCCATCGTGGTTAGTCAAGTGCCTAGCCACCGTCCACGTGTTCTCCAGTAGAATACCAACTCGTTGCGGTAGCGGCACTTCGAACTTAAACAGCACTTGCTTCAGAACGAGTACAAAGTGTTCACTCTGCAGGAAGTGTACGTCCTAGCGAGACCACAAGGCTGCCTGGATTTGTGGGCTACTGCAGTAACACATCCTGCACTGTCTCCGGAGGCCCCGATGAGCCATGCCTGGTGGATGGCCATCGCCAAGACGCTGCCTGGTGTGCCGTGTACGTGCGTACCTCTATCGCACACACGGTAATCCGTGTTGATGAACTAACAAGTGGCTCACTGAAATTTTGTGCTGTAATAGGGCGTCTAGGCTCCTGAGACACCACTGTGGCCAGCTTCTACGTGCGTCCCAACAAACCTTGTAATGCTTCCAGCCTGATTCGCCTAGCTCATCGCCTGGGCCGTAAGTTTCTTCTCTGCGGGGACTTGAACGGTCACTATACTGCCTGGCGTGAAGACAGCTATTGTGCTCGGGGCCAAGCCACTATGGCGGTCATCCTACGATCAGGCCTCTAGATTTTGAAGACTGGGGAGCCCACCTTTGTGCGCAGAGGCGTGCGTACTGCTGTTGACATTTGTGTCGCAACAGAGCATTGTGCGTGCACCTGGTCGATCAGTCCAGACACCTAGCAAACAGATCACTTTCCGATTCGATCACGAGCTCGCTCTGGCGGACCTCATGGTGAGCCAACTTGCAACGAGACCACCAGTACTACCAGCAGAGGCCCGAATGTTTGACAGACCAGTATGTATACCCCATTAAATTCACCCTGCCTTTACTATTAGGAGAGTGGCGGCCCTGTGCAACGAACCGTTCCTGCCTCATAAACTGACTGCATCACTCAACCGTTCCAAGCAGCGAAACGCACCGGGAGCAGACGGAATTGCGTTCCAGATGCTCCGCAATCAGCCAGGCAGTGAGAAGCCCGAGCTGCTTGACTACTTCAATGACATCTGGAACAGCGGACAGTTACCAGAGTGCTGGCTGGCTGCCATCGTCGTGCCAATCCTAAAAGCGCGTAAGCCAGCGTCGACCCTTTCATCATACACTGCCCTATCTCTCATACCTCAGCCGCCTGCAAGGTAATAGTGACACAGAGATTGCTTCTACTAATTATTTTACAAAGGGGACCAACGAGACGCTATGTGAGCGTCTACAGTGCCTCGCAACTAACAAAACGCTATGTGAGCGTCTACAGTGCCTCGCAACTAACGAGACGCTATGTGGGCGTCTGCAGTGCCTCGCAACCAACGAGCCGCTATGTGGGTGTCTACCGTTCCTCGCGCCTGCTCACGCATCTTCGTCAGAGCAGCGCATGCCTCCGGCGTACGAGGACGAGCCGGAAAGACTGACGGAGGAGTTGTTCAGAAGGGGACACGTAGGCGGAACGCTTTTAGCAGACTCGTCTTTGTGGCATAGCTACTTTTCTGGGCACAAGTTCGCCCTCAATAAATCATTTGTGTGTGTTCCCCCTCTTGTATTACGTGACATTTTGGTGTAGGTGCGGGGTAGTGAGGAGTGGTCCGAATTCAGGTCATAGAGAAATAAAAAAAAAGGTTAAGAGTGGACACTCCCGTAGACCCCAGCGGCCCAATCGACCCTAGCACACCTGGTGGTTGGTGAGAGCAAGTGGCGTGCGCTTCCTGTTTCAGTTTTACTGGCGCAAATTTTGAATTACTTTGCGTAACCGACGTTTGGCTATGACGAAAGTTCATGATTTTAGACCACTTTTCATCACCCAAATGGATAGTTTTTGTAGGTCGTTTTGATTTAGCGATTCCCTGTTTTGTTTTGTTCAGTGGTACGTGAGAATTGGTCGTGACGTAATTTTTATTTTGATTAAGTTATAATAAACATAGATGCAGGTAATGATAATTCACTACGGTTTTATTCGTCGCGCTTGTGTTTTTCTTTTTGAACAAGTGATCAATGTTTATATCAGTCAAAGAGACAGAGTATCCGCAATGTTTTATTCAAAGGCAAGGTAGAGTCTGAGAATATAAAAAGCAAAATATGACAGAGGTAGACAACAAATGGATCTCGTCTTACAAATAAATTGTAACAAATATAGTAACAAATACAGAGAGAACACAGGCAACGCACACATCGCTAGAGTTGGCAGAAGCCGAGAAGCTGGTGATGTATGACACACCAGGCCAGTGGGTAAGTAAGGATCTATGGCAAAAACACAGCGCACAATGCTGATGAAGAAGGAAGAAGTGACATATACACAGCAATGAAGTCGCGAATCACGCCTGGGGTTAACCGAAATAATGCATAGAAAAAAAGAGCGCACGGAAACCACACGACACAATATTGCAGAAAGGCAAAGGTGCGGTGTGCTGGCTGTGCTTAAGAACAGCTAGCCCAAAATTAAAAAAAGCAGACTTGATGCCTGCCTGTCCTCAGAAAGGTAGGGCTTTGCAGCTTGCTCACTACGTGAAAGACAAACTTTATGCTACAAGACTGGCAACTCTTGTGGCTCTTCTTATGCATCGCCTTCATCAAAAACTTAAGATCCCAAGTGATTTGCGTCTGGGTGTTGCTGTGACGCTTGTGAGATAAAATAGATTGTAGTCATCACTTATCCAGCATTGTGGACCTTAATTGGTGCTACGAGAGCGGTATTACAGGGCTAATAAATAGCAAAGAAAACCACTTTGGCTCATTATTTTTCACAAAGGCTCTACATCGTACGTTATCACTCACAAGCTATATAAAAATAAAATGGCAGCGTCCGCAGCCCCATCAACCGCTACAAGTTTGGGTATTCTTTTGAAAATTTTGATGGGCGAGATGAGGAGGTTGATGAGAAGCTAAAATACGAAAAGCGTGATAACGTGAACCGTGCCCACTTCATACTGTGTTCCTTATCCGCTCGAAGACATTTCAACAAGCGGTTTTGTTATCGATATATTACTTGAGCTGAAGAGATAAAGCATACACAGTGACCAAGCGACCCACAGTAAAGTGTACAGTTCGCCCGCATTTGCTAAAAAAATACAGACAGGATACCCAACATTCTTTTCAAGGTTATGCAAATCACTTCGAGCGAATACACAGTGTCCCTACTCCTCATAGCGGGTAACCAAAACAATGTATGCACGGAGGAGTGGTTAGTTCAGTTGAACTGAATATAAGCATATAAGACCATAATGAAGTCTGCTGTTACGAAGTAATAACATAACAAAACTATTGCAGGATTCGGCTCAACTCGAATACTTTAGTGTAAACCCGCCGCTAATTGCTAACCTTTGAACTTGTCAAGCTGTATGCCTAAGATTGAAGACTAGAACCTAACCCTATCTAAGTTTCGGTTCACAAAACGCACATGCCAACATAAACGAACCCGGCAAAACATTTTCAGAAACTCCGCGCGACACCCAGCAGAGCAGAAATGAAAATCGCCAACACTTGACAGATGGTGATACAAAACATCGCACACTTTCAGGTGATGTGCAGTGGCCTCAATTATGGCAAGAAAGTGAGATTAAAGTTGTTGTACGTATGCAAAAGCTGCTTCTGATGGCACAGTGAGATTGCCAAAAAGTTTGCTCGGGACGTGGTATGCTTTGAGCATTGTGAAATACTGGTGGGTACCCTTAAGCGTCTCACTGTCGTCTTTCAGTAACTGTGGGCAACTGCAACCGTCACATGCATTCCGAAGGAAGTGTTTGATGAGAAAACCAGCTACATAATA
Organism: Rhipicephalus microplus; assembly: GCF_043290135.1. Lineage (NCBI taxonomy): Eukaryota > Metazoa > Arthropoda > Arachnida > Ixodida > Ixodidae > Rhipicephalus > Rhipicephalus microplus. The sequence goes on from NW_027464586.1 coordinate 29,415,891, forward strand.
TTCAGCGGAGTCATCGATAATATGGGAGCGAATGTTTGTCGCAAGTTCAGAGAGATCGTCTAGAGCGGGAAAGTCGTCAGGCTGTGGCTGTGCACACTCCTCATTATCCACAAGAGACGCACTGGTGAGGGAAAATGGCGAGAGCTGCTCCTGGAGGAGGTCACATTCATCATCCTCGACATTTCCGTATTCTGACAGCTTGAAGAGTTTTCTTATGCAGATGTGCTTCAGGCCACAAATAAATTGTGCTACATTGGGGTTGGTGTTGCAACCCTGCTTTTGCCTAATGTGGCCAAATATGTTCTCCAGAGGATCCTGTTGAAGCCTGCGTCTTAACAGGTATTCAAAATTGTAATTTTTGGAGAGGTCGTCCCATAGTTGACAAATTGCCCGAATTGTAATTTGCCAACCTACGATGGTTTGTGGTTGACGTCTGCCAACAAACTGCCATGATGCAATCCTGGGAAGCTGGCCTCGGAGGAAGTCAATCAGCTCTGAATCATTTTTCATGATTGCATGCCGCAGCTTTTGCGAAGTTCTTTTTTTACTCGAGCTGTTCAAGGCATCGAAAATCCTGTCCATACGATCACAAAATGCAGCTGTAGTGATGGCCGAGGCAGGCAGCACCTTCGCATACACCATTGCCATGATAGCAATCGAAACTGATGCACTGAGGACCTGAGTTGCTCTGCTGACCTTCATATTAGAAAAAGGTTTCTGATGAACGTGCCGTTCAGTCAACTTTGGAGCCAAGCGCAACCGCAACTCATGTGAGGATTGGTAAAGGCTTACAATGTGCGACCAGTTAACTATGTCATTCCCAATGTATAACTTGTGTGCTTGGACATTATTGCGCGTTGTTTTAATTAAATGAAGAACATCAAACATGTAATATACCCGCTCACCATTAACTTCAAAAAAAGGCTTTGCTACAGTCACTCTCAGTTGGTTAGCGAGACTTACATTTGGACTGCCCTGTTCACAAATGACTGCTTTCACTGCAATAATAATGCTCCTAAGCTCCAAAATGAGTGACACCAGCAAGTTATGCATAACAGATGATGGTGTTGATGTGTGCCCTATAGTAAACGCAACTGGTTGAACCCACTTTCTCGAAACGCCAACAAGAAGAAAAACCAGTGCTCGATCAGCGATGGTTGAAGTGCGATGAGTGCCAACATCTGTAAAACCCTGGACAACGTCTCTTGCAGCATCATAGTACAAATTCTTTTTGAGTGCTATTTCGTCGAAAACTAAAGCGCACACTCGGTCCCGTTCATTCCAAGCTTGAGTATTTGTTGCAATGGAAGGAAGGATTCCTGGAATTATGCCTGGAGTCATCTTTACATTAGCTAGCCACCTCCTTAATGAACGCCGGGAGGGCAAAGAAAAATATGGAGCCAGAAATCGGTATGCTCGCGGACCTCGGAAGTTTAAGTGAAGAGCGAATTTCTTGAACCACACGGCAAACCGCTTGCCCTTGCGTTTGGACCTCAAGCGAACATGTGCAAAAAGAAGTTTAAAAACCTCCTCGGCGACGTGCGGTCGGACAACTTCAAGGGCCTTTGAAGTCAATGACGGTGCTTGGTGAGGCTGTCTCTGCAGTCTTTTGATAGTTTTCCGCTGTGCTGCTACTTTGGCTTGCAGATGTTTAATGGTTTGCTTGTACTTCATTGATGGAGAAATTGTCGCTGGCACACAGGAACGCACTGCAATAAACAAAAAATGGATGTAAAAGCGAAGAACAACTAATCCCATACGAGCACTTTCCTCGCTCTTTCAGACCCAAGGTGCACAACTTTCTGTGGTGCAAAGTTTTCGATTCCACTACCTAAAAACAAACCATTCACAATGTTGACAATGCACAAAAAAATGAAAATCACTGAGAGCCCACCCTTACATTTTGTAAGTGCACACGTAGTGTCCTTTTGAGGATAGTTTCCTCAGAATGTCCTAAACCTAAAATAGCACATTAAAAACAGCTGCAATAAAAGCATAGTCACCATTTTCTCTAGGGCACTCAGGCGTGGAGCTGTTGGCGGAGACGTCTTCTGGAGGGTCTTGTGAAGCTTGTTCAGTGCCTCGGACAGTGCTGTTGGAACAATCTTGCGAGCGGCCTGCGGAAGTCTTTATATCAATCCACTCTGGTGTTGAAGTGAACATACAACTTACCGGTCACACAAGTTCCTTTTGTGACAGCTGAACGACTGGTTAAGGTTTTCTCCGGCAAGACGAAGTCAGCAGAAATTCTTTCACCAGCTACAAGGGAGCTGCCACCTGCAGAGGTTTGGTCAACAGTCAACTTGGGTAAAAAAAAAATCGCGGCACTGAACGCACCCTGTTCATCGGGGCACCTCAATGTGTGGGAGCCGCTTTTTGAAGCCTCTACCGCAGGTCCTGAAGAAATGAAATTAGGACAATGTGTCAGTAAGAGGCTTAAAAGAACACAAACTGAAGCTCATCTGCACCTTGCAGTGCAGCTTCTGCAGCCATATCACAGTCACTACTTGAAGCGACGCTCAGAGAACCTGCATATATGTGCAGTTGGTACAAGTTACAAAGCTTGTAGCATGGGGAAACTTAAACAGCTCTTTCAAACGCATAAATTGGTCTAACGTGGAAGAAAAGAGAAGGCACCAAGTAGGAAACAAGTAATTTGTGATTTTTGGAATTATCAACAGTGGCAGCTTTCACTGATTAAAGGTATACGTACATGTGCACTCAGGCTTGAAGATAACGTGAAATAGCCCTTTAAAGTCTTTCAAAACAAGTTGCGCAGGTAAAGAGCATCGAAAAACGACAGGAATGTAAAGCTGCTGTTAGGAAGGTAATAGCCCACAATTCACAAAATTTAAGACTTTCCAAGTGTTACTTCTATAGTGAGGTTTCTCCATCGGCTACAAAGATCTTCACGGTTAACTGTTGCCACTGATTCAATACAAGTGGCTGCTATTGCACATATTTGAGTTTCAGTCAATCACTTACATGGTGCAGCTGGTTGCACACTGGGAACAGCCATTCTTGTAAGCCTTGTGTGCCCAGGGTCCATGAAACTTTGAGCAGTAAAATGGTCGCTACAAACCCTGTACGTTGCGTACAATAGGCTGGCCGGCTTACTAAGGAGATCATCGCGTCCAGCATACTACATCCATGCTTTCATCCTGCATTGGCTATGAACTATCAGCTGAAAGGGGAAGTGCTTGAATAGTGATTTTTTATTGTTACCCTCACTGAGCAAGTACGAACAGTAAGCCTAAAGACATGCGAACCATACAAAAGCTTTAAAACACCTGCCGTCCCGTGGTATGCGGAAGAAACTCGTCCCAGGCTTCTTGTGGGTTCTGCCATTGTTGAAGCACCACGATACACAGCAGTAGCTGCCGTAGCTTGGACCACCGGACGGCATGGCATCAGCGCGGTCTGAAAATGTTAGTAAGTGGATGCTTCGCTGTCTAATTACGAAAAAGATATGTGCACGTCATAAGTGTACCAGCAAACCCCTTTGAATGATTAGCTAATCGATGCACAATACAAAACCAGTGATACATCTCTGACCCATAAAACTCTGACTTACGAAGATAGACGTCAAGACCACGTACAAAGATCTTCAGAAGTTTCCAGGCCGCTATCCCTTGTAATGCAATGGTATCGCGGCCTTGGAACTTTAGAACACCTTCGCGCGTACGCAGTATCAGCAGTAAATTGGGAAGAAAAATCGTAGTTGAAATTTGTGCGCTAAAATTATATTGAAAACGTCAAAAAAATTTGTGGGCAGCTTGCACTAGTGGCACAAGGCTAGCGAAGAAACGAAGATGATAGCCACTTGGCTAGTCCAGATTTACCTCCGGCACACCAAGAATTATTCGTGTTCCGAGCCTTCGGGAAACGCGTTGTGAAGCATGAGAGGCCCAGCGAACGCTTCTCAATATTTTGCACCGAGCCTATGACCTAGCTGCCCAGCTATGCTCAGCGCACCGACGCTCGCGTCCGTGGCAGACGCAGCACGCGTCGCCTCGGCTTGACGCCGTGCCGCCTTTGCTATACTGCATACGTTGCACAATGTTCCCGTCTAGCCGCCGCATAGAGCCACAAACTTTCTTTTTTGCGAACCTTCCTGTTCTTACAAGCTTCAGAAAAAGGTTACAACTGCGTTAATGAGACGCCACGTAAGAAACAAACTCGCACACACGAAGCGCAACGTGTGTGTGTGCATCTTTCTATGTTTGTTGCATGGTGTCTTATTCACGCAGGTGTAACCGTTTTCTGAAAAAATGACCCAACAAGCCCAACAACATGTCATTCAACAAGCTTCGCTTGAAAATGTGCCTCACCTGTTATCTCACGCACGCAAACGCCGACGCAGCCGACGTTGACGAAAGCGACGAAAGCTTCTCGCTGTCAGTCATGCATGGGCTTGTCGCTGGGTGGATGGTGTTTATGACAGTACGACTGAAGAAAAATAATCGCGTAAGGTGTGTATATTAAATTGTTTTTATGTATAAAGAACATACCAAATTTGGGCGTATAATTATTTTGTGAAAACAATTCTGTTGCATTGATTATAACTGTTTTTTTTTGCGCTTGCGTCCTCTGACGTTTGGTGAGAGCACTAGTTCGTTACGTAGTCGTGACGCACTTCCTGAGGCCAGGTTTCGCTGAGTGTCCGCTCTTGTCTTTTCCTTTCTCTATGTTCAGGTGACTCACCTCGGAGGCGGTGACTTGAACGCTAGTGTACTGGAGTAAGTTCGCAAGGCTCCAATTGCTTGGGGTCAGGGCTTCTTTCTCTTGCGCCAAGGGGACTTCCAATCATACCCCGCACCTCCACCAGAATGTCACGTAAAAGAATAGAGGGAACACACAAAAATGATTTATTGAGGGCGAACTTGTGCCCAGAAAAGTACCTATGTCACAAAGACGAGTCTGCTAAAAGCGTTCCGCCTACGTGTCCCTTTCTGAACAACTCCTCCGTATGTCTTCCCGGCTCATGCTCGTACACCGGAGACATGCGCTGCTCTGACGAAGATGCGTGAGCAGGCGCGAGGCACAGTAGACGCCCACATAGCGTCTCGTTGGTTGCGAGGCACTGCAGACGCCCAAATAGCTACTCGTTAGTTGCGAGACACTGTAGACGCTCACATAGCGTCCCGTTGGTCCTCTTTGTAAAATAATTAGTAGGAGCAATCTCTGTGGCATTACTCCCCACCAAACATCACCGAAGAAAAGAAAGTGCGCCATTTGATGCGTGGAGTCAAACAGGACTTATTTGTAGGCCTGGTTCACAATCCTCCTCGTACCGTTGCTGAATTGCGCACAGAAGCCACGTCCATATAAAGAGCAATGCAGCAGCGTGCCCGTCACTACAATCGGGATGCCGGTAGTGAGCCCGCGGGCGTCCTTTTGGCAAAGCGAGACAGCAGCAACGAGAAGCTGAGGGAGCTGGTGCGTTCCATCGTCAAAGAGGAGCTTTGTAACATTCTCCAACTGCAAGTTATGCCGACAGTTTCATCCCTCACATCTGTCATCCGTGATGAAGTTCGGCAGGCCATTCTTCAGCCGGAACCAGAAGGGCAACCTCTTCGACTTCAACAACCCCGGCAGGAACGCCATGTTTCAACGTACGCAGACGCTTTACGCCAACCTACCGTCCACAATGCCTCGTTCGCGACTCCTGATGCTCGCCAGTCAGCTTCGACCAGCCCACCTTTGCTTGGAGAGCAGAGACCACGGAAAAGCGATGTGTGGCGCACACCTCAAAGGACACTGCTCTGTTTTCACTGCGGAGAAGCTAGACATCTTTACCGACACTGTCCATACCGAAGGGTTGGTCTGCGTGGGTTTTCTGCGTATGCTCCATGCCCGTGTAATGATGAAAGACCTATAGAAATAGAGGAGTAGCTTTCAAGGCACGGATCTCCAGCAGCTAGCTTCCAGCACCAGCCAAGGTCACCATCACCAAATCGTTATCGATCGCCAAGGCCGCGACATTCAAGTTCACCAACAAATTCACGAAACCATCGGTCAACGAGCCTGCGTCAGGAAAACTGAAGCCAGCGACCTGGGGAGGCAAGGCCGCTGATGTCCGACAGAGCAAAGATCCTCCGTCAAGGCCCCAGTGAAGCAGCAACGATCAGAAAATGACGGCGAATATAAGTAAAGAAATTTTTTTTCAGACTTGCGTGTTACTATGGACGGGCGGGAATTTAACGTATTGGTTGATACTGGTGCCGATTATTCAGTCGTAAGCTATGCAATCGCAAAAGACTTGAAGAAAGTTTTGACACCTTGGAGTGGACCGAAAATACGCACGGCTGGGGGCCATCTGATAACACCTCTGGGAAGATGCACCGCCAGGATCGGCATTCAGGGTGCCACTTATGTCGCTGATTTTCTTGTTCTGCGAGATTGCTCGAGAGACGTAATAATCGGAATGGATTTTCTGCTAGATAACGGCGCCTTAATAAACCTGCAAAATTCTAGTATTTCTTTTTTGACAAAGCTGGCCATAGACGAGGAGACGGGAAGTTCTGCGTTGCGTGTTATCGACGGCGACGTAACCGTGCCACCACGATGCACCGTCCTGGTTGGCGTAAGGAATGACGCATTCGTCGACTCTGAAGGAAAGCGGATGGCAATGTCGAGCTGCTGCTAAAGAAAGGCATTTGCATAGCTCGAGGCATTATTCGCTTACGTGGTGGGCTTGCCAACGTACTGCTCACGAATTTTGGAAATGAAATTCAGCATGTAGGAAAAGACACTGCCATCGCTTTTCTACACAGCTTTACTGAAGTTACCCACTTATGTGCCATTGCGTCAGAGCCGCCTACTTCGGAAACTACGCATGACTTTGGAACATCAGTTTTAATCAGCCGCAGTCTATCGCCAGCCTTGAGGAAAATCCTGGAAGACCTGATAGATGAATTCGCAGAATGTTTTTCCACCTCATCAAAAGTACGTCGCACGCAGATCGTGAAGCACATGATTATAATAGAGGAAACAACCAGGCCATTGTATCAACACAATTACAGAGTTTCGCCGAAAGAACGAGAGGTTATAAAGAGCCAGGAGCAGAAGATGTTGCAGGATGATGTCATTCAGCCATCTAGCATACCGTGGGCATTGCCGGTAGTTCTCGTGAAAAAAAAGACAACACGTTGAGATTCTGTGTAGACTACCGGATACTAAACAGCGTTACCAAGCGGGATGTATACCTCTTACCGCGTATTGATGACACATTGGATCGGCTACGGCACGCCAGATATTTCTCTTCGCTCGACTTAAAAAGCGGATATTGGCAAATCGAAGGGGAAGAAAGAGACCGTGAAAAGACCGCTTCCGTAACCCCGGATGGCTTGTACGAGTTTAAAGCACTACCTTTCGACCTCTGTTCTGCGCCAGCGACATTCCAGCGCATGATGGACAGTGTCCTCACGGATCTGAAGTGGCAGTCATGCCTAGTCTACTTGGACGATGTTGTGGTATTTTCTGCGACGTTTGACCAACACGTAGAGAGACTGCGGTCAGTGCTTCAGGCTATCCAGTCGGCCGGCTTGACAATCAAACCCGAAAAGTGCCAGTTCGGCTCCGACAAGCTTCGTTTTCTGGGACACGTAATCAGCGCGGAAGGTGTTGGCCCTGATCCTGACAAGACTGCGGCGGTCGCAGGATTCCGAAAGCCCAGAGACAAGAAAGAGGTGCGTCAATTTTTGGGCTTATGCGCGTACTACAGAAGATTTGTAGAAAATTTCTCGAAAATCGCCGAACCTCTAAACAAACTCACAAAAGACGAAGGATCATTCGCTTGGGGTGCAGAACAAGAAACAGCTTTCAACGAATTAAAGCAACGTTTGCAAAGCCCGCCGATCCTTGCCCACTTCAACGAGACCACTTACACGGAACTCCATACAGACGCAAGCAATATTGGTCTCGGCGCAGTACTCGTACAATGGCAAAATAGAGAAGAAAAAGTGATAGCTTACGCCAGCCGAACCCTCTAAAAAGCTGAAAAAACTATTTCGCGGCAGAAAAAGGGTGTTTGGCAGTGGTATGGGCTATCAGCAAGTTCAGACCATACCTCTACGGAAGGCCCTTCCGTGCCGTCAGCGACCACCACTCATTTTGCTGGGTGGCAAACTTAAAAGACCCGTCGGGACGTCTTGCCAGATGGAGCCTCCGACTGCAAGAATACGATATTACTGTTGTATATCGGTCTGGGCGAAAACACAATGATGCCGATTCCTTATCACGCTCGCCACTTCACTCTACTCCTCCCGAAGAAGACGACTCGACCCTTCTCTGTGTGATGGAAGTCTCAGATATTGCGGAGCATCAACGAGCTGACGCAAAACTGCTGCCGTTGATCGAACACCTCGAAGGGCGTGCCGGCCAGGTCCCACGTGTAATTAAGAGAACATTATCTTCATTCTGTTTCCGTGAAAATGTGCTATACAAAAGAAACTTCAGACATAACAAAGAGAAGTTCTTACTCGTCGTTCCGTTAGCAATGAGACCCGAAATCATAGAAGCTTGTCATGATGAACCATCGTCTGGTCACTTGGGCGTCAGCCGGACATTTGCCAGAATTCATCAGAAGTATTACTGGCCCAAGCTGCTGGCGTCCGTGCAGCAATATGTGACAACATGTCACGAATGTCAAAGGTGCCAAAGACCACCACTGAAGACGGCCGGCCTGCTCCAGCCCATAGAACTGCCTGCTACATCATTTGAACAAGTTGGAATGGATCTTCTTGGACCCTTCCCAATATCATCATCGGGCAAGAGGTGGATCGTAGTCTCCACCGACTACTTAACGCGGTATGCTGAAACCGGCTGCCTTGAGCAAGGAACGGCAGCTGAAGTAGCCAAGTTTTTTGTGCACAGCATAGTTCTTCAAAATGGCACCCCCAAAGGTAGTAATCACCAACCAAGGAGCAGACTTCACGTCAGAGTTGATGCAATGTTGCAGTGTTTGATGATAATGACGAGCAGCAGCCATAGAAAAAGCACTGCGTACCATCCCCAAACGAAGGGGTTAACGGAACGCCTTAATCGCACGATCGCTGACATGCTGTCGATGTACGTGGACTTGGAGCATAAAACGTGGGATGAAATCCTGCCTTACGCAACCTTCGCCTATAATACGGCCCTCCAAGAGACCACCCGCGTCACCCCATTTCAGCTTGTCTATGGTTGCATAGTCAATTCAACTCTCGACGCCATGCTCCCAGTCGACAATGATCACTACGAGCCATCTGACATTCACGAATTTCTGCAGAAAGCTGAAGAAGCACGCCAGTTGGCAAGGCACTGAATACGTCAACAACAGTTCAAGGATGAGGACTACTACAACCTGCGCCGCCGGGGAGTCAAGTATAGGCCAGGAGATCAAGTATGGACCTGGACATCAACACGACGCCGCGGCCTGTCAGAAAAGCTCCTTCGATGGTACTTTGGTCCATAGAAGGACCTTCGGCTAAGTGACCTAACTTATGAAGTAATCCCTGACGGACAGGAGCGCTCGAAACAGCAAAACCTTGCGGAGGTCGTCCACGTTGTCCGCATGAAGCCATACCATGAAAGAGAATTAAACATCTACCCCCTCGACTATTAACCTTCCGAACTCACGCATCGAGCCGATGCGCATTTCGGAGGGGGAGTAATGCCACAGAGATTGCTCGTACTAATTAGTTTACAAAGAGGACCAACGGGACGCTAAGTGAGCATCTACAGTGCCTCGCAACTAACGAGACGCTATGTGAGCGTCTACAGTGCCTCGCAACTAACGAGACGCTATGTGGGCGTCTGCAGTGCCTCGCAACCAACGAGACGCTATGTGGGCGTCTACTGTGGCTCGCGCCTTCTCACGCATCTTCGTCAGAGCAGCGCATGCCTCCGGTGTACGAGTACGAGCTGGAAAGACTGACGGAGGAGTTGTTCAGAAAGGGACACGTAGGCAGAACGCTTTTAGCAGACTCGTCTTTGTGACATAGGTACTTTTTGGGCACAAGTTCACCCTCAATAAATCATTTGTTTGTGTTCCCCCTCTTGTATTACGTGACAATAGAAGCAATCGTCTTCGCCCGGCTCGAGTGAATCACTAGGTCCCTCGACTAGCGATTACCGAGCAGCAGACTGAATTCCAGCGCCACCGATGCACAGCAGACGTGCTTAGTGACGTCGTCTCGGCACTGGAGCATGCAAGAAGTATGAAACAGCCGGTCATTGTAGTAATTTTGGACGTGCTGAGTGCCTTCGATGACCTGCCGCACCTGGCAGTCATGCAGGCACTAGCAGTTCTGGGCGTGCGCGGCCGCATGCTGTGCTTTGTGCAGGGCTTTCTGTCGGGTAGATTTTTCCGCGTGAAAGTCGACCACGCGCTCAGCTCCCTACAACTGGTATCTGTGACAGGGGTGCCACAGGGTTCCGTACTGATCCCCTTCTTATTCAACACCGCAATGGCACGTCTGCCAGTTGTCATTCCTTCGGGCCAGCGCTACCTAATACAATGTTCCATATACGCTGACGGCGTCGCCTTGTGGAAGGGGGGCCCTACCAGGAATTTACGCACTGTCCGATCTCACCTGCAGAGTGCACTGAATTAAGTAGTTGGCCATGTCACATCAGCAAACCTGGTTGTCTCTCCGGCCAAAACGAAGGCAGTTCTCGTGCACCCCAGACCACGAACACGCAGCAGAGAGGCCCGTTCTAGCCATCGAGGGCACCATAGTACCGTGGGAGAGTGTGGCGACCTTTCTCGGGCTTCGCATCGACCATCGGCTGTCCTGGGCCCCCGCAGTCGAGGAAGCCATGTGCAGAGTGAAGAGAACCCAGAAGACAGAGTAGGATATCTTCCTCAGTGGCCGCGGCTGCTCACCGACCTGGCCTCTTTGTCTTTACACAGCAGCAGCAACATCACGGCTGCTGTACGCTGTAACGAAAGACGGCGATGCCAACACGGTCGCGAAGGCGCCGCTGCTCCGATCTTCGCCGACACTGTCACCAGCCGTTCGGTAGCATAGGTTTCTCATCTCGCGACTACTTCTACGCAGAGCTGATGGGCGAGTGGACGAGACGACGGTAAGTTAACAAGGTTTATGTACAGCCAAGAAATAGAGGCGTTAAAAATTTGGCACGCCGACAGTTTACAGACTCGAAGAGCCGAGCTCTCTTCACTGACACATAGGCCTACTGCTCAGGACGCGCCACGGGGCTGTTTTTAAGGCACCGGGTGGGATCCTTTCAGTAACCAAATGTCCAACCAGAAGCACCGCTGGCCGTGAGGTCAGAATCCTCCAATGGGCTTGCCACTGGGCCGCGTCATTCTCATCAAATCTGGAGCCGCTGCACGTGGCTGCATCCAAGAACGAGTGACGCCGCCACGCATTGCGTAAGACTCGCTAGACTGAAAGGCGCCTATTGCTGCGACGGGCTCGTGGAATGACGGGGCTCGCTGTGCGTTGTGCGACAGACCGGCGCGCGATGACGCCGTTGAGTGGTTCGCGTCAGGCGGGCTCACGTGCTGGCCTTGACGCAGATTGGCTTTTTCAGAGGCATGGACGTTCGGTGTGGACTCGCAGGCATAATAGCACCCCCGCTGCCACACAATGTGCCGGAAAGACGAGCTGCTTCCATGTGGCTCGGATGTTAGGCGCGCTCGTTAGCCAGGTCCCTCCAGGTTCGCATCCAGGGCCATGGGGAGAATGTAGCTTCATACTCCGTTCCGGGAACACATCCCATTTCTAAAGGACGGATCCCAGCTTCATTGGCTTGTCGCCACAACTTGTCGCCACAACTTGTCGGCCAGCTTCGCTCGTCTCTTCTGACGATCTTTGGTCTCAGCACTTGTCGATGGTTCTGCAACTTGTCAAGAACGGTTCGGCAACAGACAACACACGACACAAGCAAGTGCCCTCGGTCACCCGACAGAACACCAGACAAAGTCTATTACAACGTATACCTGGCTAAATATCTATTGGAATTTCGTTCCCTCTACATCAAGAGGCACATGTGGGACAAAAGACTCTTAAAATGAGAACTCACATTTTTACACGTACAACAACGTAACGAAATAGAATACAACATTCAGTTGGCTCCTTCAGCTCACTCTGGACGAGAGCGTTCAGCTAAGGCCGTGATGGGAACAAAGTTTTGCCCCGAATCGCCAGCGAGAAACCGAAAGGTGGAGAAGGTACTAACTAAACGCACGACTCAATGCGTCTGAAACAGCGTTTAGCTTTCCTTTTTTGTAGCGAACGTCAAAGTTGTGCTGATGGAGTATCATGCTCCACCTCAGAAACCGGCCACTTTTAGGCGACATGTTATTTAACCAAGTTAGAGGACAGTGGTTCGTTTCGACCACAAACCTCGAACTGGAGACATAACAGGCTAGCTTTTGAACGGCCTACACAAGGCAAGCGCGTTGCTTTTCAGAGGTACCGTATGCCTCTTCTCTCCCTGCAGCTGAGTTTTCGACTTAAACACGAGACTGGCCTTTCGTTGCCAGCACTGTCTACCTGGCACAATATAGCTACCATGCCGTGATTACTCGCGTCGCATTGATTTACAAATCTCTTAGAGAAATAGGGTGCCAAGAGAACGAGCTTTTCGCTTGGGGCCTGTTTCAGCTTGCAAAACGCATTCTCCTTTTCACAGTCCCACATTACTTTAACCAGCTTGTACTTTCGAAGTGCATCAGTTAAAGGGCTGGCAATGCTAGAGTAGTATTGCACGTAATGCTGATAGTATCCAGCAAGCCCAAGAATGCCGTTGCCTCAGATTTTCTGGTTGGTCGTGGATAGTTCACGACGGCGGCTACCTTAATTTCTGAAGGTCTACGCCAGCCACGCCCCACAACGTGTCGCAGGTACGACACCTCGCCGCGCCCTAGGTGACATTTAGTAGGTTTCGTGGTAACACCAGCTTCTTTCAACCTGTTCCGCACGCCGCGTAAATGCTCCACATGTTCTTCCCAGTGGTTTTAAAAGATGGCGACATCGTCAAGATACGGTAAAGCGAACTCAGAGAGGCCTTTAGGACCGTGGTTCATTAAGCCTGAAAAACAAAAGGGCGCATTTTTCAATCCATAGCTCAGCTTAAGTGGACGATACGTCCCGAATGGAGAAACGAATGCGGCATAGCGGCTAGCACGCTCCGTAAGGGAGACTTGCCAATACCCTCGCATCAGGTCTAACGTTGAAATATAGCTAAAATGGGACATTTCTACCCTCCCCTCTGGATTTGGTATCGGGTAAGTTTGGTCTCGAGTTATGGCATTAAGACGCCGATAATCGATGCATGGCCTCGAGTTTTTCCTCAGCACTTGAACCCATAATAGAGGGCCTGTATGGTCACTCTCGCTTGGTACTATGACTCCCAACTCCAGCATTTTATTGATCTCTTCTTTCATCATCTGCTTTTGCTCAGGGGAACATCAATATGGCTTGCTATGGATTGGCTCCTCACAAGTTAGCTCGATATCGTCTTCGATCACCGTCGTGTTTCCGGGATGGTCCGAAAACACGTCTTCAAACTCGGAAACAATCCTTTTTTAGGTCTTCGTTTAGGACTTCACTTAACCTTTGCTCTAGGTTCAACTGCTCCAAGATTACCTCCGATCCCTTTTCGATTACATCAATAGAACTCAAAATTTCTGCTCCCTCTTCCTCTGAAGCATTAAACAGCAGATTTACGACCGCTTGACGTTGAGCGTATGGTTTCATCAAGTTACAGTGGTAAATTTTGTTCAGCCGCCTTCCTAATTTCACTTCCTAATTGATATCAGAAAGCTTCGATATTACTTTTGCGGACCCTTCTCAATGAACCTCAAGCTTCTTCTTTTTGGACGGCAGCACCAGCATTACCTGATCACCAACTTCAAAGGTGCGCTTCTTCGCCGACTTGTCGTAGTACTCCTTTGACAACACTTGTACAGACTTCATGCGGCTTTCCACACGATCTTTCGTTTTTCCAAGCCTCTGAATGAGGTCTAGAACAACCGGAACTACATTAGGGTCCTCATCAAAGTTCTCCCTGGACTCACCAAGCATTCGCTATGGTGTTCTCAAACTCCTGCCATACACAAGCACTGTACGGCTAAAACCAGTGCTCCCATGAGGAGTTGATCTCAAATCGAACATAGCGGGAGGAATACACACTTCCCAATCGAATTTTTGCTTGTAGCAAAGAGCTCACAGTATCCGTTTGAGAACGGAATGCGTACGCTCTACCAGATTAGATTGCGGGTGATGGATCGAGCTGTGCACTACTTTACTTCCACATTTATCCAAAAAGGTAGAGGTAAGCCAGCTGGTGAAGACACTACTATTGTCGAATTGGATATCAGAGGAAATCTGACGCATGCAAATATAGATAGCAGTGCATCCACGACATGAGGGGAATTTAGCTCCTTAAGTGGTATTGCTTCCGGAAATTTTGTGACTACACAGAGGGCCGTCAGGATGTACCGACAACCTTGCCTTGTCTCTCGCAACGGCCCGACGATATCAATTACTAAGCACCGAAAAGGTTCTGTGATACTTGGTTCAAGCTTCATGGGTGCCTTCCACTTGTCCGTGGATTTCCCCGCTTTCTAAGAAGTATCACGTGAACGTATAAAGTCTTCGATGCCCTTCCAGCATTTCGGCCAATAAAACTCAAGGGAAACTCAAGCCTTGGTCTTTTTTATGCCGAGATGCCCGGCCCACGCGTTTTCATGCGCCAGTTCCAATAGTTGGCGACCACACTTTTATGGCACCAAGAGCTGCTCATACTTGCGACATTGCGCATTGGTATAGCTCCGATACAGGAGCCCTGCTTTTTCAAAAAAAAAAAAAATTCTTTTTTTTTTACCCAAGGTTACGCTTTCCATTAGCGCTTTAATCGAGAGGTCCTCAAGCTGCTCTCGAATGAGCGTTTCTCGATCAACCCTCGACAGCTCACTCCAACTTTTCGCTACAGGCGAGAGCGTTGCACCCCTCTCGCTCTGACGTAATGGCGTCATGTCGTCTCCTCCCGCTACGGAAACTGCGCCAGTCGCTTCGGCAACGGGCCACTCGAGTGACTGCTCACACGACTCGCACGGAGAATTTCCTCTCTGAGGTTCCGTTGACTCGCCGCCAAGATCACTTGATGCATCACCACATTGAAGAAGATCAAGCTCCTGCGAAAGCTTCCGCGCTTGCAATCGCGTGAGGGCCATGTACGCTAAGTTGGGAAAGAACGATTTGCGCTGCTCTTTGAGAAGCCGCTCTGAGTTGTTAGAGAAAAGATAAAGAAAACGATTGGGAATTGCGGCAGACACAGCCGCTTCAGTGCGAAGCTTACCGAACGGGCCTTCAATGCAACCGTAGCGATTGGTAAGCAAGCACTCTGCTCCTCGGCGACTTGCCTGATCTACGCGCATTCTCCTGTAAAGTCATCTGGAGACACCAATGAAGGATGGACAACGTCCATGGTTGCCGCTGAGTCTCGAAGTGCTCGAAATGTTTTCCCTTTCACACTAATTTCTTGGAGATACGGCTCTAACAACCGCATGTTTTTTTCCGATTCTCGGATTGTTGCGAAAGCAAACTTTTGTTTATAGTTTATTGCGATGTGCCCTTCATTTTTGCAGTTGTACCAGATTAGCCGTTTCCGTGATTAAAACGCGCGTGTGATATCAGTATGTTGTTTAGGAACCGCCCTCGATTTCTCCGCTTCCGTTTGCCCTTCCCCTACAGTGTCCTTCGTAAGAGACGGGTCCTTCTTCAAATTACGGTGTGGAGTGGGTTTCCGTTGATCAGGTTTCTTTGAAAAGCCCTCTTTTCTTACATACGTTTCAACGCGCACTGCCCTGATATGCAACTTTCGGCGAGTATAATACTCCTCAGCTAACTCTGCTGCCTTGTTTAGCGGTACTTTACCAAGTTTGTCCTGCATCCAAAGTTTGACATCCTCCTCGATGCAGCGGTAGAACTGCTCCAATGATATGCATTCTAAAATTTATCGCTATCGTCATAAACACCTACACCCTTCAGCCATTTAATTAAATCGGCTTTAAGACGAAACGCGAAGTCAACGTGTGTCTCATTCCCCTTTTTAGCATACCGGAACCTTTGTCTGAAAGCCTCGGGTGACAACTTATAACGTCTCAAGAGCACTTCCTTAACCTCGTCATAGCTCTCAAACGCTTCCCTTGACAAGCACGTTATCACGTCGGACACTTCGCCGGGAAGAAGAGCTAACAGGTTCTGCACCCAAAAAGACCGCTCCAAAGCATTTCGCTCACAGACGTGTTCAAACTTGACGAGATACTTCGCCATGTCCTCGCCTACTACGAATGGTGGCCGTTGGTCCTGAATTCTAAAACCGCTGACCTGAACTGTCGGAGAACCTACGCTAGGCGCCTGCAAACACTGTAGGATTGCCAATTCTATTCATATCAACTCGAGGCGCTCCTGTCTCTCGGCCTCCTCACGCTCGCGACGTTCGCGCCTTTCAGCTTCATCGCGGCGAGCTTTGATATCCATCCAGGCCTCATCGACTTCCTCAGTGGACACTCCTTCATCCTTCTTGATCTCAAGGATCGCTTGTTTTTGTTTCGCACGGCCCAAAGCAATGCCGAGTTCCTCACAAATTTCGATGAGTTCCTTCACTTTAAGGTTCTCCATTGTTCACACTAGCCTCATGCTGTTCGCCCCATGTTAGGAATCTACTTGCCGTACCCACTATAAATCTACTAGCAAGACATGCAAGCAATTTTTAACACTGCCGTGTTCACACCCTCCGCATTAACTTTGGTTTCAAAGCGCTCTGACTTGGCTTGAAACGGTCAAAGCTCGCTCAGCAATGCTTCACACAGCCCTTCTCTAAACTACTATAACCTGAGCTATATTAGTCTGGAGAACTGAGGGGAAAACATCGGGCACTCACCGCATCGATGTCGCTGACATTGGCCGATCCTGCAGCTGCCAACCACTGTTACTAAAGACGGCGACGCCAACACGGTCCCGAAGGCGCCACTGCTCCGATCTCCACCGACATTGTCACCAGCCGTTTTGTAGCGTAGGTTTCTCAGCTCGCGGCTGCTTCTGCGCAGAGCTGACAGACGAGCGGACGAGACGACGGTGAGTTAACAAAGTTTATGTACAGCAAACAAATAGAGGCGTTACAAATTCGTCACTAGGGCCGACAGTTTAGAGACTCGAAGAGTCAGCTCTCTTGTCTGACACATAGGTCTACTGCTCGCGACGCGCCGCGGGGCTGTTTTTAAGGCACCAGGTGGGATTCTTTGAGTAACCAAATGGCCAACCAGAAGCGCCGCTGGCCGTGAGGTCAGAATCCTTCAATGGGCTCGCTGCTGGGCTGCGTCATTCTCATCAAATCCGGAGCCACTGCCCATGGCTGCACCCAAGGACGAGTGACGCCGCCACGCATTGCGTAAGACTCGCTAGACTGGAAGGCGCCTATTGCTGCAACGGGCTTGTCGGCTGAGGGGGCGCGCTGTGCGTTGTGCGACCGGCCGGCGCGTGATGACGCCGTTGAGTGGTTCTCGTCAGACGGGCTGGCTTGCTGGCCTTGACAGAGATTGCCTTTTTCAGAGGAATGGACGTTCGGTGAGGACTCGCCGGCATAACATCGCATCTCCTGTGGTAGCGCTTCCTCGGTGGCTTTTGAAGCACCTCGAGTTCCTGCATAGGGCTTCATTCGCTGTGTCCTCGGCCTGCCTCGATTCTCTCATGTCGCAGCCACCCTGGAAAAGGTAGTTGTCTGGTCTGTCTCCCTGCTCCTAAAGCAACATATTGATCGGCTAGCCCATGCGCCTCATGGGTGCCCCCTGCTTGCCCGGGTACAAAATCGACGAGGATCTCGGATGGGCGAGCTGCTGCAGATCTACCAAGAAGCTTTGGGACCAGTGCCTCCAGCCCTCCCGCTTCTTTGCAGAGGCTGTGCAGAGGCTAAGAAGCGACTCTGCACAGACCATGTCTCCGTGCGACTGCGCAGTCGATTCAGGGATGCTGAAGCGGAGTTAGAAGCCTCGACGATTCCAGAGATCTGCTCCGTAACGAGTCAAATGCTAGAGCACCATATCTTGCAGACGCTCCTCGAAAAAGCGTACCATGTTGCTGACGCATGTCAATCGAATACATAAAAAGACGGCGACATCACCGTGCTGGTAGCATCTGACGCTTATTGGAAGGTGGTCACCGGCAAGATTCACCGCATAAACGAGACGCTAAGCGAATGAAACAACGTTTGGATGGATGGTACAAGGACCCTTATCGTCGGACATCCAGTACCCGTCGAGCGCACTGTTAATATGGAGCCGCGATTTTTCTCCGCCAGACTATGACGTATCGTCGATGTGACATCTTGATGGCATCGGATTCGATGGAAGCTATTCACAACCGTTGGAGATGGAAGCGCACCTCTCCGCATTTGAGCGCTACATAAAGAAGCAATACAGACGTTGTCAGGTGCCGCTCATGGCGGAACAGTCAAGACTAGAAGCAGGAAACAATAATCGCCGACAGGCAGAACAGCGACTACAACGTCAAATCAACTGTTTCCGAGAGCAGCCAACGTTACTAGGGAAATACAGAAACACTGCATATTTCGATGACAGACATGCTGAGAAGGTTCAAGAAGAGCAGCCAGTCGGAGATACTGTACACTATATGCCTCATCATGCCGGAGTTCGTCGGGACGCCATCACTACGAAGCTTCGAGTGGTGTTTGATGCGTCATCACATGAAGCTGGTTGTCCCTGCCTCAACGATGTCCTATTGAAGGACATCAAACATGGCGTGGGCATTGTCCAGCTACTTCTTAACTTTCGATACCACCCTGTCGTTCTTGCAGCCGACATAAGGAAGGCATACCTCCAGCTGTTTCGTTGGCCCGAAGATCGCAACCTTCTGAGGTTTTTCTGGCTGGAACAACGGCCAGCTAAGGAAGAGCCCATGCCGCCGATTACAACTTGAAGGATGACCAGAGTACCATTTAGAGCCGCCTCAAGCCAGGTTTTTTTCGGCGGCTACAATTCGTCATCAGCTGTTTTCTTGTCAGCAGAACTACTCAGAAACCGTAGCCTTATCGGAGCACGCGTTCTGCGTAGATAATCTTATGACCCAGCACGCAGCCGCCGATGAAGGTATGTGAAGAAATGAAACAAATATTCTACGAGTCAAGTTTGGAAATTCGCAAGTGGGCCTCAAATTGCGACGAGTAGAAAGAAAGATTTTTTCGTGACAGCTGCGCCATCGAAATTGAAGCTGGCGGCAATCTAATGATGAAGGTGATGAAGGTTTTTAGATGTTCCTTCAAAACGTTCAGGCGATCACCTTATCCTAGGCACTGAGCACGCAGCTATGTTTGCCGCCGGAAAGCCGGCTACCAAACGTACAGCACAGGAAACCTTGGCCAGAGTATACGACCCACTGGGGTCCCTCACTCCATTCACCTTAAAGGCTAAAATGGTATTCCAGGATCTATGGAAGAAAAATATTGCGTGGGATGCAAGTATGCCTGAAGGTGAACAGGCCGAATGAAATAGTCGGTGTTCTGAGCTGTCCGACTTGTCGATCACTATGCCACAATATATATTCTTACGAGACAGAAATAAACCCTTTTTATTTGAGCTGCACATCTTCGCAGATGCCAATCCTAGAGCATACGGTGCTTGCATATACGTACGAGTGAACTCGCAACCCGAAACACGCTTCACGCGACTCTTGATCAGCAAGGGCCGACTTGCTCCTTTGAATATGGTATCGCTTCCACGCCTGGAGCTCCTGGCATGCACCATCGCGATGCGGCTTACATGGGAGCTGCCTTCGTGGCAGTATGGATCATACGCATCTTTTCTACGTTCCTCAGGCTCTGGTGATCCTGGCGACGACTTATCTGCTGGCCACTCCACCCCCCCCCCCCCTACTTGCACCCGGCTTCCTGTGGCCCACGTGGCTTCGGGCTGCCTGACGCCAATAACCCAGCATGCAGAACACTTCCAGTACCGGCTATCTGCAACCACACAAATCTGCTTATCAAGACGACAGCAGCGACATCTCAACCGACGCATATAAAACCACGGCTGTACGATGGAATCATCAGTAGGCATGGGAGCTGCCTTCGTGGCAGTATGGATCATACGCATCTTTTCTACGCTCCTCTGGTGTGTAGAAGCTCCTCCCTTTTCTCAAAAAAAAAACGACAACCGATTCCTATTTTTTCTCGCATGCCTACACGTGCTTTCTATGATTTCTTCCGAGTGCTATGACATGGTTATTTTGCTGCTTTGTTCTGGGGATATTGAATCGAATCCAGGCCCGACACTTCGCTCCCATAATTTGGAAACGGAACCAGGCGATTCTGGCAAAGTCCTTGAACTATTACAAGCCATGGACGCACGCACTACAGATCCTAGCACTGACAATAAAGCAATAAAATCTAGCCAGATTGCTATGGAAACTAAGCTTGCAAATATATTTGCCTGACTTGATTCTCTTGAAATGCAAAAACGACCTTGGTGCAATGCAGCAAGAACTTGAAATCGTGATAAACACTGCCCAGCGCTTGACAACCCAGAACGATGCTGTAGTGTCGCAACTATAAGACCTTGAAGACAGGTTTAGACGAAACAACGTTCTCCTCTATGGCATTCCATATGAGTGAGAAACTTGGGATGAGACCGAAAAAAAGGCAGTTTCTGTGTTGTCAGGAGCGCTCGGCAGTGAGCTGCCCCCGAATGAAATAGAGCGTGTGCACCATATCGGCTCTTTTTCTCCTTCCAAATGGCGCCCCGTCATAATTAGGTTCCTGTCGTTCAAAGTAAAAATTCAGATGTTAACTCTGCATTCAGAATTAAAGGAAAGCAACATTAGCATATCAGTAGACTACTCACCAGCTACTCGCGAAGTAAGGTGAAAGCTTGAATTTTGCAAAGAACTTGCGAAATTCTCCGGAGTTTTATTTGCGACATGACAAGCTGTTCATTGGTAAAAATTGCTACGTGTACAATTCGCGTAATGAAGCCATAACAGAATCTGCGTGCACTGTCCCTGAAGCACGATCTTTTAACATACCTCACGAAAGCGAAAGAGCGGCACAAAGCTCGAAATCTTCGACCACATAGGGAAACGCGGGGGGACGTGGTATGTTAGCATCCGTGACCATACTGCTTGCAAATGTTAGAAATATTCTTAATAATTCATTTAAGTCTTTAGTTGACACGTGTAATGCTGACATTATTGCAATAACAGAAACTTGGTTGAACCCAACCGTGCATGACGCCGAAATATATAACAATCCATCTCAGTTTAACACCTATCGCTGCGACCGTACTTCGCGACAAGGCGGTGGTGTTGTTCTAGCCATAAACAATTCCATCATATCTTATCTGATTAACCTACGCACTCTGCTAGAAACTGTATGGGCATACTTAGAACTTGAGCACCAAAATATTGCTGTCGAGGTGTGTTATCGCCCCCTAACTACCCACCCGATTTCGTTGACGAGCTTCACGACGTGCTCAACATCGTTGTCACGCGGCAACCTACGGCTACAATTTTTCTAATGGGTGGCTTTATTTTTTGAAATATAAACTGGCTCCCCACTGGTCTATCCGTTATGCCATTTTCATCCCAGAGCGCGGAGTTTGTTAGCCTCTGCTCCCTTTTTTCGCTTACACAGCTTGTGACCGAACCAACTCCGATAGTGAACGACTCCGCTAACGTTCTCGATTTGATACTAATTTCCCATCCAGATACTACATCAGTCATCTCTTATTTACCATCCTTGAGTGACCACTTATCACTTAGTTATGACATTCTGATGCCTGAACTGAATACTAATAGGAGAACAAAACATATTCGCGCTTATAACAAACCAGATTTTGAAACAATCAACCAGGATTTCCCAATTTTCCTCGACCTTTTCCTCCAGGATTTTGACAGGCGTACAATAGAAACTAACTGGTCCATGTTTAAAGAAAAAGTGAACGACATAAGAAACAAATACGTCCCTTTGCGCATTATCTCATCCCCTTTCCGAGCCCCGTAGTATACCAGATACTTAAAGCACCTCTCGAACAAGAAGAAACGCCTGTACCGTGCTGCAAAACAATCTTCTTGTTTTGCAGCACGGTACAGGCGTTTAGCACGGTACAGGCGGTACAGGCGTACAAACAAAGCAGCTAACCTCGACTACGTGTCAAAAGTAAAAGAAGCGAAAAAACCTTTTTCCAAGACACTTTACCTAACATGCTTTTAAGCGATTCGAAAAAGTTCTGGCGAGTGATTAACCCTAACACTTGTGATTCAATCAACCTACTTGATGAAGATGGCTCGGCAATTCCTGATAGACTATGCCCAGTGATTTTAAACGATGTTTTTTGTGGCAATTTTGTTACTCCTAGTCCAAACTTTGTTACTCCAAACATACCGACTGATTAATTCCTACAAATAAATCCATTATTGCTCGAACCCAAAGGAATAGAAAAAATACTTCAGGAGCTAAAAGTCTCCTCAAGCCCTGGTATTCATCTGAATAACCCCAAATTCCTAAAATGTGCTAAATTGTATTATTCTCTTATTTTGTCAAAGATTTTCCAGCAATCTATTGACACCTGCACACTTCTTGAGGACATGAAGGTCGGGAAGGCGGTGGCCATTCATAAGTCACGTAGTAAAAATTAACCCTTCAACTTTCGTCCAATCTCTTTAACTAGCATTCGTTGCAAAATACTCGAGCACATTCTTTACTCAAGCATTGTAAAATTTCTCGAAACTAACTCTTTCTTTACCAGCGCCCAACATGGCTTCCGCAGAACCTTCTCTTGTGAAACTCAACGTATTTCCTTTACTCATAAACTTAACATGATCCTCGATCGTTGTTCACTGGCAGACTGTATTTTCTTAGATTTTTCCAAACCGTTTGAAAAGGTATCACACAAGCTATTACTTCTTAATCTAAGCAAATAAACCCAGGTCGCGATCTTTTAACATGGCCGAAGCACTTTCTTTGCAACAGAACACAGTTTGTTTCCGCCAACAATTATAACTCCCCTTCTTGCACTGTTCATTCCGGCGTCCCTCAGGGTTCAGTTTTAGGTCCGCTTTTGTTTTTAATATATATTAATGACCTTCCGTCTTGTGTTTCTTCTAATATTCATTTATTCGCGGAAGACTGTGTAATATTTCGGGATATTAACGATATAAATGACGTTCACATTCTGCAGACTGACATGAACGCGATTTCAAACTGGTGTGACACGTGGCTAATGGACCTTAACACTACCAAATGTAAATCAATGCGAATTTTTCGGTCCCTTTTTAAGCCTGTTACGTACTACCTTAACTCTTCCCCCCTCGAATCAGTCACTCCTTACCTCCATCTTGGTGTTCATATTACTTCCTGCCTTACCTGGTCACTTCATATTAACACAATTATCAACAGTGCTAACAGAACGTTAGGGCATCTTAGGCGTATTTCTCTTCCGCCCCTATGTCATTAAAAAAAACGGTATATAAAACATTAGTCAGTAGTAAAATAGAAGACGCCTGTTTCATATGCGATCCCAGTACTGATAACCTAATCTGTTTCTTAGCGTTAGTACAGAATAACTCTGCCCGTTTTATACATAAACCATTTTACACGCCCGCTTTAAACTACAACCGTACCGCCAACGTAACGTCAATAAAAAACACATTGAACCTTCCTTCCCTTGCATCCCGTCGTCAGTTTTCTCGCCTATTCCAGTTTCATAAAATATTCCATCACAGTTCCCATTTGCACAACGAACTCATACTTCCACCAGTGTACATTTCCTCACGAGTAGACAACGTTCACAAAGTTGGAATGCAGCCCTGCCGAATAAGAACTTGCCTCCAATCCTTCACATCCCGCACTACAAAAGAATGGAACTATTTTCCCGGACTAACAGCCACCGTTGTCGACCACCAACTTTTTTCGTACCGCACTAGCTAAGATTGTTTACCCAGGAACCTAACAAGCCTGTACTCAGTTAATCAATTTTGTATTTGACCTGTATCTTTGTAACCACTCCCTTCTTTAATGCCCCTGGCCTTGAGGGTAAATTGATATAAATAAATAAATAAATGGAAATAAATAAAAGGTTCATTTTTTCCAACAGGCCACTGTTGCCTTTTGGACGGACTCGCTTGCGGGACTAAACTGAACAAAGAGTTCAGTGACCAAGTTGGAACCATTTGTAGTGCACCTTGTCGCCGAAATCCAGCAGCATACCACACCTTCCCAATGGTTCATCGTAGCAGCGAATAAAATCCCGCCGATGTCATCACTCGAGAACTATCACTTTCGGATCTTACCAAATCGTCCTGTTGGTGTCATGGCCCAAGCTGGCTGTGTGACAAAATAAGGTCTTGCGAAGGTATAGACGTCAGCGAATCTAGCAAAAAATACTGTTCACCGAACCGCAGCAACCAAAGAATGATCGAAGATTTTCCGCAGAAATTACATTCGTTTGTTCATCTGCGAATATTGTTCGCCATGGTGTCGTACCCCGGGAAAACTACAGCTCTTTTGCAAGACTGCTAAGAGTAACTGCATGGATCCAGTGTTTCAGCCGCCACGCAAAATGCTTCGCATCAGTGTCTGGTCTTCTGACAACAGAAGAATTATTTCAACCTAAGAGAACTTGTTGTTGGGCTAGTTGGTAGAGCATTTCGAAAAGTTAATTAGAGCGCGAAAACTTGACACGTACACTCACACACGCACACACCCATGCATCAAACACAAAGCGCTCACTTCCAACTGATTTATTCATAGCTCGAAGGCTTGAATATATACAGGACACATTGTGCGCACACACACCAAAAAAAGGCCAAACAGCATACATTATCAAAATGTACAGTTAATCAATGTCAAAGCCTTAGCGCGATAAACTGAAGTTCGCTTGATAACAACGAAATTGAAGGGGCGCTTACACATTGGCCAAACCGTGAACATTGGCCAAACCGAATGGTGTATTAATGACCGATTAAGGGAACATGCCCAAAAATTAACGAAAAGAGATGACAAGTATGCGCACCTGGTTGCGCATGCCATCTCGTGTGGTTGTGACGCACGATTTTCTGAAACGAGGATTCTGAGCAGAAGCGCAAGTAAAACTGCACGTGAAGTGTTAGAAGCCTTTTTCATTGAAAAAAATAAAGATCACTGTGTAAGCGCCCCTTCAATTTCGTTGTTATCAAGCGAACTTCAGTTTATCGCTCTAAGGCTTTGACATTGATTAACTGTACGTTTTGATAATGTATGCTGTTTGGCCTTTTTGGGTGTGTGTGCGCACAATGTGTCATGTATATATTCAAGCCTTCGAGCTATGAATAAATCAGTTGGAAGTGAGCGCTGTGTGTTTGATGCATGGGTGTGTGCGTGTGTGAGTTTACGTGTCAAGTTTTCGCGCTCTAATTAACTTTTCGAAATATTTCAAGCTAAGCATTATTGGCTGCAGAATGCAGGAAGACTCGCTCCCAATTTAGGTCCAAGCACTGCAGAAAGGTCTGCCATTACGTTCGATAACGCGCGCGATGCAATACCACTGAGCTACCACGGTGGCTTTCCCCCACCCACTTTATTTGGTATATATGGGAATTTAAGCGTGGGAGTGTCAGTCAGCGCCACCAGTAGCCATGGCGGCGAGTGTAGCACGCTCTTTATGAGCTTCTTTGGTGTCACGTAGCACGTGAACTTATTACGAGCTGGCAGCTGACCAATAGTCACTTGTTATTCGAAGGTCGCAGGTTCGGTTCCTGCCCACGGCAAGTTATCTTTTCACCCACTTTTCTTTCTTGACACTGTCTTACAATTCGGTCTAATAACTTCTCCTAAGTTTTCTTTGACATTATTGTCTATTAGATCTCATTAAATTTGTGTCAAAACACAGAAAAACAAGCCCTTAAATATACGCTTCGGTCCCCGCGACCTTGTGGTCAGCAGCCAAGGACTGTAGCCACTTTTCCACCAAGGGGGACCATTTTAGGAGAGATGCCACTTAAGAAAACAATTTCATTATGAAACAAAGACTAATGAAACATTATTTTCTAGATCATTTTCTTGCTGAGTTCATCAGCGTAAGAATTTTTCAGTTTTTACATCCCGAAAGCATGATATGAGGAACGCCGTAGTGAAGGGCTCTTGAAATTTTGAAGGCATGGAGTTTCTGAACGTGCATCTTAATCAAAGTGTACGTTCCCCAGGCATTTTCGCTTCCTTCGAAAGTGCAGCTATCACGCTGGAATTCCATCACGCAACTTTTAGGTACACAGTCGGGTATATTACCAAAAAAACCCGTAGCAGGTGGTTAGAATACATTCAGTTTTACAGTGACGTGCAAAGCTCCTAGCCCGATTGCGGTTGTGCGGTGCACAACGCCAGTCGAAAGTTCGCCTTCAGAGGATTTCGTCGATAGCGTAAGAGGTGGTGTCTTTGGACGTGGCTGCGGTACTTTTGATACATTCGTCGGTGCAGCAGGGTGATGACAGTGTCGATGTACCCGCGCTGAGGATTATCAAGAGCCAAAAAACGCCTGAGGCTAGTGCCACTACAAAAATTAAAATAAAAGAAGTGGACGAGAATTTAGAAACATTCCTTCTGCTGCCGTCGCCACTGCCAGACTCAAGAAACAGAAAGGCTTTCATATAAAATATAGAGAGTGGCACAAACACTCCATTGCATTTGAAAACTGCCGTGAGTAGACCACGAAAATTAGGACACCGGAAAAACAGTGAATACAAGCTCGCCCAAAGGAGTAAATTTACCTTGTGAAAGTGGTCGCGGACACGGTCATTGTCTTGCAGTGCAACCACACAGTGACAGTCACTACAATTACTCTCAAGTAACAATGAAACATCCCCCCTCTTTTCAGCACGTGCGGTGTTCGACGAAGCTTCACTCAAAATTTGCTGTCTCAGGGCGTGATAGCGGTATATGCTTGTACCAAGAAAAGTCGGGAATCGATGCATTGTTCAAATTTAGCGCTAAATTCCTATGTATAAGTTGGAAAAACAGCAATTGTTTTTTCTGTATCAGAAATTGGAAGCCGTGAGAAAATATATCTTCGGAAGTGCAAAAAAATTGCCAGTGGAATATCTCAAGGAGCTAAGCAAGCAGGTTTTTTCATGCGCAAACATTGACTGTTGTGAATTGATGCGGTGCCGTGCTGTGGCACTGTCGGTAAAATCGTTGGTCGTAGGTAAAAGATTCCGATTCAGACAGAGAGAACAATGAAGAAGCGTCTAAAGCTTTCAAGAGCGTGCCTCGTGCAAGTGGGAAATGTTTACACCAATCCAGATCAATATTATAGACGATAGTCTTTTTTGGGGACCTTCGACCCAAAATTTTGGTCTGTCTGTTTGTCTGTCTGTATACTTGTCTGTTTGTCTAATTTTACCAGTCATGGGTACTTGAAACCGCCAACCTCATCCGCAGCGACCACCAATGTTGCTCAAGGTTGAGCGTTTATGCTTGTGCAATTCTCAGTTAAAAATCAATTATTGCGCATGTCTGAAGCACCATGACAACACGCATATATTTTGCATATACATATCTTACTAGAAAACGCATACTTAAGTAATCTTAAGGAACGTAGCGCTTATCACGCTGCGCTTACCATGCAACGCTTGCACGGAACGGGGAGTGTTTCCAATGCTTTGCTAAGACGAGATGGTAGCGGCACCTACCCGTCGCCTCGCGTTCTACAGCTTATCACCTCTGAGACGGGCACGCACGGCCACGCGCTTTGTTTTTCCAAAAGAAACGGCCAGTTGGCGCTCATGTCTCACGTGTGACGTGACTTGATGCGCTCATTCACCTCCGCTGCACGCTCGAGGCACTCTAACGCAGCACCTCCGGAATACCATTCACCAATTTCTTGCGCAGAACATCCAATAAATGTTTTGTTCACTCTATTCACACGCAAGACTATCGTCTTTTGACGACATTTGCAGATTACATGCAGATACGGGGGCAATTTTTACAGATATAAAACTTGACGATAATCAATTCCCTTTCTCGTCGTCTTTCCGCCGTACTCAAGATTATGGATCTATGATTACTTTCACGTACGAAGCATAGATACTGAAGAGCTCAATGAAGTGTTTGTTCTTTCGTATTTAGAACAGCAGCAGTGATGAGCCAGGGTCACTCGGGATTGTTCATAATTGTGTATGAATTACTCTGAATTAGCCTTTATGCCTTCGAGCAGGCATCATGACGCGGTCGCTTCTAGCGCCATTGCCTTTGTTCCTGGCTGCCGGCTCATCAAGCGGCTGACTAACCACCACGCCACATTCGGATAACTGTTTTGTGTGTTGTTTTTGGTGCCCAAAGCTTGGGCCATTTTTCATGTTCTTGTTACATATGTCTACTGGATTAACTAAGCTGAGCGTTACCTTTTGTATTAGCAGTGTTTACGTCGGTTTCATTCTTGACCGTTTGTTGTTATCTACAGTACTGCACTCACATAAATAATTGTTATGCATTTTTTGCGCTGTCACTTATTTTGCTTTATATAATAGATAACAGTTTTCTTGCCCCTCCCCCTATAATATGCTGTATTGACTTAGAGGGCAATCAAAGTAACTCAATCACTTAACAAAGAAGTAAATGAATGTTTGGCAATACGACCATCATCTTCGTGAAGTAGCCTCTTTTAATAGTGGACCTTGCTTACCTGGCACCCTTTGGGTCAGATGTCATTCGCCGCACGAGGTTGGTCACGTATTGCTCAATTTGCGCGAGCGCTGCCTCCTGCTCCTCGCTGCGCGGAGTGGTGACTGACACGTCGACCGACTTGACACGCATCTGCAGACGCTCGATCGTCAGGCTGACTTCTTCGCGAAGCTCTGCAGTAGACAGCTCCTTCTCAAACGAGTACACAACTTCAGAGTCTGTAAAATCACTTAAACACAGCCCTAGATAATCGGGACTATCCGCGCAAAGCCATATACGTGGTCTGCACTTGACAAGATTCTGTCATGACTCACATGCTGTGGAAAGCAGATTCACTTATTTATTTATAATACCGTACTGAGCCAGAGAAGCATCCAGTAAGTAGCTTTTCATCTGTAAGTAACAGTAACTTCTTATGTGTCCCAAAAAGGACACATAAGAAGTGTTACAGAAAAATACATCAATAAATGCACGGAAGTAAACGTAAAAAACTTCTTAGTTCCATTAAATACATAATATTATGCACTCTTTAAGGCAGGGAGTGCAAGCACGGAGTCATGAAAAATGTCAAGACACCGCAGGTGGCGGCTAACAAGTGAAGGTTCTGTGAAGAGCAGAAAATAAAGAGGGCAGAAAAAACTATCTGCCTATGCCCATGTAATAAATGAACGTGTCAATTCGGCACATATGAGGTTTATGTTAAGGATACCTTGTAAAGCATTTGATTACAATTTCATGAAAATAAACTGATGGTTGGCTGACGCAAGCGAAACCACAATTACCGATATGCTGCACCTGAATCATAACACGTGTTTCGTCATTCCTATGCATGTATGAAATTTCACATTCATTGAATTTTGACATTCACTTGGGTGTTCGACATTGTAAATAAACAGTAAAAGAATGCATGGGAAGAAGCAGCAAAAGATACAGTGAGAAGCATTTAAAAACAAAACAGCATTTCTTTGATTAAAAAAAAAAACTGGCTGATCCCACGTACAGTGGAAATCAATGATATGCAAAGCACGAATGAGGAAGGTTGCTGTGTCACTTTAAAATCAGCATAACGTTATGACGTGGGCGTAAATTATGCCGTACATGACTTATATGTCATTATTATATTGTTTGAACGTGTTATTTACCTTCGTAATCTATTAACGTCCCGTGATACCGAATGTGGTATATGTTGAGCTAGCGAAACGGCGGCGAGTGCGCTTTGAGCATAGCAGATAGTCTTGTTTTACATGGCACGCATGCCGTGATTATCATGTTGTGATGTGTCATTTACCTTTGTAGTTCGTTCGCGTCACGTAATACCAAATTCGTTATATGTGAAGCAAGCAAAATGGTCGCACGTGCATCATGAGCATGTCATGTAGTCATTTTGTTACGTGACACGCATTGCATGATTATGATGTGTGGACGCGTCATTTACCCTCGTTGCCCGCTCACGTTTCATAATACCAAATTTGGTATATGTGAAGCTAACCAGATGTTCGCGAGCGCATCATGAGCGTGGACGTTGTCATGTTCTTACATGATACGCATATAAACATAATCACGTTTGCGCTAGTATTATACCTCTCTCATCTATTGACGTCAAGTAGCACAAAGATTAATATATGTGAAGCTAGCAAAACGACCGCGAGCGCACTATGAGTTTACCATGTAGTAATGTTCTTACATGACATGTATATCATGATTATCATGTTTGGACTAGTCATTTACCTTTGTCGTCCCGCAATACCAAATTTGGTACATGTGAAGCTAGTGAAACGAACACGAGCACACCATGAACGTGGCGTGTAGTCATGACTTACATGACATGCATGTCTTGATTTCCACGTTAGGGTCTGTCACTTGTGTTCATGTTATACCATACAGTCATGTTGTCATGTCATACAATACCAGTTTTGCAACATGTCATGTGAACAGAACCACCGCAAGAGCAGCAAGACTATGACATATAAATCACGACATTCATGACATACACATCATAATTTTCATGTTATAATATGACACTTATGCTTGTCTACAGTTATGGTATCTTACCAGTTTTGGTATTGTTACCATTATTGAAACGGCCAGGATAGCTAAAAGTCAGAGACGGCTAGATAGATAGATAGATAGATAGATAGATAGATAGATAGATTTTTAGTTAGATAGATATGTATTTCACTAAGCTACAGCAGCGAAATCTGGCCACTGTAGTGGCTGGCCTTCTTTATATATGGGGTTCATATAGTATGATAAATAAAACTTCGGTTACCTGCATAAATGCGATATAAGCCCGAAGAAGTAAAAATCCAAAATTTTCTGAATTTACTGAATTCATGTGACATGTTCTAATTACATATGCACACATATTTCTGTAGTAAATGCAATCACCCCTCACATAACAGAATGGCGTTTTATAAAAACTTCTAGCCCCGCCGCGGTGGTCTAGTGGCTAAGGTACTCGGCTGCTGACCCGCAGGGCGCGGGTTCGAATCCCGGCTGCGGCGGCTGCATTTCCGATGGAGGCGGAAATGTTGTAGGCCCGTGTGCTCAGATTTGGGTGCACGTTAAAGAACCCCAGGCGGTCTAAATTTCCAGAGCCCTCCACTACGGCGTCTCTCATAATCATATTGTGGTTTTGGGACGTTAAACCCCACATATCAATCAATTATAAAAAATTCTAATTCTGCACTTGTTTTTTCCACTTCTTTTTAGTGTCCTGCCCCAACATTCAGCTTGACCAAGACCAACCCATACAAACTAGCCGAAATTTCTACACTGCTAAAGCACCTTGTGTGGCACTGCCAGGCACACCATGCTAATTTACGTGCTCTACAGTTCACACGTTGGTGTGAACTGTAGACGATGTCATCGTTTTCTCGACGATGACATCGTCTACAGACGATGTCATCGTCTGTAGACGATGTCATCGTCTACAGACGATGACATCGTCTACGATGTCATCGTTTTCTAGACGATGTCATCGTTTTCTCGCCAACCATTGAAAGCCATGTTTCACGTCTGTCGGCCATTCTTGACATTTTTCGCTCTGCTGGCCTCCAGCTTAACGCGTCTTAGTGCATCTTTGGGCGCCGTCAGATAAAGCTACTTGGCCACGTTGTGGACGCTACTGGTGTACGACCTGACCCTGATAAAGTCCGCGTGGTGCGCGAGTTTCCGGTCCCACGTTCCACGCAAGAAGTCCGCAGCTTTTTCGGACTCTGTTCATATTTCCGCCGTTTTGTCAGCAACATTGCGGAAATTGCTCGGCCCTTCACGTATCTTCTCAAAAAGAACGTGGCTTCTTCCTGGCGTGAAGACCAAGAAGATTCTTTTGCGTTGTTGATTTCTGCGCTCACATCGACACCTTTGTTGGTTCCTTTTGACCCGGCCGTTTGAACAGAGCTTTGCACCGACGCAAGTGGCCATGGCATAGGGGCAATACTCGGACAAATGCAGAACGGCACAAATCATCTCATAGCGTGCGCTAGCCGCCTACTTTCTCAGTCGGAAAGGAACTATTCAATCACTGAGTGAGAGCGCCTGGCTCTCATCTGGGCTATCGCAAAGTTTCTTCCGTACCTATATGGACGCACGTTCGCAGTCACCACAGACCACCATGCGCTCTGCTGGCTGTCTACCCTTAAGGATCCTACAGGAAGACTTGGGCGATGGGCATGGCGATTACAGGAGTACACGTTTTCTGTAGTGTACAAGTCTGGCAAGCTTTACAGCGATGCCGACTGCTTATCTCGATACCCTGTTAATCCACCCGACTCCTCCGAGTTGAAACCTGATGCCAACATTATAGCCATAACTGATTTTCAGCAAATAGCCGACGAACAACGCCGAGATCCATCGCTGCTATCGATGATTGACCCTCTTCAATCCGGTCATAAAAACCCTTCACTGAGCCTATTTTTTCTTTAAGACAACGTTTTGTACCGCCGCAACTTACAGCCTGATGGCGCAGAACTTTTGCTCGTCGTCCCACGTAATCTGCGCAAGGACATCTTGCAAGAACTTCACAACGCCCTAACATCCAGACATTTAGGTGTCTCGAGAACCTATGACCGCGTCCGCCGACAGGCATTCTGGAAGGGCCTTTATCATTCTGTTCGCCGCTACGTTGCAGCGTGTGACCTGTGCCAGCGTCGGAAGAAGCCTACGTCTCTCCCTGCCAGTCACCTTAAACCTATTGAAGTTCCAGCCGAGCCATTTCATTGTGTGGGTTTGGGTTTGTTAGGTCCCTTTCCAACATCGGCAACGGGAAACAAATGGATAGCAGTAGCTACGAATTATGCCACTAAGTATGAAATTACTCGAGCGCTATCGACCAGCTGCGCAACGGAAGTCGCAGATTTCCTACTCTATGACATCATCCTTCAGCATAGCGCTCCTTCTCACCTACTCACGGACCATGGCCGCTGCTTCCCATGTCGTGTGTTCGACGACCTTCTTAGATCCTGTGCTACGCTGCACAACTTTACGACTTCTTACCATCAGACTAACGAACTTACTGAACGCCTCAACCACACACTGATGGACATGCTTGCTATGTATGTTTCTGACGACCACATTGAGACACTGCCCTTCCGTTCGTAACCTTCGCCTATAACTCGTCCCGTTTTAGAACTGCCGGCTACTCACCATTTTATCTTCTGTTTGGCCGTAATCCCTTACTACTTTTCGATACCCTGCTGGCGCATTACCTTCCGTCCACCACTTCGTACGCACAAGATGCCATCTCCCGTGTTCTGATCGCACGTACAGTAGCACACGCCAGGTTCTCATCGTCCCATTGAGCACAAAAGTCTTTCTACGACAGCCGACATAGAGATTTCATTTTTTCCCCGGGCTCTCGTGCTACTGTGGCTGCCATCCCGTCGTGTCGGCCGGCGCGAGAAACATTTATCGCAATATGTTTGGCCTTACCGAGTTCTGCGCCAAGTCACACCTGTCACCTATGAAACTTTTCTTACTACGAACCCCACTGTTACATCCAGATGTGATATTGTGCATGTTTCTCGCCTGAAGCCCTATTACGGTGACCCGTCCATGTAATAACAGCAGGCACCGGGACGGTGCTTTGCCGCCAGGAGTAATGTCACTGGTATAGAAAGGTACCTCAGGCACGGGTGCAGAAATGACGCAGAAGGAATGAAGACGACTATGTTGTTGTGGGGCCATGTCTGGACTGCCCTTTGTTCTGCATCCTTGCACACTGTGTGCAGTATTAGCCCAACTAGCGTTAACTTATTGAATACTCCCCGTCACAATATACATATGTCTCTTAAGACACTGGTTAGTGGCAAGTAATGTCAAATATATGATAATGTATCCAATGGAGAGCTTACCTCACCTGATAATCATCCTGGTTCATTTTGTTTAAAAATTGTCCCCATTTTCCTTAAAAAAATAACCATAGCATTGACATAACGTATTACCTACTTTGAAGCAGATGCTTATTTTGTAATAACAGATGGTAATAGCCTAATGAAGCAACTTCAATGATTTTTTCAGCCTGCATCAAGAATCTTTTACACGTTGAAAAGCCCATCTTTATTGAAGTATTGAGCTTTTTTAAACAATGTTGTACCAGCAATCTAGTTAGTTGTGTAACAAGCCAACCTAAAAAAAAACTAGAAACAGTATGGAATTGAATAGGAAATCTAATATGGAGGAAAATAGCAGAAAGTTTACATGTCGAAGAGGCTCTCGGTGGTGTTTATTTTTCGTTAAGAAATGTATGCGCTGTCATCGGTTTCCAGTTAAAAAATATGTCCTGTTGGGCAAGTATTAATTACATCTGAATAAACAATATACTTTTCTCTTACACAAGTTCAAAGGAAAGAAATTCTGTTTGGTAGGCAATAGAATTTCTAATTGTTCTAATAATTTCATTAGTAAACCTTGCACATTGCAATATTTAAGAAGAGCGCGTGCTCAAGTACCACGATATATGTCATTTTTTTCGGCACTGTGAGTGTAAGTGGTATGTGCATCATTCTTTTGTGTAATTCCTGGAGATGTGGGGGTAGTTGTAAGAGAGGCGCATATTCAGATATTTCTTACAGCAAACATGTTCTCACCACCGTGTATCACAATGGACATTGCTGGACTTTAGTATATATATACGGGTACATTCTCCAAACATATTTCGTGAATCAAGGTCTCCCTAATTATGAAATGGAAGCGCACAACGTAGAAGCAGACGGAAAGACAGGGACAAGCGCTAACTACCAACTGAAAGTTTATTCGGAAAAAATATGAAATATATACTAAAAGATGATACAGTGTCAAGGCACATACGATAACACCAAAGCACAGACCAAAAATGGCAACACCGATAGAATATCTTAGTGCGTCAGCCCTACCTTACCATCGCTTACTGTGCTTTACATTGATTAGTTAACTTCTACGGCATCTGCTAATGTTTAAAAACGCTAGCTCCTTATCGGACAAAGCGATTGATGGTTTGCTGACGCAAGCCCCGTGTTCCGCTATGTGTGCTGCTTCAATTATAAGCCTTGTGCGCTCATCTTTGTGCTTTTGGAGAACTACTGTCTTATCAAATTGTACTTCACAGCCACATCTAGTGACATGCTGGGCAAGAAAACCATCATTGCCGCTACGAACATTGCACGCATGCTCACGCAACCTGTCGTTGAGGCATCTTCCAGTCTGCCCAATATAACAGGCACCGCACGAAAGTATGATCATGTAAACTACGTCACTAATGTAAACTATGTAAGTATGATCATGTAAACTACGTCACCAACTCGCCCAATCAACCATTTTGACAAGGTCTCCCAATTGTTCCCCAGGTACTAAGGTTTTTATTTGTTTCCGGCCCATGTTGCTAAGCTTAACTGCCCTTTGTTTCACAATATGTCCTGATTTGGTTTTGTAATGTAAATGTGACGAAAGAAAATTAGACAGAAAGATCGCTTGCTGTGGGAGGGGACCAAATATGCAACTTCCGAATGACACGTCCGATACTCTAGCAAGTGAGCTATCATGGCGGACAACTCCCCGTCCGTTCAATTGGGCATATGTAAATTAAACGTGGGACCGTAACCAGTAGCCATGACGGTGAGTGTGGAACACTTTTTTTTTCTCTTTGGTGTCGCGTAGTCTGTGAGCTTATCATGAGTTGGCAGCTGACCAATAATTCTTCGTATACTACCTGAAGGCACCAAGTCTGTTAGAACGGTACCCTCACTATAAATAAAGGAAACAAGTATATTTAAGGGATTGTTCTCTTTGTCAGACACAATATTAATGACATCTAACAGACCATGATGTCATTTGGCATATCCACCTCAAGCCGCTCAATGTGCTGTTCAAAAGCCGTAGAAAAAACGACTACGTCGCCTAAATACAATAAACAAGAGCGCCACTTCACGTCTCATAAAACTGTGTACATCATTTGTTGGAATGTGGCCGGAGTGGAGCACAGGCCAAAAGGGAGAACTTCAAGTTCATAGAGACCGCCAGGTGTAATAAACGCTGTTTTTTTGGTCCCGTTCACCTAGTTCAATCTGCCAATATCCGCTACGGAGATCCATGGAAGAGAAGTAACGGGCGTGTGGCAGGCTATCCAAGGAGTCATCAATACAAAGAAAAGAATATACGTCTTTTTTATCTTGTTTAGTTTGCAGTAGTCGACGCACAACTGGAATGAACCATCATTCTTTTTAACCAGAACAGCTGGTCACGCCCAATGAGTAATGGATGGTTGAATTACGTCGTCGTCGAGCATTTGTTTCACTTGATGATGGATAGCATCCTGCTCCTTCTGCGACACATGGTAAGTATGTTGGCGCACGGGTTGGACGTTGGACCCAGTGATAATTCTGTTCTTCATTAGAGGAGTCTGCCGCACTTTCGAAGTAGTGGCAAAATAGTCACTAAAAAATGATAGTAGACTGAGGAACCTTGCCCTCTTAGGTTCTTCTAACTGGCGATTGACGTTGAGGCGACTAGTGATGTCAGCATCGCAGCTGTTCTCAGTCGAGATCGTCGTAATCGAAGGGAAGGCGTCCAAATCATCCAATGCCTCAAAAAAAAAAAGCTACGGTTGTGCGTTTGGCAAAATGGCTGTGTTCGCCACTGAAGTTCGTAACTAAAACCATACTCTGGCCGTTTCAGAGTTGAATAAGACTTCAAGCAATGGCGACTTCTCGATCAAGCAATAACGTCAGGTTACTTTCGGCGATGCCTATAATCGACTGCTCCTATCGACACTCAACACACTCTAAGGCAAAAGGGCGTTAAAAGGGTGTGTGGTTTGTCCTTTTGGGGACTAATGGGGCTGCCACAACCATTAATTCCTTCAAGAACTAACGGCACCGGGTCTAACAGTTAGTCTCCTCATGGGAATAACAATTAGTCCTCACATTTACACCTTGGTGAGTAACTGTTAGTCCTACAATTCACCTCAAATGACTAGCATTTAGTCCTCATTATTGCATCCTATAGAGCAACTGTTAATCCCCACATTTACACCTTACCAGGCAACTGTTAGTCCTCACAGTCGCACCTTGCCGGACGAATGGTTGATCCACTCAAATACTCCAATCGGACGAACTTTTTGTCCCTGGTTCAAACATTGTTTTTTGTTTATTTTCTGCCAGGCCTGATACTTTTTCCGTCTGTTTTCCTGCGCAGTGAGCAACAAATTCCGCAGAAAAGAACACACAGAAAAGTAGTTAGCCACGTATGTGTAACTGCTTTCACTGTCACGGCAACAACGAAAGACAAAAGTGGGACATGGAAATCTTTTATTTTTCTACATACACATGAAGTTTCTCCATTCCTTTAAGTGAATTCGTGGTGAAGTGCACAAGTCTACTCTCGTTGCCAAATCTTGTTCACTCCTTGGGGAGCTCCTGCGACGGAAGCGATAGATGACAGGCATTGCAGACGCCAGCGCACGCAGCCTTCCGTTTGTTGTGTTCCCACGGCTGCACGTATAATATAGTAAAAATAGTTAGGCACACGTCACAGAAGATGAGGATGCACGCATATGACAAGTAAGTGCAAGTTAATATAAAAAACAAGCGTTAAAATGTGACACACAAATAACTTTACCTTCCCATCTCGCACAGTCCTTCTGAAGCTGCTCTTACGAAAGAGATGGATGACGGGCATCACAGACACCCGCGCACAGTTTTCAGCATGGTGTGTGCCCATGGCTGCACAATAAGTAAGTCAAATAGTGAGTCACACATGACAGAGGATGAATACAAATGCATATGAGAAATACGTGCAAAGTGGAATGAAAACATATGTGAGATATGACATGCAAATGATTTCATTGTGATGTCATACATCGCCAAAGACTCATTTCGATCCCCGTAGCGCATCAGTTTAGGAACGGTGGCCGCAGTCACAACTCTGTGAACTACCGTGCCGCTAATAAGTCGGTGAGTCCTAAGCGAGCGACGTCGTTCAGCTCGAGCAAGCGAACGCGAGACCAAACACGGCACTGCACGCGGAGTGTCTGCCGGCAGCGAACTTCGACGTTTGTCAACTTGTCCGCGTCATCCCACTTGTTGTTTGCACTGACCAGATCGTAGTTTGTGAACAAGTCCTCTACGTCGGTCTCATCAGCTCCTCTAAAGACCTTGGGCTCTCACAAGCGAAGAACGCCGGGATTGCTGGAGGATGGAGCAGAAGAGCCAGGTTGCGCGTTGTTGGTGGCCAATATGGGACATTGCGTTTGGTTGCGCAGCTCAAGGTTTCGTCGACGGCTAATGGAAGAACCTAGGTTCAGGCAACGAGGAATGTGAGCACCCTCCACCAATAGAAAAGGGGTTGATTGGCGTGTGTTGCAACGGTGGCCCTACGATTAAAACACGATCGGGACAGAGCGACGGTCAAGCAGATGCCGGCGACGATCGGCACGAGGCGAGCGAGAGAGCCCAAAACCCAGTACTCAATCGGTGGCAATGTTGCTTGCCAACGATGCATTTT
This sequence comes from Rhipicephalus microplus, assembly GCF_043290135.1. Lineage (NCBI taxonomy): Eukaryota > Metazoa > Arthropoda > Arachnida > Ixodida > Ixodidae > Rhipicephalus > Rhipicephalus microplus. The sequence continues at coordinate 29,454,552 of NW_027464586.1, forward strand.
CTTCACAATATAAACATCTGCAACTCTCCAACCTATGTCTGAGCGCGCAACATTTGTACATACTTTTAGCCTCAATTCATGACGTGTCGCTTAATAAAAAATTTGAAACACGGTCAAATTCCCTCCACATGCTTCGCATAACGTCGATTTCTAGGTACGTGGGATCTGCCGAAATTTTTCAGTCACACTCTACCACCTATGCTAAAAATAACCCTAGACAATTTTGAAATTTCGCGCGTGAAAGGGAGAACCGTGCTACAGGCCTCTGTATGGCTGATTGGGATCCCGTGCTCGATGTAGAATGCACGTCTTTACTAAAGAACACGTTCATAAAAGCTTTCTTAAACCATATGCAACAGTAAATAACCAAATCAGCTTGCCACCACACAATTGCCCATCTATGGACGTTATTTTCATTATTTTGAAGGTGTCCATGCAGTCAATAAAAACCTAAAACTCATCATCATGTAGAGTTGATGGAATCAATACTAAATTCTTGAAAAGCGCTATTGGGTACTGCTCTATTTTCCTGTCATGCATTGTTTCACAGTCATTGCAGTCCTCAAGCCTTCTAGAAGACTCCCTGTTTGGTTGCCGAAATCGTACTAGTTCACAAGTAAGGTGTCACAGGTCCCGTTCATTCGGGAGGCGATCGCCGGGCTAATTCCAAGGCCGAAGTATCGTCCCCCGAACCACACCACGAAAGCGTGGACAATTTAGAAGTGGTCTTTTTTGGCGCGCCAGCCGACGCCGGCTGTGGTCCAAAGAACAAGCCAAAGACGAGAGTTGATAAACAAAACAAAATTATATTCTCAATAATGGCAGATCCAAAACAATACACTAGTATACACACTCCACAATAATTGCATACAATATTTCACCAATCAAACAACGTACTACACAGTACAATCAGCCACACTCGAAACAACGGACACAGGAAGCAATACGCACTACAATGCAGTCGCATGCATTGAACAACCAAGACACCTAAAGACTAAAGAGATAGAAAACATATTCAGTCCAAAGTTCTTGGAACAAAAGTCTGGATGATACTCTTCCGAGAATCACTCACTCAAAGTCCAGCGTTGTTGTCGTTCCGCTGCCCCCGAAGTTTCTCTTCCAGGAAACCGCGCCGAAGTTTCTCTTCCAGGAAACCTCGCATCTTCAGTTGGCCGCTCTCCAAGCTTCCAACTTCTTCGCCGGAAACACGTCGGCTTCACACATGCAGCTGTTGCCACGCGTCTTCGCTCGATAGCGGTAGACACACGCTCTTGCCTGTAGCTCGAGCCTTCACTCCTCAGGTGGAAATCCTCTTCTTCTCCTGCTTTGTCACTACGGACAAAACCTTCGCCGACTACACGGCGGAATCCCTACGCGCTCTGGCGGTAACTTCCGTCTTCTCCTGGTCTCTCAACTCGGCTGCTCGATTAAATACCTTCCGCGCGAGATTCCCAAAAGTTCTCATCATTTAGTAGGCGCGATGCGCAGCGAAGGCTGGGGGAAAGGTTGAGACGATTTTAAGACGATCGAGACCAGGGACTGCTTCGAACGAAATACGGTTTATTGGAGGAAGTGAAGAAGCGCGCTCAATCCAGGCAGCAGTCTTTTTTCTTCTTCTTCCGGCGTTTCATGATGATATTTTATAGGCTCCCGCCCGCCCAAGTTGAAATTTGATAAGCTCTGGCGGGCTATTTGAAACAACCTTCCATTGGGTATATGTGGTTCACCGATCTTCTTAGAAGCTCTTTTTTGCCTGTGCGAAGGAGACAAGCTCTTGTTATTCCGTCTCGCCCAGGGTAGAGTTTTTCAATCCGACACAATTTCCAAAATGTTCTTGGAGCCTTGTCCTCAACCAACACGATGTCTCCCTGTGAGAGTGGTTTTGCTTGCCGTGTCTTGGCTTTGACCATAGCTCCTATTTCCTTGATATATTCTTGATGCCATCTTTTCCACCAAGCGCGCACGAGTTTGCATCTGCGTCGCCATGCGTCTTTAATGTCACCGTTGTACAGTCTTGTTTGTCCGTCTTGAAGCTGTCGCCATCCACCTATGATGTCTGCCGGCGCGTAAGTGGCATTGGCTCGTCAGGTTCTTCATATACGTAAGTCAAAGGTCGATGGTTGAGTGTTCCTTCAACTTCTGCTACAATAGTGCGTAGCTCCTCTACCGAAGCTGTGCTTTTCCATATTATTTTTCGCATCGACGTCTTCAAGCTTCTTATGAGGCGCTCGTAAAGTCCTTCCCACCATGGCGCACACTCGGCTATCGTTTTCCATTGAATTTGTTGGCCACTGTTTCTCCATCTACGCACGCTACAGCCGTCTGCAAAAGCACAAACTTAAGCTTGATATTTTCGGTTGCTTGTAGCGTAGGCGTCATCGCTTCGGCTTGCGCTGTTGAGACCAGCTCTGCCCTTGTTTTCTGCATTACCGTTCTACATACTGACGTGGCATGTCGTCCCTTGCATTGCTTGCATTTTACTTGGCCCTTGCAAATGGGTGCAGTGTGGTTTGGTCGCGTGCATCTGAAGCATGCTCTATTTTCGGTAAGCATAACTTTCTTTTCATCTATTCGAATGCTCCTACGACAGTTTTCGGTTGCGTGGGTTTTCTGCTTGCAGAATAAGCATATATTTTGTTTGCTGAGCTATAGAAGCTTAAAGTTGTGCGCATCTGTCCGCGGTTCTCTCTTGGTTTTGCAGTTATCCTCTCTTGTTCACGTTGTGTTTCTTCACGAAAAGCCACTTGCTCTCTTAAGAATAACATAAGCCTGTCCAGCTTTTCCTCGCACGCTTTTCCTGTTGCGTTGTTTTGCTCGCCATTTTCTGAAGCTGAGCTGTTTCTCATAGCCTTTTTTGACTTCAACTGCACTGATAATTCTGGTGAAATTGCTCTTTTTAATACCGGTAACAACAACGGCGCATAGCTCTCGGTTTCCACTTTTAGTGACTTGAGTGCCAATATGTTAACTTGCCATCTCTGTATTAGCCTACTTAAGTCATCGGTATCTTGAACAGACCTCACTTTCTCCAAATTCAATAGCTCATTCATGTGCATTTAAATGGAATGTTCTCGATTGCCGAACGCTTTTTGCAGTATTTTGATTGCGTTATCACAATTTTCCTCTGCCGAGTACTGAAGTCCTTCAATAGCAGCCGCAGCTTTTCCGGTTAGTGATGCTAACAAGTAATGGAACTTCTGTCCTTTGCTCATGTTCGGTCTCAGGTGAACTGCCGACTCGTACTGAGACCAAAAGCGGTTCCACTCCAAAGTTTTTCCCCCAAACTTTATCATTTCAAGCTTTGGTAGCTTAACTAGTTCCGTTGCTTCTTGTCCCGTACTTGAGGGCGTCACCTGCCTTGTCCTATCGCTTGAATTCGATTGTTCAGGCTGTCCAAGTCTGATTTCTATTGCAGATGAGATCGCCGTTAATTTCATGTCGTCCTCTATGACGCTTTCGAATTCTGCTTCGGCATTGTCTTCTGTTAAAAACTTTTCCATTTGCTCGTTGGCGCTCTTGAGACTGTCGCTTATTGCTTTAATCTGCGCCTGCGTTGTAAGCAGCTGCTCCCGGTTGGCTCCATCATTAATTTGCTGCTCGGATGCGTTAATCAGTCGCGTGATCTGGGAGCGAAGCGCTTTCCTTTTCTTCGTTATCACTTCTTTGCTCATATTGATGCGGTTAACAATGACTCCTTACTTGTCGATCGTTCGTTCTGATGCTCGTACTGTCCACCGTGGTCTCTTCGCTCGATCCAGGTCGATCCTCTGCTCCTCCGCCATTTTCTTCTCTGCTGCTCCGTGGCAGGTTGACCTTTCTTGCCGGTGAGGAGGTAGTATCCTTGTCACGGCACCATTTTTAAGACGATCGAGACCGGGGACTGCTTTGAACGAAATACGGTTTATTGGAAGAAGTGAAGTAGCGCGTGCTCGATCCAGGCAGCAGTCTTCTTTCTTCTTCTTCCGGCGTTTGATGATGATATTTTATAGACGATACGGGGGCCGTCCGTGACGGATCATTCAACCCGGCATCACCGGGCCCCTTTTCATCGAGAAAATTCGAGGGCTTGCTCGACCGCCGACGTGGGGTGAGGAGGTTCGTCGGCTAACCTACGCTTCCGAGGGGAGAAGGATGCGCGCCTGGGGAGTCTTTGGATGCTTGTTTTATTTATTTTTTTCGTTGACCTCTCGGCGTCACTCCGGCGTTTCTTCGCGAGAATTTGGCAGTGCGCCCTTTTTGAGCGCTCGTTTCTTGACATCAGGGGTAACACACAATATATTAAATGTCCATCCGAAATCGCTCACAACTGTCCCGTGCAAAATGCTTGAGCTTATCATCATCACTCACCTTGTTAAGTTTTTCCAGTCCGACCAGTCTTTCACAGCCTCCCAGCATCGGTTTCCAAAAAGTTCTCCTGTGAAATGCAGCTCTTAGTCTTTACTATTGACCTGCATGTCATACCTGATTCTGGATTTGCCATCGACTGTATTTCTTAGAATATTCCATAGAATTCGGCATAATCCGCTACTATTTCTTCAGCAGAAAACATATAAATCTAGATCCTAACGTGCTTAACAAGATTCGAGTCGTTCTTTTTAACGGAACACAGTTGTTTCTGCTAACAATGTTTGCTCCCCTTCCAACCGGTGCCATCTGGTGTTTCCCAAGGCTCTGTGTTGGGACCCTTGCTGTTCAGAATTTTCATGAATTACTTGCCAACGAATTGGTTTTGAGACGTTACATCCCATATATCAATCAGTCGATTATTGATTCAATCAATCAATCAATACTTGCCAACAGTTGTCTCATCAAAGGTATCTTTATTCCCTGATGACTGCGTAATTTATCGGACAATATGCATCGAAGACGACGTTATCTCGCTTCAGACAGATCTAAATAACATATTAACCTAGTGTCAATTACGCAACACAAAACTGAACATTTCAAAACGCAAAACAATGTGTGTATTTTGAACATCACTTGTCTGTCCACAGTACCATCTGAACGATACTTACGCCGAGGCTGTTTTATCTTACAAATATCTAGGTGTTCATATTTCCAATACATGTCAGGGAACCGCGATCTGAAGTACATCATTGCCATCGCTTACCGTCAACTTGGGTATTTTCGTAGAAACTTCTAGCTGGCACCTTAATCCAATAAGAAGCTTCTTAACGCTACCTACAATCGTTCATCACTTGAATGTGCCATATCCATCTAAGATCCTGGTAGCACTACACTAATGCATGAACTGCAAGCAGTCGAGAGTCGTTCAGTTTGCTTTATTTTGTCTAAGTATAACTGCACGCTAGTGTACAGTAAGGAACTCTCAGCTCAACCTTCCTTAACTCGCCATTCGGCGTGAAATAGCCCGGCTTAGACTTTTCCGTAAGTTTAATAAATGCGAAGCATTTGTTGGCGAACTTCGGCGACTTTGAGCGTATCTATCTATCTATCTATCTATCTATCTATCTATCTATCTATCTATCTATCTATCTATCTATCTATCTATCTATCTATCTATCTATCTATCTATCTATCTATCTATCTATCTATCTATCTATCTATCTATCTATCTATCTATCTATCTATCTATCTATCTATCTATCTATCTATCTATCTATCTATCTATCTATCTATCTATCTATCTATCTATCTATCTATCTATCTATCTATCTATCTATCTATCTATCTATCTATCTATCTATCTATCTATCTATCTATCTATCTATCTATCTATCTATCTATCTATCTATCTATCTATCTATCTAAGCCAAAACGGAGCAACAGGGGTATAGGGGTTGCTCCTTTCAGGGAGCAATTGCATTGCCACTCCCATTACTCTCCTAAAAGGAGTAACTGCAAAGGGAGGAACAGTTGCTCTCCTTTCAGTTCCTCCTTCGGGGGATGAACAGTTACTCCCTCCAGTTCCTCCCTGCAGACCAACAGTTACTCCCACCAGTTGCTCTTCTAAGAGCAACAGTTACTCTTTACCGTTCCTCCCACGTGTTCGCAGTTACTCTCTGAAAACCAACTGCACATGCTTCCAGTTACTCCTTGGGGAAATGAGTATTCATCTCGAGTATGCTTGTCACACGCTTAACACATGGCGAGAGCTCCTTGGAAGAGCACTGCTTGGGTGCTTCTAACACAAAAAGTGGACAATATTGAAAGGAAAATAAATGCTTTATTGTTCTTTTTATGAGGCGACGTTTGACCACACGTAAAAGTAGACTTCGCCACACCACAGCCAGCACTAAAAAAACACCATAATACATCAAAGGTTTTCTGCGTCATCCGTGGAAAAACAATCTTGAATTTCTAGCATAGGGCAGTCTGTGTCATCATTGGTGAGAGAAGGGCAACTTCTCCAATTCTGAAGAACTCAAGTTTCGCAGCTGGTGTTTCCATCAGGCTAGCGCAGCAGAACGTCACCGCAGGCATATGTGAAGCATCTCATTGCTGCAAGAAAAAAAATAGAAGTGTGAGGTTAAACATGCCAGAATCAATTCATAACAATGAGTCACACACACTGCAGCAGCGCTTACATTCTAGGATGTCTACCGCAAAACGAAATGTGAAAAAAAGGAAGGTTCGGCCAAACGTTACTTGGCAAGCCATATAAATGCTGATGTGGTAGACGCTCTTCACATGATGTCTCAGACAGCAATATTCTGGAAGAAAATGTGCAGCACCTCAACAAGGCATATTTGTAGTAGCTAAAGATACCCTTAGGTTCAGTTAACTTGTTTCCTATACACAGCTGAGTGACATTTCTATGAGCCCATTCACCAATGGGCATTCTAAATGAGGTCATGTGTGTGGCAAATAACACGTACTGTCCGCTCATGTTAAAATACTTATTTAGCTCGTGCACATAGTTGCTCTCGATTCTACTGTTCTATCATACGCTGCTGTGTCTTGAATTGTGCAATACCTGTAGGCACAAGCCAAGCATGCAAAGCCTGCTTGAAAGCAACCATTTGCAGAGGCTACATGATAATCTTCAGTATATTTCTTTGTACCTGACGCAAACGGCTGGACAAAACTATAGACAAATAAATGTAGACCGTGCTACCTTCAAAAAATCCTTTAAATTTAGAAAACTAGGGTGCATTTGTTCACTCGGTTGACGAGTCACAGACACGAGATATGTAAACGAAGCAATATATCTTAAGGCACGCACAGATATTCTGATTCTTTGTTTGACAGTGTCACAGATAGCTTGCCAATACATATATATTTGAGAGCAACAAGATGTGAAGCTTTTATTAGTTCAACGGCTTGTTGGTTCACAGCCAAACAGGTTACTGCTTGTTAGACAAATAGGAATAAGCACACCATGGTTTCCAAAAAAAAAGCATTATTAGAAGTTAGCTCCCGGTGTGAATGTCTGCCTATTTATTTTGTACTGCCTTCTACATGTGCCACAAAGACATTTGTTGAGGATGTGCTACCAGTCAAGCCAAGATCGCATACTTGGTCAATGTGATGGAAATACAAACATTAGAAACACTGCCACCTCTAGTAAGAGCATAACACTTCAGTATCTTGGACTAGCAAAGAGGTGCACAAGAAAGTTAAGCCCACTCTTGCGGAACTTTGAACGCGAATATTTCAGAGTGGGGGAGGTCAACATGCTGTGGCACTTTTAAACCCACGAAACATCTGCAGAAAACAGGGTAAAGGCAAGTCAAGAAACACTGTTATAAAGGCCTGCGCATGGACAGCTTTGTGAATCTAGGCCCAAGTGTTATGCTTTGTGCAAGCCAAAATCCAAGTAAATAGGAAAAGCATACTTTTAGGAGTACCAGCGTAAAGAAATCTTGGCAGTTGGCTTTTTAGTACAAACAGCAATCCCTGCAATGAAAACAAACATTTTATCTTAACGGTAACAGTGTGAGCACACACACGGGCCAGCGGAGCCATGTCGAATTGTCAGTGCCAGTGTAACCATGTGGCATAATGAACTATTCTCTGGCCAACACATGCACAGTTTGCCCCTAAAAAGCGATGCTTTCATATACGTAGTACAAAAAGTCTGCACTTACCAAAATTCACTTGCTTTCTGTACTTTAGCATCGTTGGGAGCATCTTTATCTGCAGTATAACCAAATTTGTGTCATATCCCTGAAAAAAAGTAAAAGACATGCATCAAATATTGTTTATTTGGTAGCAGTGAAGTCAGGTTAAGAACAGCCAAGTGGGAATCAGCCCAATTATGTGCATGCGGCAAATCCCAAACGGCGTTATTGAGGTTGTCGAAATTTTCGTCGATTGGTATTAACGTCGATATGTGACTTCAACGGCATGCCAAGTTTTCACAGCGCATAAAGATTTCATGATGCAGAATAATGACAGCGCTAACGAGAACATACAGCATTTATGATTGTCTTTTACAATATTCAGTTTTGCTAAGGTTTTGCATCACTAAAGAAATCTGAAAGATTTGGGTCATTCCTCCTCCAATTGTTCTGTCAATATGTAAACTGCGCGCTTGATGGTGCGCTTATAAAATAGTACGTTCAGCGCAGAGGTGAAGCAAGTGACGCAGTGATGTGGGCAGATTTTTTTTTTAGGCGTGCGGGGAGGGGGGGGGGGTCTGCTTATCTGAATAGGCCGGGCAAGCGAATATGGTCGTCAATTTGGGCTCCCTACGCCCGGCCTAAAAAAATTCTGTGCGCAACCACCTGGCTATGCCAGTGAGGTGATGCGACAATGATTTGTTCACTTACTGATTTACATACACTTTACATCTCTAAAAAATGCGGCCCAAGGCCCCAGCACTCAGCCGTTAACAGTACATAAAGCCAATGGTAGAAAAGTGCCAGTATGAATGCAGCTACAACCCCGCCCCAATGTTTTTTCAAGCGAGGTAGTGTTGCGGAAATGAACTTTTAACTGCAAAAGTGCACTGGCACTGCAGTGGTGACAGGGGAAGCAAGAGGGTATGCAGCCGGTAATAGAGGTAATTTAGTCCGATACGGCTAGCAATGGATACGGTGAATAAGAGCAAATCATTTCTCTTTCAATAGCGCAACCACTCAACAATGTATTGTAAGAGCATTAAATGTTGCTGGAAATGCCACTCACCTGCACGCTGATGCATGCACAGTCCTTTGTCCGACGAGCGAACAGGCTTGCAGATAGCTGAAGACGTGTTTACGATGTGTTTGTTCCACCCAGCAGCAAAATCCACAACTACTTCGCGCTCCATAAAGATAAATATACACTAACCTTCATCACGAATAAGTAGAAACGCAAATCTGCGACACACACACACGATCAAAACATAGCTCACAAGCCCGCACGTTAATGTGCTCGCCAACCAGGGACCATATGAAAATGAGTAAGTAGTGCGAACGCGAACCTAGTTGCGCCGAAAAAAAAAAAAAACGTCGAGCAGTGGCAGCACAGGCGTCAGCGCAATAATTTCAGTGTATTCTCCCAATACAATTATAAAAAAAACTGAGGTACACTAAAACTCATAAATAGATATAAAAAGTTGAGTGTAATTTTTATTTAGAGCTAGTCAACATAAACACTGAATAAAAATTACTTTGTAACTTACATCGTTTGCTACACAAGCGCCACACTTGTCGTGCGGGCGCAGATGGCGCAGATTTGTCATTCTGCCCTCAAACTACACGGTGAAGCGTGCTGCTAAGTGTATGGCTGATGAGAAGCGCGTCTGGGTCCGCTTTTTTTTTCTTTTCCGATATATCTGGGCGGGGGGGGGGGGGGGGGGGCTCCTTATGGACGTGTTTCGGTGCTTGATCGACTTTGACGCCCTTACTTCGCGGACGAACGGCGTGTCTAGGCTTTTTTTATCGTTGTTTTGCACGTGTTTCGGCGTTCGGTCCGCTTTGACGTGCCAACTCTCTATTCTGCTGCTGCGTGTGTTAGGTATTTGCCGTACTGTATTCTCAGGCCTTCTGTGTTCAGCCAGCGCTGCTATCTTATTATCTACGGATGCTAAAATAAATCACTGTTTTGGTTTGGTGAAGTTTGGCACACAGAACAAACATTAATCTGGCCCATGAATATCAATGTGGGCGGCATGCATATTTGTGTGCGGTGTCCTGCCGGGGAGTAATCGTTGCGTGACGAGAGCATTTACAGCGGTTCCTCCTTCCGTTGCTCCCTTACAAACTTAAGATGAATACAGTTGCTCCCCCATTCTCGAACAAGTCGGCCATCTTGTTCCGCTTGGTCTTTTCGGAGAGTAAAAGTCGGTCTGAAGGAGTAAAAACAGCCGTTGCTCCCATTTTGGCCATTTTTCTATCTATCTATCTATCTATCTATCTATCTATCTATCTATCTATCTATCTATCTATCTATCTATCTATCTATCTATCTATCTATCTATCTATCTATCTATCTATCTATCTATCTATCTATCTATCTATCTATCTATCTATCTATCTATCTATCTATCTATCTATCTATCTATCTATCTATCTAACCATTTACGTTTGGGCGCTCTCGTGTTCAACCCCTTAACTTGGCATGAACCAAAATTAGCATGGGAGGATAAGATGGTTTGACGAATATGACATCCTGGTCAAGACAAGAATGATGTCACAATCCTGTCGCGCACGTCGTCAAACACTTTCTGCCAGACAGTGCCACATACCCACAGGAAGCTATGTGCCACTGGTATGCGTGTATGTGCCTCATATGAATGACACTTGGTATCTACCCAGGAATGACGAGAACACACATGGGCCATTTTAACGCACGAGCATAGCAATACCCGACACCAGTAGCGTCGATCCGACGAATGCAAAGAATGTATGTTAGGGTCCCAGCTGGAATCGAACCCAAGAATTTAGCGTGGCGAAGACGCAGTTTACCACAGGGCTACGTCAGGTCTCGGAACTACTTTCAAAGATGATAGTCTTCTCGGGGTACCTTCGACGCAAAAATTTTGGCCTGCCTGTCTGTCTTTCTGTACATTTGCCTGTTTGTCCACTTTTAACGGCATCGGGTACTTGAAACGGCTGACGCCATCCGCAGCGCCCACCTATGTTGCTCAAGGTTGAGCGTTCATGCTTATGCAATTGTCAATTAAGAAGCAATCATTGCGCACGTCTGTGGCACCACAACAATACGTATATATTCTGTGTGTGAGCCTTTTACTAGAAAAGGCATGCATAAGTAACTTTAAGGACCGTAGCACTTATCTCGGTGCGCTGACCATGCAACGCTACACGGGAAGGCGAGCGTTTCCAACGCTTTGCTAAAATGAAACGGTGGTACCACCTACCCGTCGGCTTGCGTTTCACACTATCACCTCTAAGATGGGCGCGCACCCCCCTCTTAGGGCCACGCGTTTTGTTTTCTAAGACAACTGCCAGATGGCGCTTATGTCTCACGTGTGACGCGACTTGATGCGCTCGTTCGCCTCCACTGCATGCTCGACGCACTCTAACGCAGCGCCTCCAGAATACCATTCGCCGATTTTCTTGCGCAGAACATCAAATAAATGTCTTGTTCATTCTCTCCACACGCAAGACTATCGTCTTTCGACGACATTTGCAGAATACATGCAGATACGATGCCATTTTATTCAAATAGATGGTAATTTTCGTCAAATGTCATTAGTGATTGCAGTGCTGCCTACCCAATCCTATAAACATTAAGTATGTACATCTTTGATACAGCCATCACGTCAGGTGAATGTCGATTGCGGTTAGTTGCCATGTGCTGAAGCTTATTCATGTAGCAGTGTCCAGGGCCAGCATCATGGCAAGCATCAGCTCTCCATATCAGCTTTTGGTGTTGTTAATATGCATGTTATAGTTGGCGTTGTTGCATGAGCGCAAACAACTGCTTATGTAAACAGCTGAGACTCTTCAACTTATCTCTGTGGTATAACACTTGCACATGTATATTTAGCGTCCTTTCGTGACGTGTCGTTCAATAAAAAATCGCAACATGGTTCCTTCCCTCCGCATGCTTCTCATAACTTCGATTCCCAGGTTCGTGGGATCTGCCTAACTTTTATGATAGCAAATGACCTTCGCGAACATTTTTAAACACGCGTCACTCTTATAACCCAGAATCGACCATTTACGAAAAACTCATGTTCCTCACTACAGACCACGACTCATTCACACGATTTTATTCCAAAAATTAGATTTCAATGAATTCTACTCTCACTATTAGTCGCCGCTATAACCGGCACATCACGTTTCAAGTTTTCCTTATAGAACATGAGCTTCGTGATATATATATATATATATATATATATATATATATATATATATATATATATATATATATATATATATATATATATATAATTTGAAGGGAAGGCACGACAGGTCCAGGTATTTTCTATATTGAATGAACTTGCAGATAGCACATTTGAAAAGGAAATTGTATTAGTTATTGTTCCGGCCGTGCCACGGCCGAAACATTAGTAAATACAATTTCCTTTTCAAATGTGCTATCTGCAAGTTCATTCAATATATATATATATATATATATATATATATATATATATATATATATATATATATATATATATATATAAATTTATATATATGGCAAATCAGTGTATACGCAAGGGTTCGTTTTTTCGTGTTATGACACAATAATAATGAGACCTAGTTATTAGGTTCAATTTTAATGTAAATCTTAAGAAAGAAAAGTGGGTGAAAAGATAACTTGCCGTGGGCAGGAACCGAACCAGTGACCTTCGAATCACGCGTTCGATGCTCTACCACTGAGCAACCACGGCGGTCACCTCCCGAGCCACTTTATTGGGTTTATGTGTGAATTTAAACGTGGGAGTGTCCGTCAGCGCCACCTGTAGCCATGGCAGCGAGTGTGGCACACTGGCAGCTGACCAATAGTCCCTCATGTACAGCCTAAAGGCACCAAGTCTGTCAGTACAAGACCCTCGTTAATGAATAGGGGAAAGAAGTGTATACTTAAGGGCTCGTTTTTCCGTGTTTTGACACAATAATAATGAGATCTAACACACAATAATGCCAAGAAATGCATGGGGGAAGCTATTAGACTGAATTGTATAGTAAATGTGAAGGAAGAAATGTCGGTTAAAAGATAACTCACCGTGAGCACGAACCGAACCTGCAACCTTCGAATAACGTGGTTGGTGCTCTACTTGTGAGCTACCACTGCGTCCATTCCACCAGCCACTTTATTGGGTTTATATGTGAATTTAAAGGTGGGAGTGTCAGTCAGCACCACCTGTAGCCACGGCTGCGAGTGTGGCCAACGCCTCTTAGAAAAATTATGCCTGGAACGTGAGCAGCGAACTTGCCGCCCTGCCCTCGCATTTAACCCTTCTCCTATGGTACGGAGGTGAACGCTTGTGGCGGTCGACCCCTACGAACACAGCAATCAATGCTCTCACACTTGCTTCCGAGTAGCTGTGATGTCACGCGACAGAGCGGTACGGAGGCGAGCGGTCCCACGCGGAGGACGGTCGCGACACGCGGTAGGAGGCATGGCCTCCAAGATTATGTGCTGGCAGCAAGCACTCAATTGAAGAGAGAGCCGCTTTCCAGGCATACTTTATTCTATGAGGCGTTGGTGTGGCACACACTTTACGAGCCTGTTAGACGTCACATCGCACGTAAACCCATTACGAGCTGGCAGCTGACCAATATAACCTCGTATACAACCTAACGTCACCAAGTCTGCCAGTACGAGAGCCTCGTTAATGAATAAGAGAAATAAGTGTATACTTAAGGGTTTTTTTTTCGTGTTTCGACACAATAATGATGACATCTAACAGACAGTAATGCCAAGGAATGACGGAGGAAGTTATTTGACCCAATTGTAATGGAAATGTGAAGAAAGAAAAAAAGTGTGAAAAACAACGCGCCGTGAGCAGGAATCATACCTGCGACCTTCGAATAACGCGGTTGATGCTCTACCAGTGAGCTACCACTGCGGCCATTTCCTAGCCACTTTATTGTGTTTATATGTGAATTTAAACGTGGAAGTGTCAGTGCCACCTGTAGCTATGGCGGCGAGTGTGGCTCATTCTTTATGAGCCTGTTTGGCGTCACGTAGCACTTGAACCAATTACGGGCTGGCAGCTGACCAATAGTCCTTTGTATACAACCTAACGGCACCAAGTCTGCCAGCACGAGGCCCTCCTTAATGAGTAAGGCAAAAAAGTGTATATTTAAGGGCTCGTTTTTTCGTGTTTTGACACAATAATAATGAGATATAACAGACAGTAATGCCAAGAAATGTATGAGGGATGTTTTTAGATCCGATTGTAATGTAAATGTCAAGAAAGAAAAGTGCGTGAAAACATAAGTTGCCGTGAGCAGGAACCGAACCTGCAAGCTTCGAATAACGGGTTCGATACTCTACCACTGAGCTACCATGGAGACCATCCCCCCCCCCCCCACCACTTTATTGGGTTTATAGTGAATTTAAACGTGTGAGTGTCAGTCAGCGCCACCTGTAGCCATATATGGCGTGTCTGTTTGACCGATATATTCTTGCCGCAGATTTTGCAATGTAGCATGTATATTACGTTACTGCAGTCACAATTAAAGCTTTCAGTTATGCAGCGTTTGAAATCCGAGAAGTTCACTTTTTATTCACGTGTTGACATCATCTGGGACCGTGCCTTGCAACGAGCTTTTCCGCAGAGATGGCACCCTGATTGAATTTTGGAATGGTTTGCTTTTGCTCTCACAAGAATGTCCTTTTATTTATTTATTTATTTATTTATTTATTTATTTATTTATTTATTTATTTTGTTAAGGCGTTTATTAGCCGGCAACGAGCGAGAATATACAATGGCGACAGTCACAGCCAAGCACGGGCTCTCAGCGCGAGCGGCGTCCTTGTTGGGTAGCCCCACTAGGAGGTACTCAAGAGTTCGGCCCATTTCAGAGTTCGGAGGCTTCGCTACAATTACCCCGGGGTCGAAGAGGGAGCCGCCTTGCGACCTAACAGCTTGTTACTATAAGCGGCTCATAATAAGCCTTCAGGCGCTCCACACTGACGATGTCTTGCCCACGGCGGCACATGTCCGAAAATTGTTCAACGGGTTCGACCAGATAGTTGACGGGTGAGGTGCGCTCGATGACACGGTAGGGGCCTTCGTATTTGGGACGTAGTTTGGAAGAGAGGCCAGCTACAGAGGTCGGCATCGAGAGCCATACAAGCGCACCAGGAAGGAACGTGGGCACAGAAGTGGTGGAGCCATCACGAATACTCTTCTGCCGCTCTTGCTCTTGCGTCGTAAAAGTCTTGGCAAGCTCGCGACACTCTTCAGCAAGCCCGGCTGTCTCGGAAATAGGTGTACACTCAGATGGATCCGGCGTGTAAGGGAGTGTCGTGTCCATGGTGTGCGACGGGTGCCTTCCGTACAGCAAGTAGAAAGGTAAAAAAACCAGTCGTGCTCTGAGGGGCGGTGTTGTAGGCGTAGGTGACGAAGGGCAGTATAATATCCCAATTAGTGTGGTTGGCAGCGACGTACATAGAAAGCATGTCGCCGAGGGTGCGGTTAAAGCGTTCGGCGAGGCCATTCGTCTGTGGGTGGTAAGCACTAGTTTTGCGGTGGACAGAATGGCACTCCGTCAGAATGGCTTCAACGACTTCCGACAAGAAGACACGGCCTCGCCGCTGAGAAGTTGTTGTGGTGGTCCATGGCGCAGTATAAATCGACTCAGCAGGAAGGACGCAACATCGCGCGCAGTAGCCGCAGGGAGAGCGGCGGTTTCAGCGTATCGCGTTAAATTGTCAACGGCAACGATGGCCCAGCGGTTACCAGCCGACGTCAGAGGAAGTGGTCCATACAAATCGATACCTACGCGCCCAAAGTGATGGTCAGGGCAAGGTAACGGTTGCAGACCGGTGTGCGACATGTGCGCGGACAGTTTACGGCGTTGGCAAGTGAGGCAAGAACGAACAAACTGCTGCACATAGCGGTACATCCCGTGCCAGAAGTAGCGTTGTCGAATGTGGTGGTAAGTTTTGAATACCCCAGAGTGCGCGCATTGCGGATCAGAAAGGAAAGATTCACATATCTCCAACCGCAGACTGCGGGGTATGACGAGTAACCACTGCCGGCCATCAGAGTCGTAATTGCGCCGGTGTAGGAGGCCATCAAGGATGGTGAAATGGTGAGCTCGACGACGTAAGGCACGCGTGGATGGTGTTGCGCACGGATCAGAGAGCAAGTCGATCAGCGGGGCAATCCAATTATCCTTCCGCTGTTCGGTAGCGAGGATGTCAACATAGATGGCAGATACAGCAATTGAGGTTACTGAGCAGGGTACGCCGTCTTGAGGTAGAGGGGAGCGTGAGAGGGCATCAGCGTCAGCATGCTGGCGTTCGTTGCGGTACAGCACACGGATGTCGTAGTCTTACAAGCGAAGAGCCCAACGGGCGAGACGGCCTGAGGGATCCTTCAATGATTAAAGCCAGCATAGTGCATGATAGTCGGTGACGACATCGAATGGGCGACCATACAAGTAAGGTCGAAACTTTGGAAGAGCGCAGACGATCGCCAGGCACTCTTTCTCCGTGACGGTGTAGTTTGTCTCGGCTCTCGTGAGCGTACGGCTTGCATATGCTACGACATATTCAGGGAATCCGGGTTTTCGCTGCGCCAGGTCAGCGCCGAAGCCTACACTGCTGGCGTCCGTGTGCACCTCCGTTGGGACTGTAGGGTCGTAGTGGCGTAAAATGGGAGGCGACGTCAACAAATGGCGGAGCTTCGCGAACGCGTCATCGCACTCAGATGACGACGAATTGAGGGGCCCGTTCCTTCCAAGGAGCTTCGACAACGGTGGTATGATCGCGGCAAAGTTTCGTATGAAGCGTCGGAAGTATGAGCACAGACCCACGAAACTACGCAGTTCTTTGACAGATGCAGGTTTGGGGAATTCGGCCACGGCCTGAAGCTTGGCAGGATCAGGAAGAATGCCGTCTTTGGACACGACGTACCCCAGTATGGTGAGTTGCCGTGCTGCAAAGCAGCACTTTTTCAGATTTAGTTGCAAGCTGGCATTGCTCACACGTGCGAAAACTTCTTTCAGACGTTGGAGATGCGTGGAGAAATCCGGAGCAAAGACAATGACATCGTCGAGGTAACACAAGCACGTGTACCATTTCAAGTTGCGCAGAACGGTGTCCATCATGCGCTCAAAGGTCGCAGGTGCATTACATACACCAAACGGCATGACGTTGAACTCGTACTAGCCGTCTGGCGTGACGAAGGCGGTCTTTGGTCGAGCATCGTCAGCCATGGGTACTTGCCAGTACCCCGAGCGCAGATCGAGAGAAGAAAAAATATCGGCTCCATGAAGGCTGTCAATCGCGTCATCGATGCGTGGCAGTGGATAAACATCCTTGCGAGTGATCTTATTGAGCCGTCTGTAGTCCACACAGAACCGCAAAGAACCGTCTTTCTTCACCTTAAGAACAACAGGAGACGCCCATGGACTGTCCAAGGGCCGAATAACGTCGCGTCGGAGCATATCGTCAACCTCATCATTAATTACTCGACGTTCATCAGGCGACACGCGATATGGACGTTGCCGTAAAGGTGGATGGGCCCCAGTGTCGATGCGATGCGTAACAACGGACGTGCGACCGAGAGAACTTCGCCCAACATCGAAAGAAGAACGATATTCTTGCAACAGGTCCAGAAGTTGGGCACGCTGTACGGCCGTAAGGCTGTCAGCGATGGAGAGGCCAAATACATCAGCAGATGACGAATCAGAAGTGGAAACAGCATTGATGGTACACGACCTGGGACCGCGCATGTCATCGGGTACGTCCAGGACTTGTGCGTCGTCGACTGGTTCCACTCTGCCGAGACATTCCCCTCGAAGCAAGGTAACAGCGTACGGGGACGGGTTGGTTACAAAAATAGCAGCGTTGCCCTGGTTGACCTGTATGGTCGCGAAAGGTACTAGCAGCCCTTTCCTGCTGCAAGCGCGGCCAGATGGCGAAACAAGTGCAATGGTGTCGGAGAGACCGGCGCAGTAGACAGACACTGCCGTTGTCGAGTTTGGAGGCACTGTTGTATCGTCTTTCGTTA
The DNA here is from genome assembly GCF_043290135.1 of Rhipicephalus microplus. NCBI lineage: Eukaryota > Metazoa > Arthropoda > Arachnida > Ixodida > Ixodidae > Rhipicephalus > Rhipicephalus microplus. The sequence goes on from NW_027464586.1 coordinate 29,472,604, forward strand.
GAATCTTGCTCAGTGTTGGGGGACTGTCTTCTGGCGTCAAATGCGAGAAGGGTGAGAGCTCAATTTCGGCGGCGGCACAATGGATGACGGCGTCATGGCGGGAGAGAAAGTCCCATCCCAGGATGACGTCATGAGAGCATGCTGGAATGATGATGAACTGGGCGACATACAAAACGTCCTGGATGACAACGCGAGCTGTGCACCCTGCTGTAGGATGAATACGGTGCAAACGTGCAGTACGGAGGGATAACCCAGAAAGTGGCGTCGTCACTTTTTGAAGTAAGCGGCAGAGTTTTTCGTCCATAACTGATACTGCCGCTCCAGTGTCAATAAGAGCCGATGCACAAACACCATCTACAAGCACGTCAATGACATTCGAGGGGCTGCTCTGAGGGCTTTCACAATCCAATAGCGTCGCAGACCTTGCCTCGGGGACTGCGACGACTAGTTTGCCCGCTGATGAGCAGCCGCACTTGGCCGCATGGGGGATAGCGAACGACGTCGTGGAGACGGCGATATTCGAGATGGCCCCGGGCGAAATCGAGGTGGCATATCGAGGGAACTAAAAAAAAGAAAGAAAGGAAAAAAAGAGAAAGAAAGTAAAAAAGAGAAAGAACCACTGTCAACACTGAGAACGAAACCAAATGTCCGTGTACGTCCACATCTTATCCCGTGCTGGTCAGTTCTCGACGTGTGTCGGGCCACCCAAGATTGTCGCCGCGGTAGCAAGAGTTCTCTCTCACTCTCGCAAACATCTTTCAAGGCGATAGCGACGCGGCAGCAACAAAGTTTGCAAGTTCATGTTAGTATAACTCATCCCCTGATGAAGGGAGGACCCCTCCCGAAACTGTTGGGAAATAAATATATTTATCCTTGTTGACAACGCTCCCGTTGTGCCATATCCCATACCTTCACTATGTATATATATATATATATATATATATATATATATATATATATATATATATATATATATATATATATATATATATATGGGGGAATGAAGTGTAAACCAAAGGGCTCGTTTTTCCGTATTATTGAGACTGGAATATACCGCTTTGTCCACCGCTACATCCACTCGTGCCTGGCTTGTCAACAGCGCAAAAATACTCCCCGTTCACCCGCTCCTCTGCAGCCTCTACCTAGTCCTGCTAGACCCTTTGAACGTGTGGGAATTGATCTTTATGAACCGTTGCCCATCACTTTTGTGGGGAACCGGTATATATTCGTCGCAATCGGCCATTTGAGACCCTACGCACAATTTTCACCTGTGCCATCTGCGTCAGTGATTGACGTATTTTTTTTTTCATTTTACGCCACCTCGTGCTACGTCAAGGCGCCCCACGTTAGTTGCTCAGTGACCGGTGGCACGTATTTTCCTCCGAAGCCGTCGAATCACTTCTAAAGGAATGCCGCATCATTCCTCGCACCACAAATGCACACCACCCTCAAACTAACAGCCTGACAAAGTGATTTAATCAAACACTGGGTGATATGCTGGCGATGTACGTCAATTCTGCTCACACAATCTGGGACCGAGTTCTCACCTTCGTGACGTTCGCACGCAATACTGCAACTCAGACCACCACAGGATTCTCCCCACACTTTCTCCTTTATGGACGCAAGCGCTCCTAAATGCTCGACCTCATTCTTCCATACTGCCCCGACGCAACTGAGACGACAACTATTTTTGAAGCAGCTATGTACACGGAACGTGTCGCCAGCTTACTGAATTCCTCACCACTTCTGATGAGCTACGCCAGAAACGCCGTCGCGACAGCTCGAAGGCTCCAGCGTCTTATATACTTGGCTCACTTGTGTGGCTCTGGACACCTTCCACTGCCCAGCCGCGGTAGTAGTCTAGTGCACTCGGCTACTGACCCACAGGTCATGGGATCAACTCTCAGCTGCAGCAGCTGCATTTCCGATGGAGGCATAAATGCTGTATAGGCCCGTGTGCTCAGATTTCGGTGCCCGTTGAAGTACCCCTGGTGGTCGAAATTTCCGGAACCCTCAACTACGGCGTCCCTCATTATATCGTGGTTTCTGGACGTTAAACCTCACATATAAATTGATCTCTTCCACCAGCCCTGGCCAGTCATCAAAACTTCTTTCGCAGTTCCATGACTCTTACCACGTAGTCCAGCAATCATAAACAGTCAATTACATTGTTGAGCTGCTTGCGGTGACTCCTAATCAATGACGCCGCGGACGTGAGAATGTGTATCTAGACCGGCTTAAGCCTTACTATGTCCCTACGGCAGTTTCCTCGCCCTATGTCACCACTATGGTTCTTTGTTTTCAGGAGGGGAGATAAATGAATGAATATCACCGCTGTTCTTAAGGGCATAGGGTACTTTTCTTAGACAGGAAGACAAAGGCGCCGGAACGCCATATATATATATATATATATATATATATATATATATATATATATATATATATATATATATATTGTTGATTTTCATCGCTTGTGTCTTGAGCGTTCACTGCCTGCATTAGCGCTACTGTGACGTTGTTTTTGTTGACGTAGTTGATAAGTCATCTATTTCTGCATTATTCAGTCAATCATTGGACTTTCGTTGTCTTTATTTATTTATTTAGTGAATACTGCCCACTTCTATGCGAAGTCGTAGGCAGGAGTGGGTAACAGATACACTTGATTGGACATTTTCCAGGGCAAGAAAACAACAGAAGCTTAAAACAGAAAAAATATGTCGGGGGGAAAATATAGAAGAAAAACAGGGATTTACAAACATTGAAGTCATTGCAGCGCTTCAGAATGAGCAAGTTTTGTTGATAAAAAAAGGCGAGAAAAACACATTTCGACACAATCGACGAAGCGTGATACAATTGAGCTAGCGCTGAACATAGGAAAGTATTACAACTCAGACACACACGGGAGAGATTAAATGTGGTGACAATGAAATAAAAAGAAAGATAGAAAAAAATTCAAAGGATAACTGGCAGATTTGCTATCGCATTCATGAATGAAGCGACAGTTGTGGATGAAACAGCTTCATCGGGCAGGGCATTCCAACTACGTGGTGCTCGGCGAAAAATGATTTTTGGAGAGCAGTGGTTCTGCATGAAAATTCCTGGACTTTCTTACTGTGGTGTGACTAGGTTATACGGAATTTCGACAGTAGAATATATTTAGTTTAATCGATTCCAAGGTTACTGTGATAGATCTGATAAAACAGTTTCAGTCTTTCCCGGGAGCGCCTGCGTTCTAAGGGTTCCAAGTCCGAACTTTTAAGGAGGGTCGAGGGGGATGTGTTTCTTCTATAAGCGTTGTAAATAAACCTTATGGATTTTCTTTGTACACGTTCCAGTGTTTTAATGTTTGCCGATGTATGAGGTTCCCACACAGGAGACGCGTATTCCAGTATGCGTCTCACGTAAATTTTGTACGCCAACATTCTAATTTCTTTGGTAGATTTTCCAATGGTTCTGCGTAAGTGCCCAAGTGCCTTCATTGCTTTTTTTGTGTGTAATCTATGTGCTCGTTCCACTTTAGGTCGGAGGTAATTATAACCCCTAAGTATTTGTAGCTGTTAACTAGAGATATAGAGTTATTGTTGATGCAATAGGTGAAAATAAAGGGACTTTTTTTGTGGGTAACTCTCATAGCGACGGTCTTTTTTAGGTTTATGCTTATCTGCCAAGTCGAACACCAAAAGTGTATCTTATCCAGGCATTTGTTTAGGGTGATCCGGTCGTTGGGGTCATTGATGACGTGGTACAGAATGCAGTCGTCTTCAAAAGCCTTATTTTAACAGGTATGTCACAGACTATATCATTAATAAATACTAAAAACAGAAGCGGGCCAATGATGGAGCCTTGTGGTATACCGGATTGAATTGAAGTGGGGGTGGAGCTTGAGCCATCTACAGAGACACTTTGGTATCTATGGGAAAGGTATGCCCGAATCCATGTTGGTAAAGAATCGTTTTTCAGGATCAGTTTTAATTTTATACGCAACTTGTGATGGGAGACTCGGTCGAATGCTTTCTCGAAATCGAGGAATATAATGTCAATTTGACTATGGCTATCTAGAGCACTAGCGAGGTCGTGAACTGTCTCAAGTAGTTGTTTGGTAGTCGATAGTCCTTTGCGAGAACCGTGTTGCCGGGGGTCAATTATGTTGTTTCTGTCAAGGAAGGCGGAGATGTGTTTAAATACTATGTGTTCAAGCAATTTTGCACATGTACATAACAAAGAAATAGGCCTGTATGATGACACAAGTGACTTGGTTTCAAATTTAGGCATAGGAATGATTTTTGCGTATTTCCATTCACTCGGGATTTCGCCACTAGACAATGATTTAGAGAATATAAGTGTTACATATTTGGAGCACCATTCCGCATAACGAACAAGAAATTCATTGGGTATAGCATCAGTTCCGGGTGATTTTTTGTATCAATGTTCAGCACCAACGACAACACACCTTCTTCAGAAACACTAATGTTGTCTAAGGGATCTATGTCGTCTAATGATGAAAAAGGAGGGGCTATTCCGTTATCGTTTGTGAACACCGAACTGAAGTAGTCATTCAACGCTTCTGCGATTTCTCCACTGTCGACTACGTTTGTATCGTTTATGGAAAGACTGATCGAAGTTTTATTTTTTGGTGCGATATGATGCCAGAATTTCCCAGGCGATGAAAGAAGAAAGTTTGTTAAGGACACTTTCTGATAGTGGTTTTTGGCTTCTGAGATTAAGTTTTTGAGTTGCACGCGCAGTGTTAGAATTTTATCTGTGCTGTTCTTTGAGGGGCGTTGTTTGTGCTGTTTTCTAGTTTTATTCAGCTAATGACCTAACCGGATAATATCTTTTGTTGTCCAGGGGTTAAAGTTTCGCAGTGCTTTATCTTTGCATGGAACGAAGTTTTGTATGCACTTGAACACTAACTCTTTAAAAAAGCGCCATAGGTTATCTACTGAATGTTCAGCAGATTCATAAAGAAAAGTAAACTGAGAAAAGTTGTTGCCCATGGCATCCAAAATGTCAACGTCACTGGCACGAGAAAAAACGAGAATCTTCCTTTTTTGGACCGTGTGTCTTGCCGTAAAATCTATTTTCATAATTAGGGACACCATTTTATGGTCAGATATGCCCTCAAGTACCTGAACCTGTGGGTTGCGACGCAGAATGCCGCTGTTAACAAGAAAGAGATCCAGGACTGAGTTGCTGTTTTGTTGAGTTCGAGTAGGCTCCTTCACTAGTTGCGTTAAATTGTGAAACAAAACAAGGTCAGCAAGTGGCTCGGAAGCTCTGCAAAGGGGATCCGGGAAATATTGAGCCCAGTTTATCCGAGGCATATTGAAGTCGCCGGCCTTATTTATTTAGCAAGTGTTGTTCCCCGTTTCTGATATGTAACATGCCCCTCCTTCCTGTATTGTGAGACCCGTGAAGGTAATATAAATAAATAAATAAAGATATAAAAAAATGAGCAGAAAAGGAGTGTCTTGCCGGCATCTGGGTTTTATCAAGGTTTTGACCCTATATTAACGGCACGCCTTTCAAAGTTGTGAGCGACCACCACGCCTTGTGTTGGCTAGGTAACTTGGAAGACCCTTTGGGTTACCTCTCAAGGTGGAGCCTGAGGCTTCAGGAATTTGACGCGACCGTTTACACTTAGTATGCAGATCACCGCTGTTCTGAAGGGTAGAGGGTACCACTCTCAGGCGGGAAGACGATGGCGTTCGTGGTTGGTGCATCGCGACGCTTGCACCTGCTCGGCTCTTTCGTCCAGACCTTCTGCTACGAACCCTATGGTTTATTGAAGGCGTGCTGCGCCGAAACACCCTATATATATATATATATATATATATATATATATATATATATATATATATATATATATATATATATATATATATATATATATATTCGCATAGGGAAGAAGACGCACGTACGAAGGGATTTTATTGACGTTTCGGCCATGGGTCCAGCCTTCATCAGAACACAGTTTATGGCACGAGTGCTGTTTATATACTTGTGCATATCATAAGTTACAAATATGAAAACCGACATGAAAGGCGATATATGGGCATATATATATATATATATATATATATATATATATGCAAGTCACACAATATGAAGGGCACCTAATCTACGAGTAAAAAGATATTGCTTACATGCGCGAGCACGTGGCGAGCACGTTGTTTTAAAAGTTAAAACGCATAAAAGATAAAGCACATAACATGAAGAGTAGTCCGACCAGTGAAAGCAAGGAAAACAAACTATAAAATAATAATAAAAATGACAAAGACGTTACAAAGCGGCGACGTAATCAACGGATACAGACAATGTAGTGTGACTTGCTGAGCAAGGTTGAAAAAAGATGGACAGGGTCATACAGATTACGCAGATAGGCAACTAAGTTTTCCTACGTTTTCATTCAGACCAGATGCGATGGCGTTGAACTTATAGATGAGGAATGATTCACGGGCTTCTCTATCATAATTTGTGCGGAAACCAGATTTTAGTAAGCGTTGTAAATAAACTAGAATCTGGTTTCCGCACAAATTATGATAGAGAAGCCCGTGAATCATTCCTCATCTATAAGTTCAACGCTGTCGCATCTGGTCTGAATGAAAACGTAGGAAAACTTAGTTGCCTATCTGCGTAATCTGTATCACCCTGTTTATCTTTTTTTCAACCTTGCTCAGCAACTCGCACTACATTGTCTGTATCCGTTGATTACGTAGCAGCTTTGTAACGTCTTTGTCATTTTCATTATTATTTTATAGTTTGTTTTCCTTGCTTTCACTGGTCGGACTACTCTTCATGTTTTGTGCTTTATCTTTTATTCGTTTTATCTTTTATTTGTAAACAACGTGCTGGCCACGTGCTCGCGCATAGAAGCAATATTTTTTACTCGTAGGTTAGGTGCCCTTCATATTGTGTGACTTGCACACACACACACATATATATATATATATATATATATATATATATATATATATATATATATATATATATATATATATATATATATATATATATATATATATATATATATATATATATATATGCCCATATATCGCCTTTCATGCCAGTTTTCATATTTGTATCTTATTGATATGCACAAGTGTATAAACAGTACTCGTGCCCTAAACTGTATTCTGATGAAGGCCGGCCCCACGGCCGAAACGTCAATAAAGTCCCTTCGTACGTGCGTCTTCTTCCCTATACGAATAATCTTTCCCGGGCCCAGCATCACTTTTGTTTTTCGTATATATATTGTTACGAAAAAGAAGAGACGCCGTAACGACGAGGCTGGGGATTAGATATATTCTAAACCAGCGCTAATGGCGTGCCCGGTTCACCAGCGATCGAGCAGAGAGACAACCCTTCGTCTTCCTCGTCAGGCACACACGCGCGTCGCCCCATAGAATATCAGTATACATGCATATAGCATAACCCCCGGCGGCGCAAGCGCCGTCTCGGCGCATTTAGATGTCAACGTCACTAGGAGAGTTGTAGGGCTTCAAGCGCGCAACATGTACAATATCGGTAGCCTGTTGGGCACATGAAGGCAATGGGGTGACAGGACCAATTTCATATGTTACAGGCGTAACCACACGGAGGACACGGTATGGGCCTGTGTAGCGAGTAAGCAGTTTTTCTGACAAGCCAACTTGACGGGTCGGAGACCAGAGCAGTACCAAAGAACCGGGTGGAAAGTGTACGTCGCGGTGTCGTTGGTCATACAAGCGCCGTTGCTTCTCTTGAGAGGTCAGAAGGCGAGTACGGGTGATTTCGCGTGCGTGAGCGGCCTGAGTGATAGTGTCCATGGCATATTCACTGGTCGGTACTCCAGGAGACGGTATGACGGTGTCTAGAGGAAATGTTGGTTCTCGGCCAAACAGCAGTAAAAATGGAGAGTAACCGGCAGTGTCATGGCGCGAAGAATTGTAGGCAAATGTGACGTACGGCAACGCGAGATCCCCGTCGGTGTGGTTGGTGGAAACATACTTAGCGACCATGTCTGTAAGAGTTCGATTTAGGCGCTCCGTGAGTCCATTGGTTTGCGGGTGGTATGACGTAGTCAGCTTGTGTCTCGTGCTACAGGACTGCAAGATGTCGGCTATGACCTTCGACAAAAAGGTGCGGCCACGGTCTGTAAGCAGCTGCCGTGGGGCTCCGTGTTGCATAATCACGTCCTTGAGGAGGAAGTCGGCGACATCTGTGGTGCAGCTTGTTGGGAGAGCTCGTGTGATGGCATAACGCGTGGCGTAGTCGGTGGCGACGGCTGTCCACTTGTTACCCGAGGAATACAAGGGAAAAGGGCCAAGTAGGACCAAGCCAACGCGGAGGAACGGTTCTGACGGAATATCGAGTGGTTGAAGGCGTCCGGCGGGAAGTGTCGATGGCGTTTTGCGGCGCTGACATTTCTCACAAGCCGCAACGTACCTTCTGACTGAGCGTGCAAGCCCTGGCCAGTAGAAGCGTCGGCGTATTCGGTCGTAAGTGCGTGACACACCAAGGTGATCAGCAGTCGGAAGGTCATGAAGTTCATGTAGAACTTCCGAGCGAAGGTGTTTCGGAATGACAAGCAGCAGAGCCGGTCCATCCGGCTCAAAACTTTGGCGGTATAATACACCATCGTGGAGCACGAACGAGCGATAGGACTGACTGGAAGATGGTGATTCGAGGCTCTCAATGATAGCACGCAAGGACGCATCATAGCGCTGCTCGTCACCGATGCATGTCACTTGCGAAAGGGAAAAGACGCAAGGCTCGGTGTCGGTGTCATACATAGTGCTCGACTCAGCGACCGGGTAGCGCGACAGGCAGTCTGCGTCCTGATGTAGGCGTCCGGACTTGTACGTCACCGTAAATGTATACTCTTGGAGTCGCAGAGCCCAGCGCCCAAGCCGGCCAGTAGGATCCTTCAGTGACGTAAGCCAACATAGCGCATGCTGGTCAGTTATCACAGTGAAATTAGTACCATATAAATATGGGCGGAACTTTGAGACTGCCCAAACAAGAGCAAGACATTCACGCTCCGTAATAGAATAGTTGCGCTCAGCAGCTGTGAGGAGGCAGCTAGCGTAGGCGACAACTCGGTCGTGTCCCCGTTGGCGCTGGGCTAACACGGCTCCGATTCCGTGACCACTAGCATCGGTTCGAACTTCCGTCGGAGCGAATGGGTCAAAGTGAGCCAATATGGGTGGAGTCGTCAGTAGCGTGATTAGGTGAGAAAAAGCAGCAGCTTGGTCGGTACCCCACGTAAATGTGACGTCTTTCTTTAGAAGCTCTGTGAGGGGTCGAGCGATGGTTGCAAAATCTTTCACAAACCTTCTAAAATAGGAGCAAAGTCCTACAAAACTCCAGACATCTTTGGCTGATTGGGGTACAGGAAAACTGGTGACTGCACGAACTTTCTCGGGGTCCGACTGCACACCAGAGGCGTCGACAAGGTGGCCCAACACTGTAATTTGCCGGCGTCTGAATCGGCACTTCGACGAGTTCAATTGGAGGCCTGCAGTGTGGAATATGTCGAGAATAGCTGACAAACGCTGAAGGTGGGTCTCAAATGTTGGGGAATATACAACGACATCGTCAAGATAACAAAGACATGTTGACCATTTGAACCCTTGTAGCAGAGAGTCCATCATGCGCTCAAACGTGGCTGGGGCGTTGCATAGCCCAAATGGCATAACCTTGAACTGATATAGGCCGTCTGGAGTTACAAATGCAGTCTTCTCTTGGTCTTTTTCGTCGACAGCAATCTGCCAGTAGTCGGAACGTAGGTCTATTGTGTAGAAGTATCGGGCGCCGTGGAGACAATCGAGAGCGTCATCGATGCGGGGTAAGGGGTAAACGTCTCTTTTCGTGATTCTATTCAGATGACGGTAATCCACGCAGAAGCGCCACGTGCCATCTTTCTTTTTAACGAGCACAACGGCGGACGCCCATGGGCTCGAAGAGGGTTCAATAATTCCTTTGGCTAACATCTTGGTGACTTATTGTTGAATTATTTTACGCTCAGTGGCAGACACCCGGTATGGTCGCCGATGAATGGGATGAGAATCACCTGTGTTAATGCGGTGCTTGACGAGTGAAGTCTGGCCGAGTGGACGGTAGTCGACGTCGAATATGTCACGGTATGAAGCCAGAAGGCGGCATAGCGCAGTTGACTTCTCAGGTTTGAGGTCCGGAGCGATCATGAAGCGTAAGGTCGCATCGAGGCACGTGACATCCTGCGAGTGATGTGGGTGCTCGGGACATACGTCTGCCGTAAAACAGGTGACGTGGTCGTCAATTAAGGGCCTTAGTGTGGCGACTGAAATTCCTTGGCGTAGCACTTGTTTTATGAAACCGAAATTGATAACAGGTAAATATGTTCGGTTAGAGGCCATGCTTACGACAGAGTGTGGGACAGTAATGTCACGCGCCAGGAGAACATCAGTAATCGGCGTCACGATATAATCACCGTCAAGCACGGGAGAGGGTTTTGCCAATTCGATGAATGTGAGAGCTTTAGGCGGTATCCGGAAGAAGTCAGTGGTGCACAAGCTGTTCGGGAGTTCAGGGTCAGAATCCGGGAGAAGAGGAAGTTCTAGGCAGATAGTACCAGCGGCACAATCGATGAGGGCAGAATGCGTCGATAGGAAGTCCATGCCAAAGATTAGGTCGTGGGGGCAATTTTCAAGCACCGTAAATAAAACGGGAACATGGCGGCCGGCAATACTAACACGAGCGGTACACATTCCAGTGATGGCCACAGTTCCACCATCAGCGACACGGAGGGCTTTAGTTGCTGCAGGCGTGAGGACTTTTTTGAGCAGGCGACACAGATGAGCACTCATTATAGACAGTTGAGCTCCGGCATCGACTGACGCCGTCAAGGAAATACCGTCCACATACACCTCAATCAAGTTTGTATCAGTGGGGAGCGTCAATGAAGGATTTGGATCGTTCGCAAGCGATGCAGCACTACCTCCTGGAGCTGCATGATCTAGTTTTCCATCCGAGAGGATCCACAGTTGACCGGCGATGGATAGCGGCGTGGTTGGGGCGATGGGGAACGGCGACGTTGAGGTGGCGGCGAACGAGCAGTGGAGCGGCTGTTGGGGATGTCGGAAGAAAGGTACACACGACTGGGCGAATACCGACGGGAGTCTTCGTATGGTCGATTAGAGGAAAAGTGACTCCAGTTTGAGGGCATCCAAGTGCTGCGGCAGTAGCGGGAGATATGGCGAACTCGGTGGCAGCGGAAGCAGATCGGCTTGTCGTCTGCAGTTCTCCATTCCGCCGGATTGCGGGATCGCGGAATAAAATGTAAGTCATGGCGTGGTGCATTTGTTGTCATTGATCTGGAGACTGGTCGGGACACAGAGCAGGCCACAGGAAAACCAAGCTTTGCAATTTCCTGCCTCACGACGGCTTGAATAGCGGAGACCGGCGGAGGCGTTTCTGCGGCGCCATGATCGAGCGGATGTGGAGGAAGTGGTGTCGGACTTGACGCCTCAAGCTCCCGTCGAACTATTCGTGTCACGCTGTCCTGCATGGGTGGTGCGGCACCGAGATCGGTGCAAGTGGATGTAACAGCCGTGTTTGGTAGCCGCGTAAATTGAGGCAGAACACGGCGGCTTTTGGCCATTTCAAAGCGACGGCATTCCTTGATAGTCGTATCTACGGTCGTGACGTTATTGTAGACGAGCAAATTGAAGGCGTCGTCCGCGATGCCCTTAAGTATGTGGCCCACCTTGTCACTCTCTGTCATTTGCTCGTCGACTTTTCGGCACAACGCGAGCACATCCTGTATGTACGAGACATACGACTCTGTTGACGACTCCACACGAGCGGCGAGTTCTTTTCGCGCTTCTATTTGGCGACCGGACGGGTCCCCAAAGATGTCGCGTAGTCGCTCCTTGAAGGTATCCCAGCTGGTGAGCTCGGTCTCATGGGCATCGAACCATACCCGTGGGGTGCCGTCCAAGTAAAATATTACGTTGGCGAGCATCATGGTAGGGTCCCATCGGTGTGTGTGGCTAACACGCTCGTACATACGGAGCCAGTAGTCGACGTCGAGCCCAGGTTGTGCGGGGAATGTGCCTGGATCACGGGGGGGGGCATCGTCAGGTATGTAGTGGCTGGAGCTACAGATGGAGACGCTGACAGGCTGTTGTCATTGGTAGCCATGGCCGGAGACTGAATGGTGCGGCCACTGCGAAGCTTCGTGGTGAAGACGGGGAACGTTCCACCTCCACCAAATATGTTACGGAAAAGAAGAGACGCCGTAACGACGAGGCTGGGGATTAGATATATTCCAAACCAGCGGTAATGGCGTGCCCGGTTCACCAGTGATCGAACAGAGAGACAACCCTTCGTCTTCCTCGTCAGGCACACACGCGCGTCGCCCCCTAGAATATCAGTATATATGCATGTAGCAACATATATATATATATATATATATATATATATATATATATATATATATATATATATATATATTCATCAGCCTGACTACGTCCACTACTGCAGGACAAAGGCCTCTCCCATGTTCAGCCAGTTAACTCGGTCCTGCGCTTGCTGCGGCCAATTTATATACCCGCAAACTTCTTAATCTCATCTGCCTACTTAACCTTCTGTCACCCCCCCCCCAACTCGCTTGCCGTCCCTGGGAATCCAGTTAGTTAATCTTAATGACCAGCGATCATCCTGTCTACGCACTACATGCCCGGCCCATGTCCATTTCCTCTTCTTGACTTCAGCTATGATATCCCTCACCCCCGTTTGTTTCCTAATCCACTCTGCTCTATTCTTGTCTCTTAAGGTTACACCAACCATTTTCTTTGCATTGCTCGCTTCGTCGTCCTCAATTTAAGCTGAACCATCTTTCTAAGTCTCCCGGTTTCTGATCCGTAGCTAAGTATTGGCAAGACAAGCTGTTATATACATTCCTCTGGAGGGATAGTGGCAATCTACCTGTCCTAGTTTGAGAGTGCTTGCCAATTGTGCTCCACCCCATTCTTATTCTTCTAGTTACTTATCTCGTGGTTCGGCTCCGCGGTTATTACCTGACCTAAGTAGACATAGTCTTTTATAACTTGCACCATTACCTATCTTGAAGCTCTGCTCTCTTCCGAGGTTGTCGTACATTACTTTCGTTTTATGCAGATCAACATTACGACCCACCTTTCTGGTCTCCTTGTCCGTAATCATGAGTTGCAATCCGTCCCCCGAGTTAATGAGCAATCTACTGTCAAATGCTCAGGATATAGTTAACCACTATACATAGCCTTCATAGACTACGAGAAGGCGTTTGATTCAGTAGAAATATCAGCAGCCATGCGGGCATTCCGGAATCAGGGCGTAGATGAAGCATACATTCTGTTGCTTCACAAAAACGCAACAGAATACCAATCCAGAAGGGTGCAATGCAAGGGGAGACAATCTCACCAATGCTGTTTACCGCGTGCTTACAGGAAGTTTTCAGAGGCCCGTGTTCTGACACAATATTAATGAGGTCTAATAGACAATAATGTCAAGGAATGTATAGGGGAAGTTATTAAAGCTAATGTAATGTAAATAAGAAGAGAAAAAAGTGGGTGAAAAATACATTGCCGTGAGCAGGAATCGAACATACGACCTTCGAATAAAGCGTTCGATGCTCTACGACTGAGCTATAACGGGGCTATTGCCCCAGCCACATTATTGGGTTTATATGTAAATTTGAAGGTGGTAGTGTCAGTCACGCCCCCTGCAGCAATGGCGGCGAGTGTGGTACACTCTTTTTTAAGCCTGTATGGTGTCACGTAGAACGTGAACTTATTACGAGCTGGCAGCTGATCAATACTCGCTCGCATACAACCCAACAGCAACACTGCCAGTACGAGACCCTCGTTAGTGAATAAGGGGAAAAAGTGTATACCTGCGGGCTGGTTTTTTGTGTTTTGACACAATATTAATGAGATATGACAGACAATACTGTCAAGGAATATATAGGGGCAGTTATTAGAACTAATGTAATGTAAATAAAAAGAAAAGTGGGTGAAAAATAACTTGCCGTGAGGAGGAATTGAATCTGCGACCTTCGAATAACGCGTTCTATACTCTACCATTGAGCTATCACGGCGACTATTCCCCCAATAACTTTATTGCTTTTATGTGTGATTTGGAACGTTAATGGTTGGATGGATGGATGGATGTGGCTGTACCCTTTAGATCGGGCGGTGGTTGACGCCACCTAGCCGTAATACTTAGTGAACTAACCATTAGGTTTATCTTTTTTTCCCTTTAAACAGTAAAGTTGAGGATTCGTACTTTGCAGTGAAGGGTTTAATTTTCACTCGTGCCTTGACTTTAGCCACCAATCAGATAACGTCCTTCTAATTAAGACTACCCGTTTAAAGTATATTTTGCGCTCCCTGTCCCTAAACCCTAGTGCTTTGAAAAACTCTCCGCCAACATTCTGAACTATAGGGTGAAGCCCTTTACAGAACATTATCAAGTGTTCGGCAGTTTCTTCTTCCTCTCCACACGCACTGCGTACTGTGTCTACCCCTTCTACCTGAGAACTACCCCGAGTATTAGCATAGATCCTTTCCTTGGATATTGCCTGCTTAAAAATTCGATAGATCTCTAGTGCGGATTTCTATATCATGCCGATTCTCCACAAGTCAGTCTCCGTTTCCTTCACTTTCTTCTTAACCGATAGTTCTTTTTGGTTTGGCCACCTGCTGTTTTCTAAGTATTTACCAGTCAATTTCCTGGTTCGCTTCCTCCATTTTGTATCGACATTCTTCATGTACAAGTAGCTGAAAACCTTCCTAGCCCAACGCTCCTCCCCCATTTCTCTCATTTGCTTCTCAAATTTTATCTTGCTTGCAGGTTCCCTGCCCTCAAATGATGTCCTACCTATATCACCTTGTACTCCCCGATTTGGTGTATTCCTGTGAGCTCCTAAAGCAAGCCTACCTATTCCACGTTGCTTAATTTCTAATCTTGCTTGAACTTCTGATCTCATGCACAAGACCGCATTGCCGAACGTCAGCCCAGGAACCATGACTCCTTTCCGTATTCCTCTCACAACATCATACCTACCTATTGTAATTCCACAGTGCCCTATTTTTCATCACTGCATTCCTGTTACCTTTAGTCGTCACGTATAATTCGTGTTCCCTCGGGTACTCGGTCCCATTGCTTATCCATGCGCCCAGATATTTGTATTTATCTGTTATCTCTAGCGTGACCTCCTGTATTCTAAGCTCACTACCTTCGTTGTCATTGAAAATCATGACTGCTGATTTTTTTCTTACTGAATCTAAAATCTAACCTATCTTCTCATAACCACAGATGTCCATCAATCTCTGCAAATCTTCCTTGTTGTTGGCCATTAGCACTATATCATCTGCGTACTTAATGCTGGTAGTTCCTGATCAATTAGTTTTCCTTGTTTGACTAAAGAGAGGTTGAATTCTAGTCCACTTCCCTCTAATTTGGCCTCTAATCCTTGTAGGTACATCATAAATAATAAGGGTGACAGGAAACACCCCTGCCCAAGGCCCCGTTTTACCTCTGCAGGCTTGGATACCTGTTTTTCCCACTTTATAACTACCTTGTTATTGTTATAGATATCCCTAAAAGATTAGTCACTACATGTTGCACGCCTAGTGTGTCCAGTATTCCCCACAATTCCTCTTGAACCACGCTATCGTACGCTCCCTTGATATCCAAAAATGCTAGCCACAGGGGCCTGTGTTCCTTATCTGCTATTTCGATGCACTGCGTCAGTGAGAACAGATTGTCTTCAAACTTCCTTTGTTTCCGGAACCCATTCTGCAGTTCCCCCAGCACCCCCTCATCCTCTATCCATGACTGCAGTCTTTCCTTTATAATCTGCATCGTCAGCCTGTAGACCACAGATGTCACTGTTATAGGACGGTAGTTGTTTTTGTCAGCTTTGTCCCCCTTTCCTTTATAGATCATGCTCATCGTGCTATGTTTCCATCCATCGGGTACTCCACCATCGAATATTAGTTTGCTCACTGCCTCTCTCGAAGCCTGCTTAGACTTCAGAACTAATGTCTTTATCAGTGTAATTGGAATGCCATCTGGGCCTGTTGATGTACTACTAGGAAATCTTTTCTCAGCCCTTTCCCACTCTCGTTGTGAAATTGGAGCCATTGCACCACTTGATTCATCCTTGTTTATTGTGGTGAAAGCTTATTCTTTGTTCAAATTTTTCTGTCACCCTTGTTCTTATATATTCAATAGCTTCGTCCCCTTCTAGCCTTGCACCTTGAGCTATAGTTATAAACCTCTGCTCTAGGTTCGTCTTATTTCTCAGGGAGTTTATATGGTTCCAAAATTTCGCAGCTGCCTTTCATGTACTTTTTCACGTACTTCTGCCAGCTACTGAGCTCCCTTTCTTCTAATCTTTTCATTGATCAGAAGGGATGCATCGCTTCTACAGCTTAGAAAGGTTTCCTATTTTCTTTCAACATCATCTGTGGGTTCACCCTACTGCTTAGCATGTCTGTGTTCTCTAGAGGCTTCCTGACGTTTTGCTCTGGCTCTCTTAACTTCCTGATCCCACCAACTTTTGGGTTTGTGTCTTCTTTTCTGGGGTGACTTGTCACGCGTCTTAGCAAGCTCTAGCTCAAACAGTCTAATTAGATTAATGTATGTCCACACTGTTCTATTACCCTCCGGGATTATTTTCTCAATTTCTTTAGTGGCTATTTCAATTTGCCTTTCTGGATAAAAGTTTTCCTGTAGTTGCTCATCTTGTCTCCTTCCCACTTTCACTGCTCTTCCAAAACTTATCTTGATGCGTTTGTGATCACTACCCAGACATCTGGAGCCACGTTCATCTATGTGCATTCCCCTAAGCTTATCATACATCCTATGTGACATCAGTGCATAATCCATCGTCGACTGCAGCCTTCCTACCTCCCATGCTATTTGCCCTTCACACTTCTCGGTACAGTTTCAAATGATCAAATGAAGCCTTTCACAGATGTCCATGATCATTTTCCCTGTCGGGTCAGTATACCCATCTATATTTTATATGTGCGCATTCATTTATCCTAGCATAAATATCTCGCAGTCTCTTCCTAACTCCTGGATGTCCTTTGATATACACTCTATTATTGCCTGGTTTTCCTCTCTGGCCTTTGCTCCCGTCCACAAGCACACGAAATCAAGGAGTGTCATTTGACCTTTCTTTCCCTTTTAGCCATAAATGTTCCTTGCACTCCTGCTTGATCCTTTGCTAATCTGTACTTTTATGAATGAATGCCCCTAACCACCCCCCTTTCTGCTGCCTTCTGTTCTACTACAATATTTCCACGCGTAGTCCGGATTGTTAGGAAGTGTTTCCATGTCCCTGAGATGTGTTTCTACAAAACCGTATACTATCGGCTAATCTTCCCTTAGCTGTTCTTCTATCTCTCCCACTTCAGTCTGTTCCTACCACCCTGCATGTTAATATACCCTATGTCTGAATTGGCTTGGCGCTCGTGGCTACATCTAATTATGCCCCGGACTCTACCTATCTTAGATACTGGGGCCACTTTGGCATCGTATCTGTCCATACCACCTGTCAAAGGGTATCCCTGGCTGTTTTACTCGTTACTGGCTATACTGCACAACGAAGGTCCTGCTTTCCCCCCCAAAAAGCTACTGCGCATCCTGCAAGTCGCCAACCCACCTCATGACCTAGCCGCCCCTCGAAGTAAATTCTGTCTCATTGAAAACCACCCCACCTATGCACCGCTCTGTTTATTTCCACAACCTCAAAGCCTTTCTCTCGACTCATCCGCCATATCTCTTGGTTTGCGTTTACAACCGCTCTTTGCAGGTTGCCATCACGCACCGGTACCTCAGGTATCGTGCATTTGACTACCTGTACCTGAGGAGAAGTGGCGCGCATGTCATCGACGCCTTTCGCCAGTGTGGTTGCTAGTCCTGCTGTATCTTCATTTAGGACATCGTTTAAACCACCTGAAATTATCACGACGTTTCGTCTATTAGCTGTTCTTTTTAGTTTCGCGCTCGCTTGCCTCATAACTGCTTCCAGCTTGCGTCCTTGGAACGCCCCTACTGCAACCCTCTTGTCACCTCTTACCCTCATTTTGAGGGCTTCTGTGCATCGATTTAAATTCGAGTCCCCGACGATTATCACATGCTGTGGCTTTTCAGCTGGAGCGTCCTGCACCTGGGGGCTACTTGCACCTGTGACGCTGGCTGCTTTGTCCCCTCCCAACCCCCACACTACCTCGCTGAAGCTTGGCCTTGCGACAGTGGAACCGGCTGAACCTGTTTTTTTCCAAACTTGCTTGCTCTTCCTTCTCCGCCGTTCTGGTTGCCGGTTCCCTACTGTTCGCTCCGTAGGCCACTTTTATGTTGACATTGGCTAGTGCTTCCTCGGCGGACTTCAGCCTTTCTCCCATTACCCTCGTTTTCTCTTGCTCTGTCGCCAACGCAGTCTCGAGCTCGGCGATTCTCACCAGCCGTGCAGTCTGGGCAACCATCATTTTCTCCATTTTTTCCTCGACCTCACATTGCCTACACTTTGCGTCAGCCTCTTCTACACTTGGTTCCACTTTCAAACCCACTCCACATCCTAAACACTTTACCGTCTTTTTAACCATGTCTTTCTGACACCAATTGTCCCTATACTCGATAATTACTAAACTCGAGCCCTGAACTACAAAAGAAAAAAAGTCTGAGCTTTACTACAAAAATTTGCGTGTTCAATGTACGCGCACCTCCCCCACGGGGTGGCAAAAGAAACAAAAAAATTCAAACACATACACCCGCACTAACTGGTGACTCAGTATGAATAGGCTCAGTTGTTTCAGGGCAAGTGTCGGAAGTCCGATTTTCGCCTCATTCTTGGAATCATTAGGTGAACTCGTGGCTGGCTCAAGCTTCAAAGAGGAAGCAGTGGCTTTGATGCGGATGTGTCCGTCTCAGTAAACAATGAACGATGCTTGTAGTCAGTAGCACCATACGTCATGCGGGGCCTTTCAGCAGCTAGGCTCGCCAAGCGGTAATAAGGGGTCCTGGCATAATGCCGGAGGTGCATACGCATTGTCTCGGAAATATCATGTGTCTTTATCGAGTGATCTTGAGCGATTTCAATGGTTTCAGCCGTTGAAGCACTGCGCGGTAATGCAAGGCATATCTTAAGTGCTTGTGCTTGAATGCTCTGAATTACGGGCTGGTTGGTCTTGCCTGTGTTACATATTGCAGGTAAGCTGTACCGCAAGAATACGATAAACAGCACTCCGTACAGTTATAGCATGGATGGTATGGGCACTTCCAATTCTCCCCTGCAAGTAATTTGTACATGTGGCATGTTGCGATCAGCCGCTTGTTCACATAGTTCACGTGTGGAGTCCACGACAGGTTTCTGTCTATTATGACTGCCAAGAACATGTGGCTTCTGCTGAACGATATGTATTCTTCATTAATCGGTATGCTGTAAGCAGACATTGGTTTCCGCGTGAACGCTACCGCAGCACATTTTCCGCAGAACACCTCGAGGCCTTGTTCACGAAGGTAGCATGACGTCGTTGTTGCAGCCTCCTGAAGGCGTGCGCGAAGCCGAGGCCTTGTCAAAAAGCAGATGTCATCAGCGTAGGCAGAAAGTTCTACAGTGCTAGGTAGCTGCTCGACTAGTCCAATGAGAGTTAGATTGAAAAGTGTTGGGCTTAGCACTCCTCCCTGAGGACCTACTTGGCTGCTGTAATAATCAGGTGATAGGTCATTTGCTGTCATCACGTAAATTAATCTTAGCTGTAAGTTGCTGTACACCCACATATATATCTTGCCACCAAGACCTACTGCTTCCAAAGCACTAAGGATGGCTTCATGGGTGACATTGTCGTAAGCCCCTTGAAGTCTAAAAACAGAGCGGCACACAGTCTCTTACAGGCTTTCTGGTGTGGAACATATGTCACCAGATCAGCAACGTTGTCGATTGACGAATGGTCGTGCCTGAATCCAGTCATGAATACTGGATAGATTTCGTAGTGATCTAAATACCACTCCATTCGTAGTAGAATAATTCGTTCCAATGTTTTTCCCACACAACTGGCAAGCGCGATAGGACGGTATGAGGCAATATCCAAAGGAGATTTACCAGCCTTTAGTAGTGGAATGAAGCGACTTGACTTTCATGCCTGGAGAACGTACCAGTCTGCCAGGAGTCGTTGTATAGGTGTAAGAGTACCTACCGAGCTTCGTTTCCAAGATTACAAAGGGCACGGTAGGTAATGCCGTCAGGTCCGGACGTCCGCACAGTGCCAGTGCCGCCTCTAGCTCATCCATACAAAACTAGCTATTCTACGAGGATCACGTGAGGGCGGTGGGTTTTCAAGTGTTCCCATTCTTGATACCGTGAAATCGGAATCACCGGCAATCCTTCTACAGAAGAATTCTGCGACGCCAGTCTCTCTGCATTGTAGGTGAAGTGATAGAGATGTAAACGAGTGTCGCGGTCCCAAGGTTGTGCCAAGACCCCGGACAGTTCGCCATATCAGTGATAGGGGAAAGAAGTGGATACCTATCAGTGATAAGGGAAAGAAGTGAATACCTAAGGGCTCGTTTTTCCGTGTTTTGACACAATATAATGAGATCTAACAGACAACATAGTCAAGGATTGTATAGAGGAAGTCATTAGAACTAATGTAATGTAAATAAGAAGAAAGAAAAGTGGGTGAGAAAATAACTTGCTGTGAGCAGGGATCGAACCTGCAATCTTCGAATAACGCATTCGATGCTCTACCACTGAGCTATCACGGCGGATATTCCCCCAGCCACTTTATTGGGTTTATATGTGAATTTAAAAGTGGGAGGGTCAGTCATGCCTTTTTCACGCAGTATGTCATGCCTTTCGGTTCTTTCTTTTTTCGTTGCATTGTTGCGGTTCATCACTTGTTTCTTGTGGATTCATAACCTGCATTATCGCTACTGCTGCGTAGTGTTTCTTTACGTAGTTGATATGTCATCTATTTGTGAATGATTCTGTCAAGTATTGAAGTTCCGTTGTCGAATTTATTTAGTAAGGGTTGTTTCCCATTTCCGATATGTAACATGCCTCTCCTTTCTGTAATGTGAGGCCCCTTAACGGTTTTCACCGTGGACCAACCCAGGCGATTCTATGGTACAGCAAGACAAGCCACCGCGGAATCCGCCCTTACCACCCACAGACCAATGGCCTCACCAAGCGTCTTAGTAAAATCATCGCCGATATGCTGGCTGTGTACGTCGACGTCGAACACAGCACTTGAGATGCGATTCTTCCGCATCTGACCTTCGCATAGAACAGCGCCTTACAAGAAACGAAGCAGATTACACCAAACAGGCTGTTCTACAGAAAAACACGGGATCTACACTTGAGGCATGTTCATCAAAGTCACCGACGAAGAAAACCTCGATGTGATTGAGTACCTTTAGCGCACCGAAGAGGCTCGACAACTCGGCAGCCACCGAGTCAAAAACCAACATGACGATACACCTTCGTAGACGAAGTGAGACATTTCTGCGACGCTACTTCGAACCATACATAATAGTTCGATGGCTTAGTACACTCGACTACGAGGTTGTTCCCGATCGAATTAAGAACTCTCGACGGCGCCTGTGCGACTTGAAGTCGTTCATGTCTTGTGCCTTTAGGCATTTCATGCGCTAAGCTGAGGACTTTATTTTATTGCTTTTTCTGTGCTGGTTTGTTGCTTGTACTTATCGTTTATTTTTGCACTGTAGTATGGCGCTTTTATCTTGGTTAAAGCATTGAAACGATGCCTTTTTCAAAGGGGGGCAGTGACACGTTCCCTTTTAAAGTTTTGTTATCGCCACGTTTTATTCTCGGACACTCAGCGCAAACCGCACCTGCAGTGTCCGAGAAGCTTTAGCACTGCAGAGGATCAGTTTTTTAAGATTACGTCCACTTTGCGAACATTACAGATAATCCAGGAGTCTACGTCGTCACTAATGATAACGCTAGAGAATTTGATGGCACGTGTAAAAATGCAAACACGCCTCACCACTTGTCATTTGATCGACGGCCGACACTCTGTTCACTGCTATCAGTGCCCGTGTATTGCTGTTAGCCAACCTTCAGTTTCTTGGCCAGAAGTTCTAAACAGTTTCATCTGAGCATCGAGTCAGCTCCTTTCGGGCACGTCACGACAATACTGCCCCGCTCCTCTATTGATACGTGGGGTTTAGCGTCCCAAAACCACGATATGATTACGAGAGACGCCGTATTGAAGGGCTTCGAAAGTTTCGACCAGCTGGGGCTCTTTAACGTGCACCCAAATCTGAGCACACGGGGCTACATCATTTCCGCCTTCATCGGAAATGCAGCTGCCGCAGCCGGGATTCGATCCCGCGATGTGAGTCAGCAGCCGAGTACCTTAGCCACTAGACCACCACAGCGGGGCGACTGTCACGCTCCTTTCTGAAATTTTGTTATGGTGCAACTACACGTGTAAGTCCTGCCTTGCGCAACCACGTCGATAACTAATGAACCATCGAGATAATCGTACAACCTTCATATGCAATTACACGCACTACGGGAGCATCACAAATTCTTCCAGCACTTACGTGGCTGCTAGTGATAGTGCTGGAATATTCGATGGCACATGTAATAATGCCGGCGCGCATCATCGCTTTTCAGCTGATCGATGGCTGATGCTTGGTTTGCTGCAATGAGTGCCGGTGTGTATCGCTGTAAGTTTACAGGTCACAAGTTAGGCCAACTAAACAATTTCATTTTGGACAAGTCGCCTCTGCCTTCGTCGACGTCACGACCCTGTAACAACATACTTACGAGCAATGAAAGGAGTGGCTCTGTTCGGCACACACTCCAGATTGTTAGTGAGGTAGATATGACAAGGGGACCACAATGATGCATATTCCAGCTGTGGGCAAACATGATTGATTGATATGTGGGGTTTAACGTCCCAAAACCACCATATGATTATGAGAGACGCCGTAGTGGAGGGCTCCGGAAATTTTGACCACCTGGGGTTCTTTAACGTGCACCCAAATCTGAGTACGTGGGCAAACATGGGATTGATAAGTGAGTTTTCTCCCGTTGCTTGTAGCCTAATTATGGAGCAGGTATTCAAGTGAAGTGGAAGCTTCGGTACTTAAGGTGTTGATATCCACGTCCCACGAAAAGTTATGGTGTAAATGAACGCCTGTGCTTCTTTGCGTACAATAATGCCTGTAATACAACTATGCTTCCTTAATGAGAACTGAAAAACACTTATACCTGGGAAAATATAGGGAACGCTATTACAAGTAATTGTAATCTAATAGTGAGGAAAGAAAAATGGGCGAAAATATAACTAGCCTTCGGCAGGGAGGGAACGTGCGACCTTCGAATAACGCATCCGATGCCGTACCAATTGAGCCATCACGGTGGCTATGCCCTTGCTCACTTTAAGGGGTATGCATGTGCATTTCAGACGTGGGAACGTTAATCAGCGCCGCCTGTTGCCATTGCTTCGTGTGTGTAACGCTCATTTTTGTCATATTGGCGAGACGTAGCGCGTTGGGGTTGAAAAACAAGACCATTTATGTAATCGAAACGAAGAAGACGTACCCGGTGTAAGAGAGGTGAGCTCCTGGCTGGCGGCCACTGAGCTGAGGGTGTCGACGAGCCCTTTGCGCTCCTGCTCGAGAGAGGCAGCATGCTCTCGCAGCAACTCCACACGCTTCTCCACTTGGTCGAGCATGTTGACGAGGCGCTCGACTACTTGGGAGAGAGGAACAGCGTCGACAGCATCACGCGTTGCCGCCATTTTCGCTTGCTTGCTTACACCTCTGTTCTGTCTCTTACCCTCTAAGGGGGATTATCCAAGGAGCCGGTGGTTAACTTAAGTGAAAAATTAAGGTATATGCACAGGAAAAAAGGAAAAAAAATACTTTGTGCTTCAAAAGAACACGATGATTTTTGACAAAAAGAAAATAAAAAATAACAAAGAAAAGAAAGGAAACAGAATTTTTGAATGAGCTCAAATGATTGAATATACATTACCATTTAGAAGGTTAAATTAATGCTATATAATACTGAAATGTTGAATTTAAGCTTGTTTTGTAAAAATAGTTGATGAATGACTCAGCAAGGTAATGTTCTTGCGTGACAAGAATTCGCAGGTGTTTCCACAGACTTTCTTCTCGCTGAATGGCAATAAAGCATTCTCGAAGCACAGAATATTCGAAGTACTATGTAGAATACCTGGTTTTAGAACAAAACTTCAAGCATTTTTTATTTTTGAAATGGTGATATCTTAGCAGAGAATGGTCAATATTTGCAGGTACGTTATAGCTAGAGCACAAAGGGGATGACACCTCACCCGAATAGTTCAGGTACAAATTAGGTAGTGGTATTTGGCCTCGTAATTTTGCCACGAACGCTTCAAATCTGCACGTGGAACACATTTTATTAGTTTGTGCGAAGTGAAAGTGCGATCATTTTGGATTCGATTTAATAATCCGCAACGAGACCTCAAGAAGGAAACATTTCCTCATTTTCGCTGCTGTAACATATGCTGTAAGGGGCATGATTGGCACATTCAGTACACCAAGCGATAATCAAGTCCGCCATCTTATTTGTAAATATGCCAGGATGACCTGACGCCCATATCTATCGCAATAGACAAATATTTGGAAGCATCAATGATTTAAATGTATTTAGTAGAGCTGATTTCAATGACGATGATAGCGATGAACAATGAATAAATCACTATCACAGCTCTCGAGTGATTTTCATGAAGTTTTTGAAGATGTTTAATAAAATCTGTTGAATTAGCTTAAAATATGAGTGTATCATCTGAAAAGTCTAATGAGTATGAGAAGTATCATGAATGAGAAAAAAATACCAACACCTGATGTTTCGTCTCTCATAGATGCATTTGTGGCAATTGCAGTATTAATTACTAATTGAAACAGGTGTTGTTTTAATAGGGCATTCACTACATAGAGGGCGAATGTTTAAGATTGCTTGGAAAAAATATCATGGATATCTGGTGGTACATTGGCGATGGTTTTGTCTCATGAAATCGTCTCGAATATATTAGCATTAAAAAATTTTTTGGGGTTTCAACAACGACCACTTGGTTTGTATACATGGGACCAATGCTCTTCAAAAAAAGAGACGCTAAATTCGTGAAAAAATACAATTTCACTCTTCTTACAGCAGATTGATGACATTTTAAATAGGTTTTAACTTGTATAGTACCTAATATACAAGCTAGAGTGGGTATCTGAGCTTCTTGATGCAAGACGTTGTTAGCTGTGAATTTTGGAACACCTAAACTCCAAAGAACTCCCCGCTCTAAACAAAATCAAGGGGTTTGTGTTGAAACAATGGATTTTCGCAAGTTGATCAATTCATACATGAAAGCTGAACTTGCTGAGCAAGCTCAAGAAAGAGAGAAAGGGCAGACGGGCTGATGCCTCAATGAGCGCAATCGTGAGCACAGTATGGGTTCAAAATGATAAAGTGGAGGTCACTTAGCTTTATCTCCGTAGCAGCGATGACCGATTTGGCCATCGAAGCGTTGTTAACATTATAGAACGGAAACAAAATAAATGAAAAGAAACTAGCGATGGCCCGGATAGGCGCTTTTATACTCTAAACTTATTTTCAATTCGCGATATCATATCATAGCGAGAACGCTTCGCTTTCGTTTTTTTCTTGCTTGTTTTTGTTTTTTGATAATTATTCAGAGCGCTTTCAACAGCTAAATCAGTTGTTGCATCTACGGTGATAAACCCGGATCAGTATTGCAAGGCAGGCACATCACTAGCGCCGCGCAAGCTCAGATTCAGCCTATTTGCGACTACAGATGTCACCCGTGCTGTTCTGCACGCGACGCTCCATCGTTATAGACTTGAGAGTTGAGCACTGTACAACCCGACTTAATAATAAGCCAGTCATGGCTAAGACACGTGAAAAGACTGAAAGCGATATTATTCAAGCGTTTCATATCAGGCTATTCAATAACAAATGCATAAGCATGCCATAAATATTACTTTGGGACAGGTAAATGCCCTGCACACAAAGCCATGTTTTATGTGGTTTTGCAAGGTTTTCTTTTCCTTTCTTTTTTACCTTTTGGCGAGGTTTTAGTTGTTGTGGCTTCGCTTCTCCGGATTGTTTCCTTTGTTATGCTCAGTAATGTTTTCATAAGCTGTATGTTTTTTGTAATCTTTCGGCATTGTGCTTCATCATTTTTGCTCAATTGTCGCTGACTACGGATTATATAAAATTGTTCTTTTATTGTACTAGTCGATGCTGATTGCAATTTAAAACACCTTTAAAGTACATATTTCTTGTGTTCACGTCGTCGTAGACGCTCGGTCAACAAATGCATAAGCATGCCATAAATATTACTTTGGGACAGGGAAATGCCCTGCACACAAAGCCATGTTTTATGTGGTTTTGCAAGGTTTTCTTTTCCTTTCTTTTTTACCTTTTGGCGAGGTTTTAGTTGTTGTGCCTTCGCTTCTCCGGATTGTTTCCTTTGTTATGCTCAGTAATGTTTTCATAAGCTGTATGTTTTTAGTAATCTTTCGGCATTGTGCTTCATCATTTTTGCTCAATTGTCGCTGACTTCGGATTATATAAAAATTGTTCTTTTTTTGTACTTGTCGATGCTGATTGCAATTTAAAACACCTTTAAAGTACATATTTCTTGTGTTCACGTCGTCGTAGACGCTCGGTGCTAAAAAAAGATAAAAGAAAAGTAATGAGATAAAATAGAAGTATACACTTTGTGAATACGTAGTTTACATTGTGGCGTTTGCAACATATAAAGTGTTTTGTCATGGCTCTGCTTACAGAACGTTTGTAATAGAACCAGGGTTGTCACTGACTTCGAAGAAAAATTCTCCGAAAGATGAGCGAAAAGTCGCAAAGAGTCACCGTATTTCTTTAAATTTTGCCAATAAAGTCCTCAACTTACAGATGTGGGGCGTGCCTAGGAAAAAAATGGCAGCATATCCACGGAGTTAGTGATGGAGAGTGGGGCGAAGCATCCGTCCACCCATGCGTTCTTGCTTCCGTCCGTCCATGCGTGCGTCTCCGTGGCCGCCCGTGCATACATCCATCCAACCGTGAGTGCGTCTGTTCGTGCGTCCGCACGTCCATCTGTGCGTCCAACCCTGCTTTCGTCCATGCATCTGCTCCTGCGTCCGTCCATGCGTCCATTCGTCCATGCAGCCATCCGTGAATCCGTCCATGCATCTGTCTCTGTGTCCATTCGGCCACCTATTCAACACTCCAAGTACCACCATCTCGCATCTTTTCATCTTATATTCCTCATATAAAAGTACCGCCATCCAGCGGACATTCCAAGGACTGAACGAGAGGAGGCACACGCACACTTTCTTACGGCTTGCGCTTCGTGTCTACTTCCCACTTTTAACCACCTCGTGTTCATGGTATATACTAGTTCACTGTATTTATGGCACTGCGGCCCAAAGTTCGCTCCACCTTTCTAAACTGAGGTGGTTACGCCCAGCGAGTATAACGTAACAACCCTTTCTTGTTTTCTGTGCGTTGTTGAACAATAAAAAATTTTCAGCGCGCCCGCTAACTTAAAGCCGAATTCTCCTGTCTCACATTCCCCCTTAGCAGCCATTGGCATGTACATTGAGCATTATCTTTTATTGTTCAACAACGCTCAGAAGAAATCTCCCACCGGCACCACCTTGGAGGTCAAAATGTTAAACTTATTACACACTATTACAACGGCTACGAGAGACGAACGGGTGCCGCTATAAGGAGCTTCGCCGGAAAGACGAAGAAATGAACACGATAGCAAGAAATTGGACAGTCACGCGCAGAATGGCAAACAGATCAAAACGTTCTCCGCGTTTTTCACGCACAAATGACGCAAGAAACGTACTCACAGGGACAGATGAACGCAAAGAAGCGTCTCAGTTGTTACTTCGCTGTGTCTGAAAAGCGCGCCCTTTTCGCAAATGGAAGCTGAGCAACGGTTGCAGTGACCATTGTGCGCCCCATAACTACAACAGAATAGTTCCAGTGCAAGCCCAACGCCAGCCAAAAGGTATACTTTTCCCGACCGGAAGACAAAGGCGCACGAGAAATCGTCAACCCCCCTCCTCTCCGTCGACCAAAGGACGCGTGAGAGATGAAATCCGCCGCGCGGTGATTGCGCTATCTTGCTGATATTGTCGAAAACGTGATACCCCCCCCCCCCCCCCCAAGATGAAAACGAGTTACCCCCCCTCCCCCAAGATGTCCGCAAAAAGCGGTAAGTGGTAGATATGAATAGCTTGCCGTTGGAGCGTAAAAGAGGTACACCTCGGTGGCTCAGTGGTTAACGCCTCACATTCACGACGCGGAGGTCCCACGCTGAACTGCGCGTGCCGGAGTCTTTTTTCTGGATTTTGTTCTTGCGTTTTCACATATATAGATACGTATTCATATACGGTGCATGACACCGAAGCCGACGCCGGCGGCGAAATCCAGCCCAGAGTGTCCCTATATTTGCGATCGCAATAATAAAAATGTCTAATTATGCACAGCCCCTGAGAGTACAGCACCATCCATCGGGCCTAAAATATATTCTCCTTTTTAAATGCAAGTCACAAAACCCGCTTCACAATGAGAGCACTGATAAATTCTATGCATGTAACGCGCGTCCCTGAACGCTTGCATCTAATTAGAAAACATTTGTGATGGCTTCAGTTGTAGCGAATGCGAAGAAAACAGTCGCTATAACGAAAGAGGGACAGCTTGCGTGGCCTTCCTTTGAATTTAAAGAACTTCATCGCGGGGGGATCAAGTGTTTGATAATCAAACAACTTAGCAGAAAACAACCGTGAAAAATTCGAAAATACTCCATAACCGTTGCAATGCCCGCACGCCATTTTCTGTGGCGATCATGCATGATCTACACAATCACCTAAGTGCAATTTCTGAAGGTGGTCCGAACAAGCTGACTTCGTGGGCAATCCAAAACGAATGTTATTAACAATATGAAACTACCTACCAAGTTCGGGGGCATTACAGCAGTGAAGAAGTCGACAAGCTATTCAAGACAGTTTGAACTGTTGTTGGAACGCGAGGCCTAACCGTCACCTAGTCACATCAATAGAGAAACTATAAAGCGGACTAAAGCTCTTAAAGAACGTTGAGAATGTAGTACACACCACGTCGTTGCACGCGAAGACGTCCGATGACCTAAATTGAGCACGGAGGTTGCTGGCGGATGGACCAGTGCTCGAGTGCTTCCAGAATGTTTGTGAACTGAGAAGATACACACGTGAAACGGGACAGACGCACATATTTCTGCGTAAAGTGTGCCTGCTACGGGAAAGTTTAAAATCACAATAAAAAAGTCTTGTCACTCATCTGTTTTTAAGACCCGTAGTGTAGAATGCATACCTTAGTCAAGACCTGAATTGAAAATCGCCAAAATATTGCACTGTCGCCATTCCTAATTTCAGATCGCCACAGGCCTCTCAAATTTGCCAATTTGGTTAAAAGTCGCCCCCAGTGGCAACCTTGAGAGAATCCTGGCTTCATGCGCAACGTGATAGCGCAGTGTGGCACACTAATATATTGGTTTTGTGAAGTAACAAGAAACAGCTTGTAGTCTGCACTTTCTCCTTCTCGTTTTCTTTCAGCTTGCGCAGCAAGTTGAGTTTTCAAGTATTTATTTTGTATGGTGGTCCACCAGAGAACAGTAGACAACGAAATTTAAGAATCGGGTGAACATACATGTGGCAAATCATGATCAGCGTATCCATGCAAATACCGAAACAGAGCCAGCCAAGTCTACTTATCATCCCAACAGTGCGTGCAGCCTCAGTTTTAATATGTTCAATGTGATTACGTATCTCAATTTTAGAGTTGAAGATTCATAGACCGTGGGCTGTGCGTCCAGAGTATATACTACGTAGTACTAGCCACCTCTCTTTTAGTCCTTAGAATGTCCACTGGATGGCGGTACTTGCGTGAGATAAATATATGATGAAAAGATGCGAGATGGCAGTACTTGGAGTGTTCACTAGATGGACGGACGTATGGACATGGATGGACGCATGGATGGTCGCAGGGGCGGATGGACAGAAGCACGGATGAACTGACGGATGCTTCGCCCCACTCATCAACCTTCACTCCGTGAGTATGCTGTGATTTTTTTTTCATTGCGCAGTACGGCCATATATTTAATATTGTCAACTTAGTGAATTCTTTCTTGATGGTGTTGAAGAGAACTATTAACGGGCATATCCAAAGGAAGAAAAATTACACCATTCTTAGTAATGTTTAGTTTCATATCAATATTGTCACAAGGCAGTAGTGGGTTTGTGGCATAAGGCAGTAGAGTGTACTGTCTGGGATAGACATCTACGAAGTGTGGAGAGACTGGCTTAGGATTATTTATTACATGAAAAGCCTGAAAATGAATATAACAAATTCTCGGCTAATCCCCTGAGTGGGTTGAGGAATCATCATGAGCCATGGTAAAGGCGTCATCATCATCACTATCATCATCATCATCAGCTGGCCAATGCCAGACATTGTAGCGGCCATGATCTTCCCCTGTAAAATTCTGTAAATACACGTAACAGGCATATTTAATGTGGGGGAAAAAGTAAAAAAAAGTACCCGAGCTCTTACCACAAGTATAACAGGATTCAAGCAGTGCAAGTAGATGAATAAAACAAAACACAAAAGAATTTTGACGAGAAGGAAGGGGGAAGGGGGAAAATAAACAAGAAATAGAAAGTAAATAAAAAAGAAGAAATAAATATTAAACGAAGGAAAAGAAAATTCTTGGGTTGCAGGTGTCGGTGTCTTGATTCTTGGATCTTCAAACTTTTTCAGCGGCTGTTCACCTTCTTGATTTTCCGGAGCTCTTCGGGGAAGTTGCAGAAACAAGTTCAGGGTGGTTGCTTCTGAAGATCCGGTGATTTCGTACGATCTTGACAATTTTTTTTTCATAGACAAAACAGGTGCCTCGTCTATGCTGGCAGTGAGGGGCAGTACCCGCCTCGTTAGGTTGATCACACTCCCAGCTCGACAAAACATTTAGAAGTGC
Source organism: Rhipicephalus microplus (assembly GCF_043290135.1). Classification (NCBI taxonomy): domain Eukaryota; kingdom Metazoa; phylum Arthropoda; class Arachnida; order Ixodida; family Ixodidae; genus Rhipicephalus; species Rhipicephalus microplus. The sequence goes on from NW_027464586.1 coordinate 29,503,677, forward strand.
CTTCTATGGTCACAATTGTAGCATTTTATCTACCAACACATGCGCGATTGTTCATTTTTCTAAACTTTTGCAGGTAAAACGGAAATTGTCTGTGTCCTGTCAATAGTTGGCTTGTTAAAAAGTTTGTTGGGAAATGTTGTGAGAGGTGATTTGTGCTTTTGATTTAACTCTAAACTGCCGTTTTTTACCCTTTGATTGCCACATTTCATTCCATTTATTTCGTGGTTCTTTCATTAGCTGAACTTTAATGAAGTGTTTTTTATGGGTATTGTAATTGCGGTCCCAGACCAAAAAGCTTTAGCGGCAAGCTCGTCTGCTGAGTCATTGCCGAAACCTTCTGAATTACCTTTAACAAAGAAAATGTGACCTTTTTGATTGATTCTTTATAGTTAAGAATGCCTCGATTTTGTTAATAAATGTATTGGTGTTAATTGGATTGTTAAGTTCTCTCAGTGATGATAGGCTGTCTGTGTTGATTTGAAAACTTTCATTCACTTGCAAGTTTTTTATATATTGTAGCAACTGAATTCCGGCCGGTGGGAGTAATTTGAACTGCATTTGGGGAAAAAGTATCGACGTGTGTTTATAAATGTATTATTGTTGTGCATGTCTAAGAAAACTGCACCGGTAGTTTTATCAGTTTTAGAAGCGTCAGTATATATAGGGTGTCGAACTGAGTTTGGTTTTGAGTCTATTGCTTTCGTACGTATACCTATACGGTTTGCAGGGTGAATACTTCTGATATTATATTTACTAGTTATCTGATGACTTTCGAATACTTTATCTTCACATGTGAATGTCTCCTTGTTGTGTAGAATTCTATATAAATTAATTTTCTTCTTTATAGTAAAGTGTACGGAAGGAATATTTGCAATGAGTGGCAAGAAGATGTTTGCTGTTGTATTTGTTAGGCTTTTGTTATTTTAAGGAGAAGCATGCGTTAATTTCAGTATTTTGCGTAGTATATGCGTGTGTGGCCTATACCAAGCGGGTGTAGCATGAGTAAGGGCGACTGTCGCCCAGATATGAATGTCCCTTCTTTCTTGCTTGCCATGCCCCACGTGTTTAAAAAAAAATCTAGCTAAATTGGTTGTTAACTTGTTCAACTTGAGTTGGACTTTTGCTGTCGTAAGTAAGACCTAATATCCTTAAAAAGCTTGTTCATTCTAAATTTTTTTACCTAATTTGATGATTGGAGGTCTGTTTTCATAGTAGCTTCTAATGATTTATTATTTACTTTTTGTTTAGTTAAAGATAATTGATTTATTTTCTGACCATTGCTTGAATAAGCTTAAAACATGATTTCATGTATTGTCTATAGATTTACCTGGTTATACATTGGACTACAAGAGTTATATCATCTGCGATGGCTTGAATTTTAACGTTTTTTGGAAAGTGTGATTATCAAAACTCTTTATTTACATTGTTCTAAAAAGGACGTAGTGATGATCTTTATTATGATCCTTGCCTACGGTCATTTAATATTTATACATGCCTAGGCGTATAACAATATTCGATCCGTCAACGTAGCTACAGCTAGGTTACAGATGATACAAGGTTGTTAATAGAGTCAAGATATTATTTAATGTGTTTTGTTCATATGTGACTGAATGCATTTTAATGTATAATGAAAATGATTTTATTTTGTTTTCTGTGATAATAATGACATTAGATATTTCTTCCAGCGCATCTGTTGCGGAAGTTCTATGTGTGAATGCATTTTGATTAGCTCGAGAACAGCTGCTGCCATACAAAAAGTGATACATCCTGTTCTTAAGCAACTTTTCTAACAGTTTTCCACGTAACAAGTTGATTACCAGCTTAATACGGTGCTTTCGAGTTGATAGTGTCTAATTACCTTCTCGAAATTAGTATTATTTTAGAGTTTTTTGTAAGCTGATGGGAAGTGTCCTAATTTTAATGCACGATTGAATATGTCAAAGAACAATTTTTTGTTTTAAATAAATATTTTGTATAAACTGTGTAAATAGGTTGTCACGGCCTACTGCTACAATTTTACAGAGATGACTTATGTAATAATCAATTTATTGCACTGTGAGAGGTTTATTTTAATATTATTTCTTAATTTCCAGACTTCTTTCAAATTTTCTAGTTCTGTTATTGTGAAAAAAGCGTTTCTAATATATGTGTCAGAGATTCCTCCATGAGATTTGTTTGTTGTTTTCCGGGAAGTTACATTAGTTTCATCAAAATTGGTACCTTCAATTTATGTGCTGCTACTTTATATGAAATAGTAAATGGGGTGTTTCTTGATACATTGCTACAGATATCTTTTCAGGAAACATCTGTGGCTTTCGCAATCTGTTCTTGATATCTTTTCAGGTTTTCAGGCATATTTTGCTTTACGGAATTTTCGTTTTACTGTGGCATTTCAGAAACATCTTCGAAGTGGCCTTACTCGCTTTCTTTATATTTTCAATTCTGCAGTCCACCCCTCAGCGCATCTGTTTCAACAGTTATTGACATTTTCTGAATATTTAGTTTTTATTCTTTTGGTAGTGTTTGTAGATGGTTGGTAGTAAATTACAGCTGCGTAACTTTGTTTATTTCATATTTTGATATTTCTAACATCCAGGAATTTTGTGATTCTTTATGTGTCTTGTGTATCCCGTTTTGAGTTAACTGTTTTTCTCTTTCTATTTTTTCATTGAATATGGTATACTCAATATACTGATGAATACTATCATTGTCCTTATCATTTACCTGCCAATTTGTTGTACTTAAAATAAATTTACCTTCAATGTACTTGAAGGTAAATTTTTGTAGAAGTAAATGTCAAGCCCATGCAAATACGTCGATTTTTGGTTTCAAATGTAGGGGCTGAGTTTGGTGGGCTGTGCAGTGGGAGATTGTGTGAAACAGTGAATTCAAATAAACTTGCCCCTTGTTCATTATGTTTTCACCACCCCAAATACTATAGGAGACAGTATGATTGGGTGTGTTGGTACAACATCATAGAAAGTGCTTAGCAGTGCATACGGCAGAAGGGGACAAAAAAGACAAGATAGAGCACTGAACTACCATAGATTTCTCTGTTCAGGAAGTATTCGCTTTTATATAGTCACCAGCTGCTCCAGTCATGCGCGAATCACAATGATATTGCACAAGTACATCCCACCACCAAGCAAAGTAACAACTTTACTTTATCGGTGAGTACGACAAAATGAGTGCTAAGACAATCACCGTTTAATGCACATATCTTTTCTGCCTCTATAATGTCGCGTGTCGTGCGATCCCTACATGTTGAAACTATAGTGCAGCCTCAAACCTTTGGCCTGCACCCACTTATGCTGCAATGAAGAGACAGCCACCCAATTGTTCATAGCGGTCAACATTGTACAGCTGTTTCTTCAGCCTCTCATTTAAAAAACTACCTGTTTGGGCGACGTAGCATCTCCTAAACGAAAGCAGTATCTGATACACGGAATTCTAATTTCAATCTCTCAATTTATTGGCGGAATTGGTGGTGCATCTGAGGGTGAGTCTGGATGGTAGAATAAACAGTTTGCACAGTCGAATAAATTTTTGAAGGGTCGTCAAGAGCATGTTCCCATTAACATGCTGTTCCACTTTATTGAGATTATGCGCAATCTCGTGCGTATATGGTACTACGGTGAAAGCTTGTGTAGACGTGACAGGTTGGACTACGTTAACGTTCTCCTTTTCCCAAAGCTCACGCAGCAGACCTTAGGCAACGGTATCTTACACGTCGTCGAGGTAACCAGCCGACTTCAGGCTTGAAGATTGCCCAAGAAAGCTTTCAGCTATCTTGTGCTTGCAGAATTTTCAGGAAGCATTCATGAAAAAAGATAGTTTGCTCAACTAAACTGTAATGTGCAAAATGAAATAAAAGATAGGCTTATTTCTACGCGAATGACACATCCAGCACGACCAGCCATTATTTAGAAATGATTTGACGCCAAGAAACCTGGTTTTACGATTTCAGAAAGTCCTTGAGTAAGTTAAAAACGTTTGAAACCACTTCGCACCACGTCTAAAACAGCAAGAGCGTCAGTCTTGCTTGATGCCACAATGCCGTACATGAAAATAAAAGTCACTAACGTATTTGTAATAGTCCACCACATTAGTGTTAGTGAAACATTTTGACGTTGATCGCTTTCATTTGTCTAAACAGGTAATTGACAATAAGAGCCATGGAAGAACTGGTTTCGGCCTTTCATCGCTGGCCAGTGATAACAACGACATGCTAGAGATGGCCACAATACACCCCTGACTGGATGATTGGATATCCACTGCATTTCCAAATTAACACCAGTAGGCCCTTGCAGGTTGGTTTTGCCACTTTCTTGAACTCAGGGTTATCCCGTGCAAGTCCCAACAGGTCCCGAAGGAGGCACTGTGTGCATGACAGGGAGATAAAGGGATGTCTTTCATTCAGGGTGTTTTCTGAAAGCAGTCTTCTATAGTCTTTTTTTTACTCTATGAAGTTGCAAATCCAGAAGTTCAAAACACGAACACGTTTTCTTGTGCTTTAAGGTGATAATTTAATTAGTTAATCTGGACATGCACTGAAATTAGACTAAAGCACACAAAAAATCTTACCGAGGTGCATTTTCGAAAAAAAACTATCAAATAAGCACCTGAAATCATAGAAAATCTTATGCTTGATTTCTGAAACTTCTGAAATCGCAACACTTTCATTAAATGAGTATTGACAGATGGCAACACATAATGCTAAATGTCTGCTTGTGCTGGAGAAACACTGAGCCAAGTGTATTGCATACACGCTTTTTTACTTAGAAACAAACCACAAAACACGTACATTGTGCGCTATGACTATGTCTTGCATTCATACTTGACATGTTTAAGTGTACAAATAAACGGGAATGAATGAGTGAGGAAATATGTATCGGCAAGTAAAGCTGTCATATAAAAATAAAACAGTACGTGGCATGCCCATAGGGAGGGTCGTATTAAGTAGGGTGGTGCCCATTTATGTTTTTAACTGAAGCCCCAAGTCTTCATGTTGCCTTTGAGGTTACCTGCTAAATTGGGAAGTTTCCTTTAAGCAAATGCAAAGAAAGCAAACGCCTTTATAAAATGATATTTTCCAGCTACATGCAGGTCCATAGCAAAAAAAATATCAGATAAAGCAAAAATCATTGTAAATAACTCAGGACAAAATGCAAGCTTGTTGACGCACTTAAATATTCAGAAAGCGAAGTTCTCTACACAACGACATATTCCCACATGATGTATTGGCTCAGACAGCTAAGATGATGATGATGATAATTCTTGTTATTCTGGGGCACACCCACAAAGGGGAATCGGCTAAAAACAGGGCGGCAGTACTTTTAAGTAAAAGGCCTATGGTTTTACAAACACAAAGTAAATTTGGGCTGAAAAAATATACATAGAAAGAAAGGCCAAAAAATCGTAAAAGGAGTATATCGGAGCAGGGATCGATGCAGACTATCAGATGTGGTTTTAGACAGAAGTTATGATGGGTCTTAAGGGAATAATATATATATATATATATATATATATATATATATATATATATATATATATATATATATATATATATATATATATATATATATAATTTGGTGGAGAGTGCTGCAATCCCTGTCTATGCCTTTGGAGCTACGATCACGTACCCTGCCATCTACTATGTACCACGACGCTTCTCAGCGAACGCCTCCTCCAATGCCACCCCCTTGTCCCGGTGTCCACAGAATCCGTGATCCACCCATCTTCACTGGCGCTGATGGCACTGACGTGGAGGACTGGCTCGCCATTTACGAGCGCGTGAGCGTCCCCAACAAATGGGACGAGGACGGCAAGCTGACCAACTTGGTATTCTACCTTACTGGTGTTGCCAGTTTGTGGTACAACAACCACGCGTCTGATTTTGCCACCTGGTCCGATTTTAAGACCGCAATCTTCAACGTCTTCGGCCGCCCTGCTGTTCGCAAGCTGCAAGCTTAGCAGCGCTTACGTGAACATGCTCAGGAGGCTGGTGAGTCATTCACCAGCTATACTAAAGACGTCCTGGACCTATGCAACAAATCTTATCCCACCATGTCCGAGTCTGACAAGATCCGAAACATCATGAAAGACATTGACGAAGATGCCTTCACGATGCTGCTCACCAAAAACCCCGGCACAGTGGCTGAGGTCATCACACTGCGCCAGAGCTACGAGGAGCTCCGCCGGCAGCGTTCGATGACCCGACGCTCCCCACCACGAGCTGCAACGCTTGCTGGCTTGAAGGCCAGTTGTGACCAAGTGGCGTTGATGGCAGACCTGAAGTCCTTCATCCGTGAGGAAATCGCGCGTCAGTTCTCGCTCCTGCCCTTTGCCCACCAACCGACTGTTCAACAATCGCCTACTGCCTTCTCCCTCCCATCCGTCGAGCGATTGAACAGGAAATAGCGGAGGTAATGCCTGCGTACCATCCCCCACAGCCTCCGGCTCCTGCGCCCCTGAGTTACGCGCAAGTGGTCGCCAGGCCGCTTCAAGTCGTTCTAGCACCCGCCCCTCTGACTTACGCCGAAGCTGCCGCTCGACCTCCGTCCTTTGCAGCGGGTGTGCCCGCTACGTATGTTGACGTGACCCCTCAGCCTCAGCTTCAGTCCACCATGCAGCCACCGTTTCGTCCATCAGCCCTTGCGACATGGGTGAGACCTACCCCGGTGAACAAATGGCGCACACCCTACAACCGGCCCATCTGCTTTGCCTGCGGTTACGCCGGTCACGTGGCCCGTTATTGCCATCGCGTACAGCCGGCTCCAATTTCTTCACCTGTTGCTGGCCAACTCAGCCCTCCTTATCGCGAAGAACCGCCGTCTATGCCACCTCGATATCGCCCAGGTACATCTCGAAGATCGCCGTCTCCACGACGTCGTTCCCTGTCCCCCATGCGTCCAAGTGCGGCCGCTCATGAGCGGGAAAACTAGTCGTCGCAGTCCCCGAGGCAAGGACTGCGACGCTATCGTAATGTGAAAGCCCTCAGAGCAGCCCCTCGATTGTCATTGACGTGCTTGTGGACGGTGTTTGTGCATCGGCTCTTATTGACACTGGAGCTGCCGTATCAGTTATGGACGAAAAACTCTGCCGCTTACTTCGAAAAGTGACGACGCCACTTTCTGGGTTATCCCTCCGTACTGCAAGTTTGCACCGCACTCATCCTACAGCAGGGTGCACAGCTCGCGTTGTCATCCAGGACGTTCTGTATGTCGCCCTGTTCATCATCATTCAGGCATGCTCTCATGACGTCATCCTGGGATGGGACTTTCTCTCCCGCCATGACGCCGTCATCCATTGTGCCGCCGCCGAAATTGAGCTCTCACCCTTCTCGCATTTGACGCCAGAAGACAGTCCCTTAACACTGAGAAAGATTCTAACGAAAGACGATACAACAGTGCCTCCAAACTCGAAGACGGCTGTGCCTGTCTATTGCGCTGGTCTCTCCGACACCATTGGACTTGTTTCGCCATCTGACCGCGCTTGCAGCAAGAAAGGGTTGCTAGTACCTTTCGCGACCGTGCAGGTCAACCAGGGCAACACTGCTATTTTTGTAACCAACCCGTCCCCGTACGCTGTAACCTTGCTTTGTGGGGAATGTCTCGGCAGATTGGAACCAGTCGACGACCCACAAGTCCTGGACGTACCCGATGACACGCGCGGTCCCAGGTCGTGTACCATCAATGCTGTTTTCACTTCTGATTCATCATCTGCTGATGTATTTGGCCCCTCCATCGCTGACAACCTTACGGCCGTACAGCGTTCCCAACTTCTGGACCTGTTGCAAGAATATCGTTCTTCTTTCGATGTCGGGCGAAGTTCTCTCGTTCGCACGTCCGTTGTTACGCATCGCATCGACACTGGTGCCCATCCACCTTTACGGCAACGTCCATATCGCGTGTCGCCTGCTGGACGTCAAGTAATTAATTATCAGGTTGACGATATGCTCCGACGCGACGTTATTCGGCCCTTGGACAGTCCATGGGCGTCTCCTGTTGTTCTTAAGGCGAAGAAAGACGGTTCTTTGCGGTTCTGTGTGGACTACAGACGGCTCAATAAGATCACTCGCAAGGATGTTTATCCACTGCCACGCATCGATGACGCGATTGACAGCCTTCATGGAGCCGATATTTTTTCTTCTCTCGATCTGCGCTCGGGGTACTGGCAAGTACCCATGGCTGACGATGCTCGACCAAAGACCGCCTTCGTCACGCCAGACGGCTTGTACGAGTTCAGCGTCATGCCGTTTGGTCTATATAATGCACCTGCGACCTTCGAGCGCATGATGGACACCATTCTGCGCAACTTGAAATGGTACACGTGCTTGTGTTACCTCGACGATGTCATTGTCTTTGCTCCGGATTTCTCCACGCATCTCCAACGTCTGAAAAAAGTTTTCGCACGTGTGAGCAATGCCGGCTTGCAACAAAATCTGAAAAAGTGCCGCTTTGCTGCACGGCAACTCACCATACTTGGGTACGTCGTGTCCAAAGATGGCATTCTTCCTGATCCTGCCAAGCTTCAGGCCGTGGCCGAATTCCCCAAACCTGCATCTGTAAAAGAACTGCGCAGTTTCGTGGGCCTGTGCTCATACTTCCGACGCTTCATACGAAATTTCGCCACGATTGCACCACCGCTGACGAAGCTCCTTGGAAGCAACGGGCCCCTCAATTCGTGGTCATCCGAGTGCGACAACGCGTTCGCGAAGCTCCGCCATTTGTTGACGTCGCCTCCCATTCTACGCCACTACGACCCTACAGCCCCAACGGAGGTGCACACGGACGCCAGCGGTGTGGGCCTCGGCGCTGTCTTGGCGCAGCGAAAACCTGGATTCCCTGAATATGTCGTAGCATAAGCAAGCCGTACGCTCACGAGAGCCGAGAAAAACTACACCGTCATGGAGAAAGAGTGCCTGGCGATTGTCTAGGCTCTTACAAAGTTTCGACCTTATTTGTATGGTCGCCCATTCAATGTCGTCACCGACCATCATGCACTATGCTGGCTTTAATCATTGAAGGATCCCTCAGGCCGTCTCGCCCGTCGGGCTCTTCGCTTACAAGATTACGACATCCGCGTGCTGTACCGCAACGGACGCCAGCATGCTGACGCCGACGCCCTCTCGCGCTCCACTCTGCCTGAAGGTGATGTGCTCTGCTCAGTATCCTCGGCTGCTGTTTCTGCCATTGATGTTGACATCATCGCTACCGAACAGCGAAAGGATAATTGGATCGGCCCGCTCATCGACATGCTCTCTGATCCATCCGCAACGCCATCCACGCGTGCCTTGCATCGTCAAGGTCGCGCTTTCGCCATCCGTGACGGCCTTCTACACCGACGCAATTACGACGCCGAGGGCCGGCAGTGGTTTCTCGTGATACCCCGCAGTCTGCGGTCAGAGATATGTGAATCCTTCCATTCTGATCCGCAATGCGCGCACTCTGGGGTATTCAAAACCTACCATCGCATTCGACAACGCTACTTCTGGCGTGGAATGTACCCCTATGTGGAGCAGTTCGTTCGCTCTTGCCTCACTTGCCAACGCCGTAAACCGTCAGGCCACATGTCGCGCGCCAGTTTGCAACCGTTACCTTGCCCTGACCGTTCTTCGGGCGCGTAGGTATCGATTTGTATGGACCACTTCCTCTGACGTCGGCTGGTAACCGCTGGGCCATCGTTGCCGTTGACCATTTAACGCGATACCTCAAAACCGCCGCTCTCCCTGCGGCTACTGCGCGCGATGTTGCGTCCTTCCTGCTGAATCGATTTATACTGCGCCACGGACCACCCCAAGAGCTTCTCAGCGATTGAGGCCGTGTCTTCTTGTCGGAAGTCGTCGAAGCCATTCTGACTGAGTGCCATTCTGTCCACTGAAAAACTACTGCTTACCACCTACAGACGAATGGCCTCGCCGAACGCTTTAACCGCACCCTCGGCGACATGCTTTCTATGTACGTCGCTGCCAACCACACTAATTGGGATATTATACTGCCCTTCGTCACCTACGCCTACAACACCGCCCCTCAGAGCACGACTGGTTTTTTACCTTTCTACTTGCTGTACGGAAGGCACCCGTCGCACACCATGGACACGACACTCCCGTACACGCCGGATCCATCTGAGTGTACACCTATTTCCGAGACAGCCAGGCTTGCTGAAGAGTGTCGCGAGCTTGCCAAGACTTTTACGACGCAAGAGCAAGAGCGGCAGAAGAGTATTCGTGATGCCTCCATCACTTCTGAGCCCACGTTCTTCCTGGTGCGCTTGTATGGCTCTCGATCCCGACCTCTGCAGCTGGCCTCTCTTCCAAACTGCGTCCCAAATACGAAGGCCCCTACCGTGTCATCGAGCGCACCTCACCCGTCAACTATCTGATCGAACCCGTTGAACAATCTTCGGACATGCGCCACCGTGGGCGAGACATCGTCAACGTGGAGCGCCTGAAGGCTTATTATGACCCGCTCATAGTAACAAGCTGTTAGGTCGCCAGGCGGCTCCCTCTTCGACCCCGGGGTAATTGTAGCGAAGCCTCCGAACTTTTAAATGGGTCGAACTCTTGAGTACCTTCTAGTGGGGCTACCCAACAAGGACGCCGCTCGCGCTGAGAGCCCGTGCTTGGCTGTGACTGTCGCCCTTGTATATTCTCGCTCGTTGCCGGCTAATAAACGCCTTAACAATATATATATATATATATATATATATATATATATATATATATATATATATATATATATATATATATATATATATATATATATATAAAAATATAGGGGAAGAAGTGTATATCTAAAGGCTTGTTTTTCCGTGTTTTAACACAACATTAATGAGATCTAACAGACAGTAATGCCAAGGAATGTACAGGGGAAGTTATTAGAACCGATGAAATGTAAATAAGAAGAAAGAAAAGTGGATGAAAAAATAACCAGCCGTGAGCAGGATATATATATATATATATATATATATATATATATATATATATATATATATATATATATATATATATATATATATATATATATATATATATATATATATAATGCACTTTAACATTACAATCGCATCGTTTCAATTATGCAGTAAAATACCGCAGAGCAGACGTCCCTGTGGCTATAATCAAAGTTATATCTGCCAAACAATAAAAGTACTGGCACATTTAATTCTAATTCTAATTTTTCAAGTGGAGCTACCAGGTATATTTTCCGCTGATAAGAATATCGCGACAAAATAAAAAGAAATGATCTATCGTTTCCATTTCTTCGCAAACCTGACATAAAGGTGACGTCTTTAGAGCAACTACGTGTAAATAGTATGGTTGTGGAATTCTGCAACGCAATCTGGTATAACTAACTTCCAATGACCATGTTGCGCAACACTGTCTATTCCAGCAACATTGCACATAGGCAAAATCTCGAAATTTATTCAATGAGTAGGAGTCTAATTGCTGCAAACAGAGGTTTGTAAACGTTATTGCTGTCGCGTAAGCCGTATCAGGCAACATCGGGATAAGGGGACCCCTAAGTGATACTGTGGCTAGTGCATCCGCCATCTCATTGAGATATATGCCACTATAGTCTGGTACCCATACCAGCTGAAGTTTTTGCGAGTTTGTCGGTATGAGTTGTCGAAACAATTTGATAAGTGTTAAGTTGGCTCCCGGAGACAGATCAGCACGTACTGAAAAAAATAATCGGTAATTATGACTGCTTCTGATTCGCCCAAAGGAAGTTTCCGTAGGGCCAGTACAATGTCAAATAGTTCTGCTATGAATATTGGTGTGTAATCTGGAAGTCTATTCGAAAAGAACCAGTCAAGGGGACGTGAGAAGATACCTGCCCAGCGTTTTCATTTGATACGGATGCATCAGTCGCAATTAAGTTGTTCATGTTCACGTGTGCCAAGTGATCCTGTAGCCGTTCATTTAAATATTGAAATGGCATTTGCTTCACGTTATAGGGGTAATTATTCTCAAATTTTATCTGAAGATCTAAATTAAAGTTATTTGTTAAGAAAACATACTTGATTTTGACGTTCAGTGGTTCAAGCAGCGCTTGAACGAACATGATTTGTGGGTAGTGGAGTCGCGACCACTGAGTTAAGGTGTTTCGGCACTGAGCATGAGGTCATCATCATCATCGTCGTCGTCGTCGTCATTAGCATGACTACGTCCACTGCAGGACAAAGACCTCTCCCATGTTCCGCCAGCCAACATGGTCTTGTGCTTGCTGCTGCCACTTTATACCCACAACATTCTTAATCTCATCTGACCAACTAACTTTCTGTCTCCCCCTAACCCGCTTGCCTTCCCTGGAAATTCAATTAGTTACCCTTAATGATCAGCGGTTATCCTGTCTACGTGCTACATGCCGGCCTATGTCCATTTCCTCTTCTTGATTTCAACTATGATATCCTTAACCCAATTTGTTCCCTGATCCAGTCTGCTCTCCCCTTGTCTTTTAAGGCTACACCTATGAGTTTCTCTTCCATCGCTTGCTGTATCGTCCTCAATTGAAACTGAACCCTCTTTGTAAATCTCTGCTCTGTGGGTAAGTACCGGAAATGCAGATGTTATATACCTTCTTCTTGAGGGATAGTGGCAATCTACCAGCCGTGTTCTGAGTGTGCTTGCCAAATGTGCTCCACCCCATTGTTATTCTTCTAGTTATTAAATCTCGTGGCGCGGCTCCGCGGTTGCTACCTGTCCCAAGCAGACGAAGTCTTTTACAACCTCAAGTGCGTCATTACCTATCTTGAAGCGCTGTTCTCTTTCGAGGTTGTTGTACACAACCTTGGTTTTCTGCGCATCAATTTTAACACCTACATTTTTGCTCTCCATGTCTAACTCAGTAATCTTGAGTTCGAATTCGTCCCCCGAGTTACTCGGCAATGCAATATCATCGGCGAAGCGCACGTTACTAAGAAGTCTTCATTAATTTTTACTCCTAACTCTTCTCATTCTAGGCCTCTGAAAACCTTCTGTAAGCACGCAGTAAATAGCATTGAGGATGTTGTATCCCCCTGCCTTACACCTTTTTTAATTGGTATTCTGTTGCTTTCGTTATGAAGCACTATCGTAGCAGTTGATCCCCTGTAAATTTCTTTCAGGATGTTTATATAATTTTCGTCGACCCCCATGATTCCGCAGTGTCTGCATGAATGCTGATATTTCTACTGAAATAAATGCATTCTCGTAATTTTCAAAAGCTATGTAAAATGGTTGGATGTGTTCCAAGCATTTCTCTATTACCTGATCAATAGCATGATATGGCGAGATTGAATTAAAATTCATGGTGCTACATTTCGATGAAAGCAAAACAAGAACAACCAGAATAATCTTGTTACGAGGGTATTATGTAATAATGATATGCCATTATATGATTTTGAGGTACGCTAAACTAGAAGGCTGTGGCATGTTTGACCTTTTGGTGGTGTTTAACGTGCGCAGACATCGCACATGTGCCTTAAGCATTCGTCTGAATGCGATTGGCACTCGCAGGACCGAACACATGACCTTCAGGTGAGCAGCCAAGCGCTGTTACCGCTACACCATCGCAGCGAAGAGACGTGAATAAAGAACCACATGGACGGAACCTGCTGCACTTCACCTTGCAACAAATCTGGTGATCAGTGCCTATACCAGGCAACCTTCTAGAGGAGTTGCTGAGGTCAATCAGTTGAGTGAGCACTGGGATATTAAATAAGTGTAAGCATCCACTCATCTGCAGCTATTACTTCACCTCCAAAGATACTACTACAATTTTTTTATTGCTTATGGTATCGATTAACTTAGTTTCCCCAAATATTCCAAGTGTTTACTGATTATCAGTACAGTGGAGAAAATTTAGGTGGCCGATGTAGGATTGCGTTTGCAGTGAAAGATTCAAGTATAACGTTGACAAATACCTACAGCTCAATCGTTTACTAGTGACAGTTGTATTCTCGATGGGATCAGGAGGAAAAGCACTGCTAGAAAGCTTGTAGCTTTTAGCAGTCATGATGTAAGGTGAATACCTGAATTTACGGTGCTTATTATTACATTGTGATGTAGCAGAAATGCTAACGCAGCTTCAGTTAACCATAGCAGGGACCCTTTAGGTGCATCTCTTTACAATCAAATAAGAGAACACGATCGGTGCACTCTATTTTGTTTATAACCGGGAACGCAGCACAAGTATGCTATCACAAAACAGTCCCTCCAAGAGCCAAGTGTAGCATTGTTTGGAAGTCTTATATAAAGTAACTTGCAATGTCTTACACGAAATAAGTTGATGTATTAGCCCACAAACAGCGTGTATATAGTGTCACATCAAATCATTTTGCTGTTTCTCTTAGTTCACTGTGCAACTGCTTTGGTAAGTGGCAGCCCCTTGTAGATGCTGCACAAAATGGAGTTGTACACATGTGTCAGTGTGCCCCTTTTTATTTGGTGAACATCTGAAAACATGTGCTTGTAATAAGAAAGTGTTCATCACGAACCACCCTGTGCTTTCATGTGAAATCTCCTAGTGCTTTTGACCAAGTGTTTCGGCAGCGCTGCGTATAGTCATGCATAGGTTTCAGCATAGTTGCTGTACTAGCCTTGCCGCTGGGCCTAAGCGTACTCACTGAAAATTAGGTGGCCTCGTGTGCTCATCGTTGTCTCGTTAGCTATTGTGGCAATATTCAAAAACACTTCTGTATTAAAGATCATGATAATTGCAAATGAATACCAACTTTCTTTGTTGCTGTTGTCATAGAAATCCTATTGCCTAGGTAATGTCAATAAAGAGGCTTTATAAATGCTGCTTATATAGTCGAACTCCAACATAAGATGCACTCATATAAGAGACAAAGTAGCATAAGAAAGATTAGTGTGCCTACTTTGAAATAAGGGTGATAAGAAAATTTACATGGTTTTTCGATTGCTACTCTGCGCATGTCTCTTATAAGGGTGCTCAACGAGGCTCGTGGCCAGAATTAAGGGCGCCCTAGAACCAGACCCACCCTCTTTGAAATGCGGATGGAGGCGTGTGGTCTACCGAAAATGAACAATGAAAATACGGGTTTTTCATGGCCCTTAATAGGTGGGTCACCCCTGAAAAAATTCCGGCTACGGGCCTTGCATTCAATTGCACAAGTTCTTATGAACGTCATTATAAAATATACAGGTTGTCCTGTAATTTATGGAAGTGTCTTAGCAGGCTTCCCACAGGAATTGAACTGGCTCTTCACGTTCGTATAGTTTTTAAAACACGTACAGGTGGCGAAAATGAGCATACACTGCACAATGGACCATTTGTGTTCTGGCAAAGACATGCGAACTGTCATGAACTGCTACTCAGAAGTAAAATGTTTAAGGACTCAACTAAAGGACTCAACTTCTTTTGTTGCAAACACGAAAGGGCAGACACAACCCCTGAGAATAACTGTCTGAAGTTGTCTTTTCAGTATGTGAACTAGTTTATAACTACATGCCCATCGCATATTAAAGATCACCGAATTCGTTAGCATCTTTGTTACAGATTCAAGCTTTGTTTTAGTCCAATAAAGACTCATGCTTGTAATACCTGCAGAAACTCTCCCTGAATGAGGGCAAGTATGTGACATCAACTTCAGCAGCTGGCTTTTCTTCCTCAGCAGGGAAAGATTCGTTCATTTGGACAGATGTTTCAGCAGCTGGCTTTTATTTCTCAGCGGGGGCAAATTCATCTATTCGGACAAGTGTTGAGCCAATGAGAGGCCTGAAACCTGGGAGCTGTGGCACTGAAGCAACATCGGCTGAAGCTGCTGCTGCTGCTTCATTGGATGAAGCACCGCACTATGTCTGCACTGGAGCTCTACTGGTGAAGTCAGCTGCTTTCTGTGTATTGGCCGAAACGAGCACCTTCAAGGTCATGTTCACCAGCGCAGCTGAGATAGTTATGATAGAGTCAGATAAATAAAACTTCTTTGATTGGAGCCATGCACAATTGTTCATCATGTATTATTTACTGTTTATTTTCTTTGTTTAGGAGGTTAGGTAACTGAACACCTACTCTAAATTTTATGCGTCATACGTGCATTTTCTACATTAGGTCAACTTACCAACGAACCGGCTTGCCACTGTCTTCTGAGTTGCCACTGTACTCGTGGTTGCCTTACGCACAGTTTTTTATGTGGTTGTCTGGATACGAGTTGGTGATAATAAACATAGTATGTTACACCAGCACTTTTGCTAAACTGCATATTTTATACATCACACTGTCTTTGTGGCCATGTGGTATTAAAATCACTCTACATAAAACAGCTCCTGTTTGTTTTAAACAACAACACGCTTAGGAATATTAAAATACTCCTCATTTTCATGATAACTTTCATGGCGCCAAATTTTGCTTCAAAGAACACAAAATGTTTTGTCAGCTGGGAGAAGAGAGCTGTAGAAATGGAGCTGCCTTATCCACCATCAGCTTGTTGCACAGTGGGTGGCTGCATTAGAAAGATATTACCGAGTTTTTTTTTCCATAATACACAGCAATGCTATTCAACATATATACACTCCACTCTAACTTTCGTGCAGTGCCATTGTACACTGAGAGAGCAGGACTAACCTGGTTAGCAGAAGGCTCCGAAACTGCGCCAGACTCTCTGACACTTTTCTGGGGCAGTGTGTGATGCTGGAAAAAGCAGTAATTTCTTTCACCATAAACACAATGTATCACCATGGTTTTAAGCGGTGATCGGAAGTAGAGGAATTCGCAGTTTCACTACAGAACAGATTGTAGGCACTGAACAAGGTAACCGACGTTGGCGTTGACACAATGAACGATAATTTTACTAGTATCATAAAAAGTGTGCAGTGGAAACCTGAAGTATAGTCGCTATAGAGGACAGTGGCAAACTATCTTAGGAGAATAAAAATATCATTAACAGACGACAAGCCATGGAAGCCCCGCCGTGGTGGTCTAGTGGCTGCGGTGGCTGCATTTCCGATGGAGGCGGAAACGTTGTAGGCCCGTATGCTTAGATTTCGGTGCGCGTTAAAGAACCCCAGATAGTAGAAATTTCTGGAGCACTCTGCTACAGCGTCTCTCATAATCGTATGGTGGTTTTCGGACGTTAATTTCCACGTATCAATCAATCAACAAGCCATGAAAGCCTCAAGTGAAACCAACAAAATATGCATGTGGAGCTTTCGAAGTTAATCAAAAAGTAACAGCTTTGCCGCAATTACGAAGCAACGAATGCGATAGCAAGAAATTGGAGGGTCACGCGCAGAATAGCTAGCAGGTGCCAACGTGCCGCACGTTTCTCATGCACAGATGACACACGAAACGTACTCACTTGTAAAGATGAACTCGAATAAGCGGCTCAGTTGTTACTTCGCTGTGTCTGAAAAGCGTGCCCTTTCGCAAACGGAGACTGTGCTACGACTGGAATGACATTTGTGCGCCCGGTAACTACAACAGAATCGTTCCGGTGAAAGCGCAAGGCGCACCGCGAGATAAGCGCACGCGTGAACCTCCACCCTGCGTCTTTTCCACAGGGATAAGTGTGCGTGGAAGATGAGAGCGCGCGCAACTGCGTCGTGACAATGTGGCGACGCGCGATCGTTGCGCCATTTTGCTGATAAAGCAAAAAACACAAGAGTCCTTCCACGATGCCCATCACCAGCAGTAAGTGGTAGATATAAACAGCTTGCCATTTTAATGTTGAAGGAGCTGCTCCTTCTTGGCTCAGTGGCTAACGCCTCACAATCAGCATTCAGAGGTCTGACGTTTGATTCCGAGCGCCGGAGTCTTTTTCTGTAGTTCTTTTCTTGTCATGTTCGTCAATATATATATATATATATATATATATATATATATATATATATATATATATATATATATATAGAAAACAAGCGTATACTTAAGGGCTCGCTTTTCATGTTTACACATTATTAATAAGATCTAACAGACAATATTCCCAAGGAAGTATAGGGTAAGTCATTAGGCCAATTGTATTGTAAATGAGAAGAAAGAAAAGTGGGTGAAAAGATAACTTGCCGTGGGCAGGAAATATATATATATAGGAAAAAAGTGTATACATAAGGGCTCGTTTTTCTGTGTTTTGACACAATAATAATGAGATGTAACACACAATAATGCGAAGGAATACATAGGGGAAGTCATTAGAACAAATGGAATGTAAATAAGAAGAAAGAAAAGTGAATGAAAAAATAAGCAGCCACGAGTAGGAGCTGCTCACGGTTGGTTATTTTTTCACCCACTTTCTTTCTTCTTATTTACATTCCATTTGTTCTAATAACTTCCCCTATACATTCCTTGGCATTATGTCTGTTAGATATCATTATATATATATATATATATATATATATATATATATATATATATATATATATATATATATATATATATATATGCGCGGATACATATACGGTGAGGGACGGCGACGCGAGCAGCGAAATCTAGTCGAGAGTGTCCATATAATGGCTATCGCAATAATACACGCAAGGTAGCCGATGTCAGAAGGTATGTTTTTTAAAAAGTAAACCAGATGTTAGATTGCGCCAGATGTTAGATTGCACCTCGGTGAAAATTGAGCAGGCTGTAAGAAGCGGAAGAAGCCTGCGAAGGCAAACTTGTGCATATGCAAACATCAGATGTATGCATTGAAAAACATGGAAGGCTATGTTGTAACCAATATGTATAGGACAGTCTAGGTGGCAGATAAGTTTTACAGAGAGCTGTACAGAAGCCAAAACAGCTAGGATGATACTGTGAGAAACAATAATAGTCCAGAGGAATTAGACATCATACTAGTACGAACCAGAGAAGTAAGGAAAGCCCTAAAAAGAATGCGAAAACGCAAAACAGCTGGTGAGGATAAGGTAGGAATGATGGAGAAATTGTGTCACGAAAAACAGAACCCACGTACGTGGGAATCGACGTTATGCGAGCATGCGGAAAGAAGGTGACCTAGTTGCAGTTTGTTTTATTGAGCGACACGTCATGAAAGAACGCTAGGTATATGTACAAATGTTCGACGCACAGACATATGTTGAAGAGTTGTAGATGTTTATATAACCAGTTGTTTGCACTTGCGCAACGATTTCAACTGGAAGATTGGTATTAGCAACAGCAGAAGCTGATTTGAAGCGCTGATGCTCGCGGCTATGCTAGGCCTGGACACTGCTACATAAATCAAGCTCAGCGCATGGCACCTAACCACAATTCACGTTAAACCGACGTGACGGCTGTATTAAAGGAGTTCATATGTAATTTTTGAAAATTTAGGTAAGCAGAACTGCAACAATTGACGTGTCACGAAGATTAGCGTCAATTTAGCGACACCCATACCTCGTGACACCAAACTGTAAATACTGCTCACAACCTGCCACCCTCATACACATGGCATGGACGTACCCACAGTACTCTGACGCGTCTCACACAGAAGATACGCGGGAGTCCCATCTGCATATCACTGACTCCACACAGAAACGCCGAGTAATCTCACGCGCATCGGAGGCCACTGTATCCCAAGGGATCCCCGCGGACCTCCTCTAAGCAGCGTAACCGACCTCTCAGCCAGTCCCCCCTTTTGGGAGTAATAAAGGTTTTATCATCATCATCCTAGGTCTCAATCATCTGTGCTACATACCCGCATACTAGCGGCACATACCTGCCCGTGGGTATGTGCCGCTGTCTAACGGGAAGTGTTTGACGACGTACGTGACTGGATTGTGAGATTATTTATGTCTTGACCAGCGCGTCATGTTCGTCAAACTATCTTACCCTCCTATGCTAATTTTGGTTCGCGCCATGTTAGGGGCTGACCACGAGAGCACGCATACGTAAGCATCTAGATAGATAGATAGATAGATAGATAGATAGATAGATAGATAGATAGATAGATAGATAGATAGATAGATAGATAGATAGATAGACAGACAGATAGATAGTGTCTAACGGGAAGTGCTTGACGACGTACGAGACTGGATTGGGAGATTATTCATGTCTTGACCAGCGCGTCATGTTCGTCAAACCATCTAACCCTCCCATGCTAATTTTGGTTCGTGCCATGTTAAGGGGGTGACCACTAGAGCCCGCATACGTAAGCAGCTAGATAGATAGATAGATAGATAGATAGATAGATAGATAGATAGATAGATAGATAGATAGATAGATAGATAGATAGTGTCTAATGGGAAGTGCTTGACGACGTACTCGACTGGATTGGGAGATTATTTATGTCTTGACCAGCGCGTCATGGTCGTAAAACCATCTTACTCTCCCATGCTAATTTTAGTTCACGCCTTGTTAAGGGGCTGACCACGAGAGCATGCATGCGTAAGCAGCTAGATAGATAGATTGATAGATAGATAGATAGATTGATAGATAGATAGCATCTAACAGGAAGTGTTTTATGACGTACGCGACTGGATTGGGAGATTATTCATGTCTTGACCAGCGCGTCATGTTCGTTAAACCATCTTACCCTCCCATGCTAATTTTGGTTCGCGCCATGTTAAGGGGGTGACCACGAGAGCACCCATACGTAAGCGGCTAGATAGATAGATAGATAGATAGATAGATAGATAGATAAATAGATAGATAGATAGATAGATAAATAGATAGATAGATAAATATATAGATAGATAGATAGATAGATAGATAGATAGATAAAATACGCTCAAGGTCACCGAAATTCACCAAGAAATGCTTCGCATTTAAAAACTGGCCAACCTATATACAAAGTGTCTCTTGATGGGAAGGGTACCACAATCTTGGAATAATGCCAACCTCATCTTAATCCATAAGAAAGGAGACGTCAATGACTTGAAAAATTACAGGCCAATCAGCTTATTGTTAGTTCTCTATGATCTATGTACAAAAAGATAGGTATTATAATTAAGGCGACATTATAGTTCTATTAACCAAGTGACCAAGCAGTATATTGTGCAGGTTACTCCACAATAGTCCATATTCATACTATCTATCAGGTAATAGTACTACTAAACCCTATACATAGCGTTAATAGATTACCAAAAGGCATTTGACTCAGTCGCGACATCAGCAGTAACTCAGGCACTAAGTAGTCAGGAAATCGAAGAACCCTGCATAAACATACTGTAAGAAATCTACAGCGGATCCACAGCTACCATAGTTTTCCATAAAAAAAGCGATATACTTTTAATAAGGAAGAGTGTAAGACAGGGAGACACGATCTCTCCAATGCTATTCACCGCATGTTTACAGGAGGTTTTTAGGGCCAGATGATGATGATCAAAGCTTTATCACTCCATAAGGAGGGGACTGGCCGAGAGGTCGGTTATGCTGCTTAGAGGAGGTCAGTGGGGATTCCTTGGGACACCACGGCCTTTAATGCGCATGAGATTACCCGGTGTTTGCTGTGCCGATTCAGTGATATGCAGAAGAGACTCGCATGTATCTTCTGTGTGGGAAGCGTCCGCTAGAGATTGGGAACAGGTAGAGATAAGGGTTAATAGAGAGTATCTTAGTAACCTGCGATTGCCTGAAAACATTACCTTGATGAGTAACTCAGGAAACAAACTGCAGCTTGTGAACAATGAACTAGACACGGAAAGCACAAAAGTAGGTCTGAATGTTAATATGCACAAAACTAAAGTAATGACCAACAATCTCGGCAGAAAACAGAGCTTTGCGACAGTTGGAGAGACGCTGGAAGCTGTAAATGAATATGTTTACTTAGGACAGGTAGTAACCGTGGAGGCGAATCATGAGAGTGAAAAAAACTATAATAACGAAGGGGTGGGTCACATTCAGCAAGCATTCTCAAATAATAATGGTAATCTGCCAGTAACTCTCAAGGAGAAAGTATACAACAGCTGGATATTGCCAGTACTTACCAACATAGCAGAAACCTAGAGGCTTACAAACAGTGCTCAGCTTGAATTGACAATGACGAATTAAGCGATAGAAAGAAAAATGATAGGTGCAACCTTAAGAGACAAGAAGAGACAAGAATGGGTTAGGGAAAAAACCGAGGTTAACAATATCGTTGTTAAAATCAAGAACATGAAATGCACATGGGCCGGGCGCGTAACACGTAAGCAGGATAGCCACTAGTAATTAGGAAGTAACTGACTGGATTCCTAGAAAAGGCAAATGCTCGAAGGGGAGACAAAGTTTTGGGGGCCAATGAGATTAAAAAGTCCGCAGGAATAACGTGGCGACGGAAAGCACGAGACCGGGTTGATTGGCGAATTATGTGAGAGGGCTTTGTCCTGCAGCGGGCGTAGTAAAGCTGATGATAATGATGATCATCATTGACGTCATGATTCTGGATGAATGAGTGCGAAACTTTGTTTGAAGACCGAGGCTGAGGGGCACTACTGAACGCGCAGCGGGCTGCTCCCATGTTGGGACAGTCAGGCCAAGCCAAACCGCCACATCGTGAGCCCTCTAGAGAAGCCACAGTTGATCCCCGACATCGGGGCTCTTGATAGCGGGTAACCACTTTTCTTCATTGGATTGGCTCACGCCCCACAACCAGGGGCCACGCCAGAGCCTGTGGTTTGGGCTACCGAATTCGCTGCTGTGCCTGCAAGAGCTATTAGGATAAATGTCGGGATATATTTTATGCAATAAAGCGGGGCTGGGATATGAGCCCATCTGCAGTAGCCTGAGAGTGAAAGCCCGTCATCGATTTAACTGTCTCTCCTGCAGAGGTGCTGGGTAATTTCATTATAGGTGGTCTCTGTTCTCCACAATGCGGGCCGGAGTTCTCCGTGCTCGCGGAAAGCGAGACCTCGCGCCTTGGAGTGGGCCAGCTCAATCAGGGGCCTGCCCTGATGGATTCTATGTGGGAACCACGTGAGTGTGTGGGTGGTGATGCTTTCTAGTATTTGCTTCTTTACATACGGGGCCAAGGTCGTGATGCTGCGATTTTTTTATCAGATATTCGAAACTCGCATTATGGATTGCTAGAAGAAATCTCGATACCAACCACATGCCAGTGTAGCCTTAGAAAAGAATGCTAGACACGATTAGTTATAGTAGTGGACTCATTTGCTAAAGCTTTGAATGCTAACGGTAAAATTGATGCTCTAATTTGTGGTTTTAGTAAAGCCACCTTTGATAACCTGATTCACTAAAAATAAATTTTAAAGCTAAAAAACTATAACCTTTCAGGTATCTTCATTTTTTGGATCGCAGACGATTTGAATAATAGTGAACAGTATGTTACAATCGATGCACACAGCTGTGGCTATCAACCACTCACTTCAGGTGATCTCAGGGGCAATGTTCTGGGTCCACTGCTTTTTCTTTTATATATCAACGACGTCGTCACCACCATAATGCCTGGTTTCATAATAAGACTCTTCGCAGATGTCTGTGTGGTGTTTCGTAAAATCAAGTCCATGGAAGATCATACAGAATCAGATTTGAGCTTAAATTACACATTCTTGTGTCACGAAAAATTGGGCATGGCTGCAAATACCAACCAAACAGTCTCTGTTTCCACAATGCATAAAACAAATCCCCATGATGATGTGCGGAAAATGGGGTCTGTTAAAATAAAAGAAGTTAAGAATTACAAATACCTTGGCGTAACATTTATTAACAATCTTTCTTGAAACCTTCATATCGAAAACACGCTTCATTGCATTTGCTCAGATTTGGGTGCACGTTAAAGAACCCCAGGTGGTCTTAATTTCTGGAGCCCTCCTCTACGACGTCTCTCATATTCCTATGGTGGTTGAGGCACGTTAAACCCACTTATTATTCAATCAATCAAGCTTCACTCCATTCTCCAAACTAGCTTGTCTCCCACGCCAATTTAGAAATTACCCTACATGCGTTACATACTCGCATATCTAAGCTAAGTTCACCTAAACTTAGAATATACCCAAATTTATAAATTGAGCGCAATATTAACAAACTTGGAAGAAAAAAACGTTTCGATTTATTTTTAACAAATGTAAGCTTTCGGACAGCTCATCAACACTCATCTTGACTAATGACATTACCTTTCTTCAATTAACATTAAACGTCCTGTCGTGGTGGTCAAGTGGCTAAAATACTCGGCTGCTAATTCACAGGTGGTGGGATCGAATCCCGGCGGTGGCAACTGCATTTCCGATGGAGGCGTAAATGATGTAGGCCTGTGTGCTCAGATTTGGGTGCACGTTAAAGAACCCTAGGTTGCCACAATTTCCGGAGCCCTCCACGATGGCGTCTCTCATAATCATGTGGTGATTTTGGGACGTCAAACCTCACATAAGAATAATCAAATAACATTAAACTACCGGCTAGAATATTTGCATAATATAATTAGCCCCTATTTCCAGTTTGATCCTTCGCTTTTTGTGCGTCTTCTTTCAACAAGGCAAACACGGCCCCATCACTCTGACGCACTATCATTTATGCTCAAACTGACACTTAATAAATTTCCTTTTTCGTACGGTCCCTTTCAAAATAGGATTCTTGGCCTGCACCGTAGAACATAAGTTGGCAAAATAAAGTAGAACTCTAGCAGCCTCACTCAAAAAATAAATCTCGCGCTTTGGACTCACTCGGTCTCGGGCTCATCAGACGTTTCCTGGGTCGAACTCACTCTGACTCCCATTCACAAAAAATTTCAACTGGATTTTCTGGACTCAGCAGAAATGCTATTGTGCGAGCAAATACTGGTGCTAACGAATGTTTGTGAGTGTGCCGCGTTGCTCTTGTACTAACACGCTTAACAGATGCTGGAAGAGCTAAGTTGATTTTACCTGTAAGGCAGTTAGTTGTAAAGGAATGAAAGGCGGCGAAGTTTTCTCCGAGCATCCGGCATCTGTATGTTATTGAGCTTCATTAAATCTGTAGGGGAATCTAGACGTTTGTAGTTTCCACTGGAATGTCATTTGAAATTGTGAAAGGACGCCAACTCGGCTACGCCAAGTACGACTACAGCGATAAACATGAAAGAACGTGGCAATTTTGAGCACTTGAATGTCAGCGACATGCGCAGGTAACCATATTTCAGTAAGCGCAATGATTTTCACAGAACTTGGGAAAATTGCGGCTGACAAAGAATCGTGTTTGTTAGAGGCACTTCTGACGTTAGAATAAAAATACCGAAACTCGAGAAAAAGAAAATGACCCACTGCCCCTCTCACACCGCTAGTTAAAAGGAGGTGGCGGAACAGAGAATGAACACTTTAGATTATCGCCGTGTCTCCAAATTTCTCGAATTCCATCCGTACTGGCGCTTTACACGTACCATTTCCCATTCAAGATTAATTTGTTGTGACGTAGCATAAAGCGTTCGAAAGATGCCTGGCTATCAGAGAAAGCTATCAGTTTTCTTCGTACGGAATGTTTAGCGACTGTGAAGTTCTCGCTTATACTAATGTCATTTTGCTTGAATTCATTACGCAAATACAGAAGTTTTTGTTTGTCTGTTTTGAAGCTGGAAAAGGTTTAGATAACATGAGCAGAACAGCAATTCACCAGATGCGTCTGGGATAATTGAAATTACTGTAAGTGAGATGCATGCATGAATCTAATATTATTGCCATGAGTGGAGCTAGAAAAAGTGGAATAAAATCGAACAGTTGTAACAAAAAAGACCAGTCGTGTTCAGGGCAAAATATACCTATGGCAGATCTTTCCTCTGAGTGCGAAGCATCCGCTGCAAAAACAACATAAGCTGGTAGAGTATTTAGAGTGAAAAATATACAACGCACATTTGAGGCGGTCTTACGGTACAAAACGAAGGAACAGTGTTTAGAGAACAGCGCAACTGCTTTCATGCGCCAATCTTATCGTGTGGTAACGAAAAAGCCTGAGCATACCGCCGCGCGCGACTCTCCTGAGATTCTCGCACGCGGCGGCGGCGAGCGCCCACGCAATCGTGCGGATGTCGCGAACGGGGTGAGATGCTGCGAAGCGCCATTCTAGACGCGAACGAAAAGAAACAAAACGAAAGCCAGCGCCAAGGTTAAACAAAACGCAGCGGGAGCGCCCAGAATGGACGCGCTCACGTGGCTCTGGCTTACTGCGCATGCGCACTCCCCATGACCACCTTGTCACGTGTTCTTAATCAGGCCAATTGTGGAAGCGCGCACTGTCGGCGGTCGTCTGCTTGGTGGCGGCTCGCAGTAGACGGCATCACGAAAACTGTTGCGACAAGCCGCCTCTTTTCTCGCGCAGGGGGTGTGTTGTGTGTGTTTGCATGTGCCTGCGTCCTTTATTCTGTTTCCGGAGGAAGTGACCAAGGGAAATTCGTTCGAAAGTGCGCCTCCCCTGCATACCGGACATGACGGATACAAAGCAAATACCCTGCGAGCTCAACAACCTGAAAGGCGGAAGTGACGATGAAGGTGTGGCCAGGGAAGCCCCACACATGCCCGACAGGGGACAGTGGACCGGGAAACTTGACTTTCTCATGTCCTGTGTCGGCTATGCCATCGGTCTCGGAAACGTCTGGAGGTTTCCCTACTTATGCTACAAGAACGGAGGCGGTGAGTCTTTGCAGCGGAGTCGATACTTTTGAATTATTTTTCTCTTCTTTTACGGCAATATGAGGTTGTGAGTGATGAAACTTCTTTGTTCAGAACAAAGCGAAAAGAGTAAGACAATAAATGACAAAATGACCTGACGCAAATTCATACAGCACTTTTTTCCTTGCAAGTGAAGGTGGCTGCTTGCGCTAATTTTTCCGTCGATTAACGGTTTAAAAATGTGCTGGGCTTGAGCAGACCCGTAGGCTGGAACTTTTTTCGGGGCGGCGGAGCCTACTTGTTGAAGGTCTTGAAAAACTGTTATCGCTATTATTTTTCCTCGGTAAAACACCCTATTTGATTGAAATTCGGGGGGGGGGGGGAGTGAGGCCACTCCGTTATTTCCCTGGCTACGAACCTGGGTCTGAGACATTCTTTTAGAGGCCGCCCCTGCAGTTTGATTTGCAAGGTTTTTTTCTGCGAAATAGTCACATTAGAATAATCGGTTAAGTACTCTTGTAAGAATTTACTGTTCATGTCTGTGGTTTTATTCAAAAGATTTCTTTCTCACAATTACTGCTGGACACGATTAAAACTTAATAGAACTTTTTATGAGTGCTACTCATGAAACTTTGTTGTCTTGGATCTCGGATTCATCTGAGACGCCGATAGAAAACACAAGCGGCAACTGAGTGCACCACACTAAATCTGCTGCTTTAAAAAAAGATGTCTCCTTAGAATTCGACCAATTGTTTAGCGCGTTTGTCCGTCAGAGCGCTTCAAAGACACATCCTACTAGTTTTCGGGAAACTGTCTCAAAGACTTCATGGGGGAGCATGACAATACTGCATATGAATACGTGTTCGCTGTTTTTTCTCAAAGCTTCTAGCAGCGATAAGGAAGTTTTTTCTCCTGTTCTATCTAGAAAGAACGGGTGCACTTGGCTGCATCGCAGTAATGCTTACATTTCTGCGTATGCTAAAGTTTGCTTGGCCCGTAGCCCGAGGTTGGGAATGCCTAGCCACCTACCCACGAGCTTCCGAAATTCGGAGTGGGGTGTTTACGTAAACAATGAAAATAAGTGTTCTTCTGATACAGTGAAGACGTTGCGAAAGTGCCTCTCGTTGCCTCCCTCCAGGGAAATATATTCCTGGCTGCGGGCCTGCTTCCACATACAAGGACGCTTGATCCTCAGTATTTCTGGAACGTTGAATTGCTAATGGTTGTGGTATGTTTTTTTTCTTAGTGAAGCAGTCACTGCATGTTCTTGCAAGCTCTACGCACACTTGGACAACTGATATAGCTTCTGTCGCCTTTCTAGCGAGCATGTAAGATTTTTGTATGTGGCGTCACGGAGCTAAAAGACTTTGCTACTAATGGCTTCGCTTAACCACCTTGGTAAAAGCAATGTAGGGAGGGAATGAAAAAAAAAACTTTATCTGCTCCACAATTGACGCGAGTCATTGGCTATTGAATACATTTTAGCGCGAAATAAATATTTTTAGCGCAAAGAAAAAGAAATATTCACTATAGTATCACGCCAATTAGTCTCCCAACAAAAGGTCTTCACCTTGCTAGGCCCACTCGGAAATATTAACTTTCTTTAAAATAGAGTTCTTAGAAAAACTGACGTTCAGCTTACTGAATGACAGTTTGTCGCTAGTTTAAACACACAAAGACCTGACAACACGGGGGACAAACTCGCCCCATATGATCGTGTTTGTGTTTGTCGTATGTGTGGTCTTCCCCAGCGGCAGACTGGCATAGAGCAAGCAATACCAACGGGGGCCAAGACCTCCTCAGTTGTGTGACCTTGAGCGCCTTGTGGATGAACATACTTGAGGTGTCCCTGAAGTCCACTTGTCGAGACTACGCTCGCGCGTAATCTTCTATGGCACCTCAATGAAAGCCTGCCTGGTGTGGATGCGCCCGTCTTTCTGCATTGCGCTGTTTGTTATTGAAGGCACCGGATAAACCGAGCAGTCCGGCTTCAAAAATGACATTTGGTGCGGTGATATCACTTTTTTTGCTGTTGAATGGAAGAATCACCAACAATTGGTGCCGGACATTGCGACCGCTTACTCATGAAAGAGCCGTTTGAAGTGATCACTTCGTCATTGTTACACTATCTACCAGACCCTTCGGTGAACAAATCGTTTTCCGGCCACTATGAGATAACTGGTCCCGCATTAACGCTATTACAGATCTTTCTTCTTGGGAGGTTTCAGGTGGTCTTGGTCAATAACTTTATATATCCAGTCCTAACCCGATTACCAGAGGTGTTCCGCAAGGTTCGATATTCGGTCTGTTACTATTTTTAATAAACACCAATAATTTACCAACTTGCCTTAATTATTCTTCTTGGTTCCTTTGCGCTGTTGACACGACTCTCTTTTCTCATCGCTTGGGTTCTGCGAATCTCGTGTTCTCACTTCAAGCTGACCTTAATTCATTTGTTGATTGGCGCAACTATAATGAATTATTGATTATTCACCCCAAAACCTTTTTTTTTGCTTTTTCATTTACGAAATAAAAAAGCTAGCATGAATTCCTCCCTTTTTTGTAAACTGAGTATGTATTCCTTTATGTGAGCATACGTCATCTTTCAAACTTATAATGCACACACTTGTGAAATTTCTACAAAATAGCAATTTTCTTGGTGAGAAGGTTTTATACGGTATCAGGGCATTGGTCAAGTCACGGATGTGTTTTAACGTCAACACTTTGAAGGCATTCTAATGTACACAGTCATCTCAGTTATTACCTTATATCATGGGGTTATTCATATTCAGTGCCCATTTGGCCGTAAAAGGTATTGCAAAAACAAGCAATGTGACTCGTGACTTTCGCTTCACGTGAGACTCCATCACATCCCATTTTTTCCAGCTTGACGTATTACCCGTCTCCCAAATATACGTTTATAAAGTGCGTTTTGTTCTTCAAGGTTTTCCACCGCACCCCCACTATCGATATATTTCCTACTGTCTTGTTGAATGATCCAAATAAAACTAGATTCGCAATCGCAAATAGCCTGTTATTACCTAAAGTTCACACTAATTATGAAAAAATGATCATTGTTTCTTCATTAGTTCATTATATAATTCTTTCTCACATGATATGAAATACATAATGCACATTCCAGTTTTAAGACCAAACTTGTAAAATATGTTTATTAATTGTCTAATTGCTTCATTTTGTTTATTTGTTATACCTTGCTATGTTTGTAAACATTTAAAATGCTTGTATGATAACTTCAAAATGCTCTTTTTACTTGTAGCACTTAAACAGAAGTTGCTCTTTCGTTGTTCGTAGTTTAGTTTCTTCTTCGTAATAACACAGGTGTACCCGCCTCTGGTTTGTTACTGTCGGGCCTCTCTTTTCATATCCACTTGCAATGTATTACATTTATGACGCCAATAAATAAAGATTAATTGATTGATTATATTTCGTGAAAGAGTTACGGTCACTAGATCTTATTAAATACGCGAATTTTCGAAAAAATTTAGTTTGCTCGCGTAGAGAAGCTGTGGACATGTAGACAGCTGTCCAAAGATACCGAGCTTCAAATTGTAAAGATCATACATTCGTCCGATTTGTCACTCTTTGGATACTGCTTCACGGGATGCTGTTTGCGTAGTATTTTGTTCAATAATGTTGCGTTAAAGGGATAGAATAAATTTGTCCATTCCTTATTCCTTCATACTGTTCTGTAGAAATATGTTAGTGATAATTGTCTAAAAATTTATTAATTGTGCCACTGCTTTTAATTTGAGCAATATTGGTGGGTGCTGCTGCCGAATATTGATTGTGCCAATATTCGGCAGCACTGCCGAATATTGGCACAATCACTGCCAATATTCGGCAGTGGCACAATCATGTGCCACTGCCGAATATTGAGCAATATTGGTGGGTGCTGCGGATAATGTTGTCCATTTTGGGTATTGTCTGGTGCCTTTTAGGATGCCGTTAAGGGTAGACAGACAGACCAAAATTTTTGCGTCAAAGGTCCCCAAGAAAGACTATTGTCTTTAAAAAAGAGCGAGAATAGAGAAATGGGCTCCAGTTTCTCCTTCGGCGCAGCGACTTTCTCTCTTTAGGGCGTCTTACCTGTCACACCCTCTCGTGAAAAAGACCAAAGGAGCAATGTTTCTCCTTCAGTGTTCAAGTTTCTTCTCAACCAGGGGGGTCTTGCACGCGCACATGCGCGCGCTCAGCCTAGCCGGCTGCGGCCAGTCGCGAGTGGTTATTTCTACCTAATATTGATGCAAGCAATGCAAGGGTGATGATTATTCTTTTGTTTTATTGGTGTTGAGCAAAAGCCTTCTTTTTTATTACCAGGCACTCGCACGATGCTCCCCACACTTTCGTGTGTGTCTCGTGTTGTTTTTCACTGCCAATTTGTCACAAATACAAGGAGCTCTGGTTGCCTAAACAGTCTTGCTTTATCGATCACCATAGACTGTACACAAATAATAGATTTTTTGGTGTCGACATACTTGCTAAGCATACGTATCTCTAGTTTCGCAAGGCACCGATAGAACTCATCAAATTAACGAGGCGCATAAAAAATCATCACAGTTAATTTTTGAACGTTCTAGGAAACATGATACCGCTGCACAGTCCATGCGTGAAAGCACGATCAAATACAATTGCGGAAGTTATACGTGCTGATACCACCATATGATTACCAGGCACGCTGTCGTGCGGGTCTGTGGACGAATTTCGACCCAGTGAAGATTTTTGCCGTGACTCCAAACAGTTTCCAGAAGTGAACAGAAGTGGCACATTGCTGTTCTTTGCATTTTCCCCATTCAAATACATTCGCCGTGGTCCGGAGTGAAACCTGCACTCTCCAGCATAGTCACATGACAGCAAATGAGGCTATGCTACCACGGCAGGTGAAATCACACAGGAAAAAAGGCTGCAAGCAAAGTTTCATCGAGCGTCTATTTGCCAGACTGGGTTACAGTCATCAGAAACGGTTTAAAAATCATCATAACTACTCTTTTCTGTAACGTAAACCAATGAATTCTGTCAGGTAAACCCAATTCTCAATCACATACATTTTGAATTGCCCCTGCCAGCACTGAGAGTTAGGACGGAATTATACACGCGTGCAGTATGCCTTTCTCCTCCATGATTCTCCTTTGTCGTGAGAAACTCAACGCAAATCGCACTTCTAGTAACAGCTGTGCAAAGCAGGTAAATAGTAACACTGTCCCTCAGCTTAGTGAAAAGATTCTTCTAAATCCAGCGTAATAGCAACCACTACAGCCACAGCGCTAACAACACAATTGCTGCACGATGACCGCAAGTTGATGCGCGAAGTGAATCGCGAGACGCTTCTGAAGCAGAGAAGTATGTACGCACAACGTGCTATTGTGTTATAGTAAATTTGCGCACTGTAGCGCTAGTTCTTCCACTCAAGTAATCGAGCTGCCGCGATGCCAACAGCCACTGCCATCACTCACAAAAGAACACCATTGGGTGCGAAGTCATCTCTCATTTCTCTCGCACGACCCGCGTTGTAATGTAAGTATACACCACTGAGACGGTCGTTATCGCATCAAAAACATTGGCATTGAAAGCACAGCGCTCTACTGCATTCGTGGCGAACGGTCACACTTGTGGTAAGCACGTAAAAAGATGATAAGCAAGCGTTAACACGACACAAGTAAACGAAGTCAAGGCGACCACAGAACACCTACCATGACGGAGACCAAGTCTAGCCTGCATGCGGCGACCTCTCCGAGTGACAAGTGGAAGAATAAGAAAAGACGTGACTTACGAAATGCCAAGCACTCGGCAAGCTTTTGCCTTTTCGGAGGCTTCAAGAAAAAAAATATCTGTGGCAGTGGTCAAGAGATGACGCAGTCTTCGGAATGCCGTTAGCATTTTATGCATGGCTTGGGGTCATCATTTTCGCGGAAACCTGATAAGCTGTAGTAATTAATTTGTTTATCGTTGTGCAACTGTTAATAAACTTCCGATTGTCTAACAATAAGATACAATATAATAATCTGTGTGCTTGTTGTGGTATGGGCACGAAATGTAAAAAAAAATTGACCAAAGCTTTCTTGTCACTTCTGCCACTATGGTCAGTCGACATCCATTAGTATATAAGATTGTGCGCTTTTGTAGTGGGGTGCGAGTACACACGTTTAAGTGTTGGCAGCTGTGGTGAATTGTACTCTTGTTCATTGTGCTCACTCTTATGTATGCATGTATACAATGTGTCCTTATGTGCATGTGAAGCCATGTGCATTGCACCAGGATATATTAGGCGACCGGTGTCAGTGAGTAATCAACAAATGGGCTGACACGTACGCCAACTATCCACTCGGAATCCATGCGGGTATGTCAACTTACGTTGCCGCAGGCAACTTTTTTTAGTAATGTTCAGTCTCTCAACATGGCGACATCTACCGCATACTTCATGGATGTGACGCTGTCAAACCTCCAGGTATGCTTATATAACGTTGAACATCTATCTATCGAGAGAGAGAGAGAGAATAAACTTTATTGGGTTCCAGCATGCGGGATTCCCTCCGGCCGCGCAGGGCGTGGGGTTCACCCTATCTCACGTTACACTAGAAGTCCTAATGTCACGCGGGCCTAGACCTCAAGGCCTTCGTGCCCCGTCGCCGCTCGGGTTACTGAGGGTGTCCCCCTTTCGCCTTTGCAGCGCCAGTGCGACCTCGAGCTGCCGGACGGCCCTTCGCTGGTCTTCTGGGTCCGTAGACCCCACACGCTGTTCTACTTGCGGCGGTAACACCGGACCGTCCGCGCTGTCTGCGTCACATCCCCAGAGTATGTGAGCCAGGGTGGCTCTCGCGCTCGCGCACACACTGCACATTTCACTCACGTAGAGTTCGGGGCACACGTGTCGCGCTAGCGATGGGGTCAGCACAGTCTCGGTTTGGAGCTGGCGCAACCTCACCGCCTCCCACCGGGTAAGATCCCTGTGCGGAGGCGGGAAGCCACGCCGTTGCTCCCTGTACCACGCGAGGATGTCGCCGTAATCGAGCAGCTGCTCCTCGCCTTCTTCTTTGGTCGCCGTCGTGTCTTCGGAGGCGGGCGCGGCCGCGGTCCGGCACGTGGCGAGACCACGGGCCGCGGCATCCGCCTCCTCGTTGCGGTTCGGAGATCCTGGTATCAGGTCCCTACCCATGTGAGCCGGGAACCATTTTAGCGTCAGCCTCGACTTGGACTCGTCGCTTGCCAACGCCCTAGCAGCCGCCCCGCACACGGCTCCGCGCGAGAAGCTACGGATGGCCGTCTTGCTGTCACTGAGTATTGTCCGCACGCCCGGGGAGCGCGCCGCCAAGGCTATCGCCATCTCCTCGGCCTGGCTCGCGCTCCGCGTACGCACGCTGCATGACGTGACGATCTTGCCCGTCGTTGCGGCGACCGCCGCCGCCACGTAGGCGTCCTTGTTCTTGACTTTGGCCACGTCCACGTAGACGGCGCCCTCGTCGTTCTGATGTTGCAGCAGCAGCGCCCTGGCTCGCGCCGCTCGTCGTCCCTCGCTTTCGCCGGGACCCATGTTCTTTGGCAGCGGATACACCACCAGTCTTCGCATGGTTGACTCCGTGAGTGGAGACGTTTCGTGGTCTTGTTCCTCGGGGGAGGACAGGCCCACTCGTTCCAGCAGCCGCCTGCCGACCGCGGTGCGGCCCAGGCGCGTCAATTGAGCAGTACGTTGGGCCTCGCCGATCTCCGAGAGCGTGTTGTGCGCTCCCAGAGATAGCAAGGCCGTCGTCTTGGTGCCGTTGAGCAGGCCCATGGCACCCGCATACGCCTTGCGGATGGCCGCGTCGATTCGCTTCCTCTCCGCTTCCGTCCACTTGTGAAAGGCCCCCGCGTATGCTGCGTGGCTAACTGCAAAGGCCTGCAGCAGTCGCAGGAGGCTCGCTTCTCGGATTCCTCGGGACCTCGACGTGACCCTCTTGACGAGTCTCGTCGCTATCCCGATCTTCGTTACTATGTGGTTGGCTGCCGTCCCGTTCGTGCGGTGGGCGTCCACGTACATGCCTAGTACTCGGAGGCTCTGGACGTGCGGGACCGGCGTGCCGTCGCTGGCTCGGACGACTATGTTGCGTTCCGCTTCTTCCGCGGCCCGCTTTCTCCATCTTCCCGGTGGTGGGAGCACCAATAACTGGGACTTCTGTGGCGAGCACTTCAGCCCCGTGTCTCTCAGCGTGGTCTCCACGGCGTCGATCGCTGCCTGCAGTCCGGCCTCGATGTCGCCGTCACTGCCGCCCGTCGCCCATATCGTGACGTCATCGGCATAGATGCAGTACCGGATCTTCGGTCCGAGCGCGTCAAGGCTCTTGGCGACGGCGATCATCACGATGTTGAATAGAAGCGGGGATATCACGGACCCTTGTGGGGTTCCGACGCTTCCTAGCTCCCTCTCTTCGAGTCGTTCGCCTCCCACCTCTAGCCTCGCCGTGCGACGAGTGAGGAAGGATCTTACGTAGTCGTACGTGCGCTTGCCCATGTTGAGCTTTGCCACGCAGGCAAGGATGGCCGAGTGCTCCACCTTATCGAAGGCGCTCTGCAGGTCCAGGCCGAGAATGGCCCGGTTGTCTTTCTGCGGAACGCCTCCGGCTGGCTCTAGTACCTCGCGTTGCAGCAGCAACATCGCGTCTTGCGTCCCCAGGCGAGACCGGAATCCCAGCATGGAGTCGTTGTAGTGACCGTTCTCCTCCAAGTACCGCTGCCACCGGTTGTTGAGGACGTGCTCCAACACCTTGCCCACGCAGGACGTGAGCGAGATGGGGCGCAGGCCCTCTATTCCCGGCGGCTTGTTGGGCTTGGGCAGTAGTATCGTCTTGGCCGTCTTCCACTGCTTGGGAAGGCTTCCGCTCGTCCAGCAGGCGTTGAAGTACTTCGTCAGGGCCGAGACTGCAGCGTCGCTGATGTTACGCAGAGCCTTGTTTGTCACTTTGTCCGGTCCCGCGGCTGAGCGACAGTTCAGGGCGTTCGTTGCCTGGCGCACCTCCCACTCCTCGATCTCGCGGTCGAGCAGCGGGTTGGGCGCGCCGTCGTATTCCGGATGCTCCACGTGGTTTGTGGCCGGGAGGTACTTGTCGTTTAGCCGCTTGTGCATCTCCGCTTCGCCTAGCTGGTTGGCCGCGGCGTGGAGGATCTGCGACATGCGGTGTCGTTGATGTTCCTTACTCTTGGTCTCGTCCATGAGGTGGCGCAGGAGGGCCCACGTGCCTCCCCTATGGAGTTGGCCATCCGCTTCGCTACACATGGCATACCATTGCTGGGCACACAGTTGGCGGCTGTAGCGCTCGATTTCCTTCCCGAGTGCCGCGACGCGTTTGCGCAGCGTTCGGTTGTGCCTTTGTCTTTTCCATCTTCGTTGTAGCGATCTCCTCGCCTCCACGAGATGGGCGAGGCGCGGGTCCACCCGATCGGCTTCCTCCGGTACCTCGACTTCGGTCGTGGCGTCCTTGGCGGCGGAGACAAGGCTCGCCGACCATCTCTCCACGTCGTCCACCTCGCCCAGATCGGCTTCCCTGAACTTGTGCCAATCGGTGAGGAGCTGACGTCGTTTGGTCGTTCCGTCGACCACACGACCGTGGGCGAGCGGTATCGTGACTTCGACGATGTAGTGGTCGCTTCCGAGATTCCAGCCCGTGTTCTTCCATCGCGCAGTCCCGCCTCGCGGCAGATGCACGAACGAAAGATCGGGCGTGGTGTCTCTGGCTGTCGACGTTCCGATTCGCGTTGGTTGTGCCGGGTCGGTGAGCAGCTCGAAGCTCGCTTCCTCGGCGTCTTCCAGTAATCTCTTTCCCTTCACCGTTGTGCGAGTGTACCCTAGTTCCTCGTGCGGTGCGTTAAAGTCCCCGCAGACGACCGCCGCGGCCCCAGAGCCGTGGGCGGCGTCGCGGATCTTGTGCAACAGGGTCTTGAATCTTTGGTTTCCGTGCTGTGGGTTGCTATATACATTTGCTATGTACACCGTGGTCGAAGCCTTGTTCTTGCCTCTTCCCTTCTTGCCCGCAATGATGATTTCCGTCACGTTGGCTTCGATGGCGGAGTCTTTGTAGTTTAGGATTTCGTCCTTGCCTACGCTCGTGATACCTTTCCTCACAAACGTGCACACGCCCTGCGCGGCGCCTTTCCCACAGGTGCGGGCGCTCGGCGGGCGGGCGTACGCTCGGTAACCCGGCAGCGAGGTGATCTTGGGGTCTTCAGCGTGTGTTTCCTGGATCGCTATCACGTCGGGAAGCTCCTTCTGATCAAGCGACCGCAGGTGCTGTTGAAGTACTGCCTTGCGGCACCGGTAGCCGTTAGCGTTCCAGTGCCACATCACTATCCGATCTCCTTGGGGCCGTCTATCCATGTTTGGGTAGGGTTTCCACCTGAATTTGGGCTCCTTTACCAATCATGTTGAATTGGCTCACTATGAATTTCTTCAGGTCCTCGATTGATTGCTTCACCTCGGCGAATTCTTTCTTTACCTCAGCAAATCCTCTCTCGACTTTGATCTCCAGGGCGCCCACCCGTGCGGTGAGGGAGCCGATCTCCCTGTCGTGTTTCACTAGGCGCGCGTTTATCTGCCTGATTCTCGTTTCGTAGTCAAACCCGCCGCTGGATGGCGACGCCGGGTCGGTGATGTCCTCTTCTTGCTGGAATCTTTCGTCCTCACTGTCGGTGAGGGGAGCCGGGGCCCGCTTCCGAAGCTTGAGTGGTGTTGGACTGAACGTCGGCGTTCGCGGCGGCGTCGGCGTTTTCGGTGGAGCCGGTGGCGATGATGTTGCCGTTGGTAGCGTGATCTTCTCGACTGGTGGCTTGGCGCCCAGCGCCGTGAAGCTGGCCGGCTTTGGTGCCGATCCTTGCGTCCACGTGGGAGTCGCCTTCAGCCTTTCTTGTGCAGCCAGGAGCTTGTCGATAGTCTCCTGCTGTTTCTTGATAGTTTCCTGAAGTACTTGGATAGTGCTCTCCAATTGCTTCATCCTTTCTCCTTGCGGGGAAGCTTGCTTGGCCGCTGGCATGGCCGGTCTGCCGTTCGTTTCGCGCGCACCACCCGCCCGCGCGCCGCCGTTAGGGGCGCCCCCGACATTCCCGCCAGGGGCGTCACCGTCGCCGCCGCGCGCGGTCGCCACGGTCGTCCACGACCTTGAGCTGCGTGACGTACTTCTCTTCCGTTCACTGCTCTTCCCACTCTCCTTGCTCTTTCCCCGGCTCGCGCTGCGGCTCTTGTGACGTGTTGTTTGTGCGCCGAGTTCGGGGAACTCCTCTTCTTCGGGAAACCGGACTTTGATCGCCTGGCCGGCAGATTTTGCCGCCTTTTCGGCCGCCATCTTGCGCTCTTGCTCGCGCTGGCGGACTAGGAATGGAGTCTTGAACCTATTCTTACAGTTACCGGTGCCCGAAGCGTGCGGGCCTCCACACAACTTGCAGCGCGGTCTGCACTCCTTCTCGTGGTTTGGACCCGGGTTGGATCTTCCACATGCGAAGCACACTTTCGCGTTAGGGTTAGGGCAGACATCCTTTCGGTGGCCGACTTTGCCGCACGTGCGACACACTTCTTTATGTTGCCTGTACAGTCTGCACCGTACTATCATGCCCCCGAATATAACGTGCGAGGGGACTTTGTTACCCTCGAACAGGATGATTACCGATTTGGAATTTCCTATTCTCTGCGCTGCCAGTACCGTTGGGTTGTGTTCGTTCACCACAGCGTTGTGGATCACCTCCGCAGAGTGTGCCTGCGAGATGTAGTCAACCACTCCTTTGGCCGTGTTCTCCGGCGCCACGCGGTACGCAAAGATCTCGAAGTTGCGTCCGCCTATTGCGATCTCCCGCACGCGGTCGTACCGCCCAGCGCGTTCTTCGCTGGCCGTGCCGATCACGAAAATGTTTTGCACTACGTTCGGACACACGATGTCCGCAAGGAAGGCGTTCGACTCCATCCTAGCCGCGACGGCCATAGCCCGAAGTAGCTCGAGCGGATCGGTCTTCCCTACCAGCAAGCCGCCACGTGGCCGCACAACCACTTTGTGCTCTCCGATAGGCATGTTGGGCATGCGAGCCGCTTTCGAAAAGGCGACGTTCAATTTCTGGGCAAACTGCGCTCTCGTAGGTTGAGACGACGAAGAACGCTTACCGGTTTGCTTGGCCTGCTGCGAAGGCGCTTGCAAAATCTTCTTAGTCGACCGGCTGCGTCGAGTGGCGACGACCCAACCGTTGTGGCTCTCCGACGACGACTCCTCGTCGAGCGGCGTTCCACTCATAGTTATAACCGTGCGGCCGGAACCGCGGTCTAAAAGTCCATCACAATCCACCGCTGGAGTAGTATCCATGTCCGGTAGAGGCTCCGATGACGACATCTCTTCGCGGATGAAGTCCGAAACAGTCGCCGATGCGGCCGAGGCCGCTCCCGGACCACGCCGGCCCGTTAGGCTTAGCGTGGTCGCCACCTCGGATTTCGGAGCTGTGGGCGTAAAATGCCCAAAGGTCCACCGATTTTCAAAATTCTTTCGGCAGATCGTAGCGGAGATCAAACTGAATCTTTACACACCTTTCCGGTCAAGATGGGGCAAGTAGAACCGCAGATCTTCTTCATCCCGTGCGGAGCCGATGCGAAGCACGTCCGATCGCCTTCGACGATCGGACGTGCTTTCTATCTATCGAAACTGCATTTCTGAGGCGCAATAGTTTCGCTGCGATCAAGTCTACCGTTTGGAGGCACATTTCGTGGCCTGTGGCCCCGTAAACGCGTGGATAACGTCACTAAACTATGTGAATCGGGAAGAAATAAATACAGCAAGCCTAACATGCACTCACTGGGTGAGGACTCCACGGTATCTGTGTCTTTCAAAGTGAACGTCGTCTCGCTGGCCAAACGAAACCTACTAGCTCCATCGTTCTGTTTCGCGATGTTTTCATCACCACAATTTCGTCTGCTTGTTTATATAATAATTTCGTTCGACATAAAGCTCGGCGGGACCGTTATTTGTAATTGCCAGTGCCGTGTACTCCTTATTAGTCGAGAATCAATGTATTCGCTAGGCATACTTTCTTGGCTAACCCGGGGTCAGCCATCTTGATTCTGATGGAGAGAAACAGTGTCTCTGTGGCAAAAGGGAGCAACGTTTCCCCATTGTGGATTTCGCTGTTTCTCCATAAACGGAGAGAACGTCAGTCCAGTTTTTTTAAGAGTGTAGAAGTGCTAGTCAAGGAATTTTGAAAAAGTGCCGCCATATCCACGAAGTGAATGATGATGAGTGGGCGAAGCTCCGGAGGTAAACCTGGTAAACCATGAATCCTCTGTACATTTTGCCCACTCGATTTTATTACATCGCTCCCCCTAGCGTACGTCGCCGCACTAAATCGAACGATTGCCTTCAACCAATGACACGCGCCATATGTGTCATCATTCCTATTTTATAAGATCTCGCGTCTTTCATCAACTATAAGTACCGCTTTCTAGTTTATAACATCTTGCATCTTTTCATCATCAGCTACAAGTACCACCATCTAGTAAACACTACAAGAACTAAACGAGAGGTGGCTACATACAGGAGACGGTACCGCCATCTAGTGAACACTGCAAGAACTAAACTAGAGGTGGCTACATACAGGGGACGGTACCACCATCTAGTGAACACTGTAAGAACTAAACTAGAGGTGGCCACATACAGGGGACGCACAGCCCACGCCCTAAGGAGCTTCGCCCCTAAAAGTGGCTGCCAAGCCCTACTCTCTTGTCATGTCGCAGTGCACGTAACTGAATGTTTTAACCAATGATACTTTATACCACTCTGTGCCTAGTTCAAGTTTCTATTTCATGGAAGTGGTGACCGAGCTTGCCGTTGGCGTAACCAAGCTTTTCGCGATCTTGCAAAGCAAGACGAACTGACAACGCCTCTGGCGTTGCTATTTATTTTTTTTCTCTTCATGCATTAGAAGAAAGCGACTGGCCAGCAAATTAAGCAGTACTGCTTTTTCTTGCTTTCAGCGTACGAGAATAATCGAAGAATAGACCGCCAGATAGCCCAGTGGCGTTTCCGAGCCACGACAACTACCGATTGAGGGCCGGTTCACGCTATAGCAGCAAGCATGCCTCGATCTTTGACGCTCTCAGGCAGCTGTGCGAGACTGCTTGCTTCACGCACGTCTGTCGCTCTTCGTCGTTCGAAAAATGGGTCTGAGAACCATTTTTGTGCCGTTTGCCGCTTGCGGAGAGTGGTTTAGCCAATCAGCGACGGAGGAGCAACATGACTGAGCAGCGTCGTCTGCGTTCGCCTCTTCGCATTACTTTCGTCGGCCACAGAACACTTCGAGCTACATGCTTCTGGCTCCACGGTTTTCCCGATATGTCGTACGCGTTGTTCCCAGACTGCGTTCTAGCAGTGAATACAGCATTTTCGCCTGTAAAGAAAGCCACAGCTTTGCCGCAAAGGCGAAGCAATGAACGCGATAGCAACAATTTGGAAGGTCACGCGCAGAAAAGAAAGCAGATCGAAACACACCCTGCGTTTCTCGCGCACAAATTATGCACGAAGCATACTCACAAGTAAGGAAGCACGCGAATAAGCGTCTCATTTGTTGCTTCGCTGAGCCTGAAAAGCGCGCGCTTTTCGCGAACAGAGACTGCAATGATTGAAGTTTGTGTGCCCGGTAAGCACAGCAGAATCGTTCTACGTAAAGCCCGAGGCCAGCCAAGGCATACGATCCTCCCCTCTGCACCACCGCGAAATAAGGGCGCGTGAGGGAGCGTAGCTCCCCTTGTCTAAGCCGGGCAAAATATGCGTAGATTAGAGCGGGCGACGCGTGCTCATTGCGCCATCTTTCTGGTAATGCCGAAAATATAGCAGCGGTAAGTGGTAGATACAAATAGCTTGCCGTTGGAACTGTGAAGAACGCTCTCCGGGGTGGCTCAGCGGTTAACGCCTCACTTACTCGACGTAGAGGTCCATGTTCGATTCCGCACGCCGAAGTGCATTTTTTCTGGATTTTTTTTCTTGAATTTTCACACACACACACACACACACACACACACACACACACACACACACACACACACACACACACACACACACACATATATATATATATATATATATATATATATATATATATATATATATATATATATATCTACGGTTCATCACATCGACATCGACGCCAGTGCGAAATCCCGCCGAGAGTGTCCAATACAAAAGGGCTCGATCGCAATAAAAAAATTTCCAGCTGAACCCACGTACAGTGGGAATCGGTGATATGCGAAGCGCAACTAAAAAATGATGATATGTCACTTTAAAATCAACACAACGTTACGAGGTGTGGGTAAATGATGTCTTACATGACTTCCGTGACATGATTATCATGTTTGGATTTGTCGTTTATTTTCGCCATGTATTCATGCCGCGTGATACCAAATTTAGTACATCTAGAGCTAGCGAAACGGCCACGAGCATGCTATGAACGTGGTATGTTGTCAAGTTTTTACATAACACGTGTGTAAGGATTATCATGTTTGCACCAGTCATATATTTCGTCATCCATTGACGCTATGTAACACCGTATTCGGTATACGTGAAGCTAGCTTAACGGCCACAAGCGCATCATGAAAGGCTCATTATACTCCAATCTAGCGTTGGCGCGCCCGCACGCTGGGCACAGCGACGCTACGTTAGCAAAACGAGAGCACTTTGCGCGACTAGCGTCCGTTGGCGTGGCCCGACGGCAACCGGCGCGAAATGCGACATGCCGCATTTCGTGCTGATGCATTACTCAGACAACACTGCATCTCTCTCTGTCCATGACGGAGGAACGTCGGACGCGCTGAAACGCGCATGCGTCAAAGCAACGCAGCGCGGCGCGCGCCTGCGAGTATATGACAGGACCGGCGCCTGGCATTGCAACGCCGGCGTGACGCGACGAAATGAAAGCCAGCGAAGACTCACACCACGTCACGTCGCAATGTATTGGCGCCTTGACTGTAGCCTGTAGTCATGTTCTCATATGACACGCATCTCACGATTATCATGTTTACACATGTCACAAACCTTCGTCATCAGTTGGCGTCACGTAATACCGAATTTGGCATATGTAAAGCTAGCGCAACAGCCGCTAGCGCAACATGATCATAGAGTGTAGTCACGTTGTTACATGACACGCATCTCACTATTATCATGTTTGCACCAGTATCATACCTTCATCCTCCATTCACGCCCCGTAATACCAAATTTGGTATAGGTGAAGCTAGCGAAACGGCCGCGAGGGCATCATGAGCATGGCATGTA
Organism: Rhipicephalus microplus; assembly: GCF_043290135.1. Classification (NCBI taxonomy): domain Eukaryota; kingdom Metazoa; phylum Arthropoda; class Arachnida; order Ixodida; family Ixodidae; genus Rhipicephalus; species Rhipicephalus microplus. The sequence continues at coordinate 29,546,388 of NW_027464586.1, forward strand.
GTCGTGTTGTTAGATAACACGCATCTCATGATTATCATGTTTGCACCATTCGCATACCTTCGTCATCCATTCACTTACCGTAATAACAAATTTGGTATATGTGACACTAGCAAAACGGCCGCAAGCGCATCATGAGCGTGGCATGTAGTGATGTTGTTACATGACACACATGTCATGATTTTCATGTTAGAGTCAGTCGTTATGTTCACCATGCAATAATGTCATACCATACCAGTTTTGCAACATACCATGTGTACGAAACCACCGCAAGAACTTCAGGACCATTAAATTTAAATAATAAAATTTATGACATACCTGTCATGATTTTCATGTTGTGACTAGTAAGATATGTTCTTCATACAGTCATGTTATGACATACCAAGTTTGGTATCGATACCATTTCGAAACAGCCCGGAGAGCTAAAAGTCGTAGGCGGCTAGATAGATAGATAGATAGATAGATAGATAGATAGATAGATAGATAGATAGATAGATAGATAGATAGATAGATAGATACGATCAACGTCGCCGAAGTTCGCTAAGCAATGCTTCGCATTTAAAAGCGCACAGCAATTCAAAATGACTTCCCCAAAAGCAGTCGTTGGAACTGTGAAGAAGAAAGAGCATCGTCGGCAAGCAACATCGCCACCGCTTGGGTACTGGGTGCTGGGCTTCGCTCCCTCGGCTCGTGCTGACCTTCGCCGGCATCTGCTTGACTGTTGCCCTTGCACGATTGTGTTTCTTCGTAGGACCACCGTCGCAACAGTCGCCAATAAACCCTTTTTCAATTGGTGGAGGGTGCTGACATTCCCTGTCGCCTGAACCTGGGTGCTGCCATTCGCCGTCGCCTGAACCTGGAGCTGCGCAACCGAACGCTACCTCCCATCATGGCTACCAACAACGCGCAACCTGGCTTTTCCACTCCATCCCCCAGCAACCCCGGCGTTCTTCGTTTGCGAGAGCCCAAGGTCTTTAGCGGAGCTGATGAGACCGACGTGGAAGACTGGTTCGCTAACTACGAACTGGCGAGCGCAAACAACAAGTGGGATGACGCGGACAAATTGACTAACGTCATCTTTTACCTCACTGACGTGGCCGAAATGTGGTGTAACAACCACAAAAACGACATTACGACGTGGTCCATCTTTAAAACCCTGTTTGCTGACGTTTTTGGCCGACCCGCAGTCCGCAAGTCCAGAGCCGAACAACGTTTGCGGATTCGCGCACAAAAGCCAACGGAATCTTTCACCAGCTACATCGAAGACATTATTGGTCTTTGCAACCGTCGAACACCACCATGCCCGAGTCGGAGAAGATTCAACACATCCTCAAAGGGATAAATGACGGTGCATATCAGCTGCTGCTGGCCCGTAATCCTGCCACCGTTACGGAACTTGTCACTTTGTGTCAAAGTTTCGACGAGTTGAGCAAGCAGTGCGCGCTGACTCGGCCATTTTCCTCACACGCTGACTCGCTCTTCAGTCTCACTTCTGTTCCCGACCACTCACCAACCCTGCAAGAGATTAAAGACTTCGTGCGTGAAGAAGTAGCTCGGCAACTGTCGTTGATTCCCTTCACGCAGCAGCCGCCGTCCTCTCGTCTGCCCTCACAGCTCCGCGATGTTATTGCCGAAGAGGTAGCTCAGGCTGTTCCCGTCGCTGCCCACCAGCAGCCTGTGGCCATGACTGTTGCCCATGCGCCAGCTATGCAGCCCGTGGCCGCGCCTCTTGCGTATGCCCAGGTGGTACGTAGCAGACCCCGCCAGCAGCATTTGCCACCCATGTCTTCAGTCGCTCCCCACTCCGCCCCTTTTTCGACACCTTGGGCCGCACCACGAGTCAGCAATTCCTGGCGCACTCCTGACAATCGACCGATCTGCTACGCCTGCGGTACTCCAGGACACGTGGCACGATATTGTCGCCGTCGCTTCCAACCACTCTACGACGCTACTCGGCCGTTACCGTATGACCCACAGCCCATGCACATACCTGCTCCCTATCCCTCACCGCAGTATGGATACACTAACCTTCCTGAATCTCGGTCACCCCAGCCTCAAACTCACTCTCCCCGCTCCCCATCTCTTCGCAGGTGATCACTGTCCCCAATGCGTCCTAGTCCCGCTTCCTCCAACCGGGAAAACTGAACGCCGCAGTTCCAGAGGCAAGAACTGCGCCGTCGTCGAAATGCTCAAGTCCTCGCACTTCACCAGCTAACGTCGTCGCTATATCTGTCGATGGTGTTTCTACCTTTGCCCTCGTCGACATAGGTGCTGCCGTTACTGTTATAGCCGCCCAGCTCAGCCGCTCCCTACGCAAAGTGACCACGCCGCTCTCTGGACTATCGCTTCGTACAGCTAGCGCACAAGTTCGACCTCTCGGCACCTGTACGGCCCGCATATTCATCCAAGGCTCTATGTATGTTGTCGAGTTCATCGTCCTTTCGGTGTGCTCACATGACGTTATCCTCGGGTGGGACTTTCTGTCAAATCATCATGCCATCATCGACTGCGCACGCGCTGAAGTTCAATTTTCGCACCTGTGTGACGAACCTTTGCACGAAACCCTTGAGCGGTCGCCAAAACTTGTTGTGCGTGAGAACACTGAAATTCCGCCAGCCTCTCTTGCCGTTGTCCCGGTTTTCTGCGATGACTATAATGAAGCTACAGTAATGTTTACACCTTCCGACATTTTCATGAGCCGCAGAGCCGTTTCCTTGCCTTTCGCTACACTCGACGTCACTGCGGGCCGAAGCAATATTTTCGTCCACAACCCCCTTTTTGCACCGCTTACGCTACTTGCCGGCGAATGTCTCGGTCGAGTGGAGTACCTCGATTCCACATTATTCCTTAACATGCCAGACGAATCATGCAGTAGCGCCTCGACCGAACTTCATGCCCTTTCCCCACTGGAATGCTCATCGAGTGACACCTTCTCGAGTTCCATCGCCGACACCTTAAGTGCCCATGAACGCGCCGAGCTTCTTAATCTCCTCCAGCACTTCGCGAATTCATTCGACGTTTCTCAGCCGCAATTGGGTCGGACTTCCGCAGTGCACCACTACATTGACACCGGTTCGCACCAGCCATTGCGTCAAAGACCGTACCGTGTCTCTGCTGCAGAACGTCACGTCATCAACGACCAGGTCGAAGAGATGCTACGCCGTCGCGTTATTCAACCATCGCACAGTCCTTGGGCATCTCCTGTCGTTCTAGTTCGAAAGAAAGATGGATCGATTCGATTTTGCGTCGACTACCGGCGATTAAACAAGGTGACGCGCAAAGACGTCTATCCATTACCGCGCATAGACGACGCCCTTGACAGCCTCCAAGGAGCCGAATTCTTCTCCTCCTTAGACTTACGATCTGGATACTGGCAGGTTCCTATGGCAGAAGCTGATCACCAGAAAACTGCGTTCATTACACCAGATGGCCTGTACGAATTTAACGTAATCCCATTTGGTCTTTGTAATGCTTCTGCCACGTTTGAACGACTCATGGACAACACACTGCGTGGACTGAAGTGGTCTGTGTGTCTATGCTACCTCGACCACATTGTCGTTTTCTCTCCCGATTTTCCTACGCATCTGCTTCGGCTCCAACTGGTTCTGACGTGTTTAACCAACGCTGGGCTCCAACTGAACCTTAAAAAGTGCCGCTTCGCCGCGCGAGAGCTGTCCATTTTAGGGCACATCGTCTCCAAGCATGGTGTTCGACCCGACCCTGCAAAACTGCGAGCAGTCGCTGAGTTCCCGAAACCTACTACACTGAAAGAATTACGCAGTTTTGTCGGTCTATGCTCGTACTTTCGGCGCTTCGTGCGAAATTTTGCATCGATCATGTCACCACTGACAACCTCCTACGCGGTGATGCAGACCTTTCATCCTGGTCTCCTGACTGCGACGTCGCGTTCGCCACGCTCCGTAGTCTGCGGACATCTCCTCCCATTCTACGGCATTTTGACCCAACAGCTGCAACGGAAGTTCACACAGACGCTAGTGGGGTTGGTCTAGGCGCTGTCCTCGCCCAACGCAAGCCGGGCTACTCCGAATACGTCGTCACTTATGCGAGTCGCACACTTACTAAAGCTGAGGCCAATTACAGCGTCACTGAAAAAGAGTGCTTGGCGCTAGTGTGGGCGCTTCGCAAGTTCCGCCCTTATTTGTACGGTCGCCCATTCGACCTGGTAACAGACCACCATGCACTTTGTTGGCTCGCCACATTGAAATACCCTTCTGGCCGCCAAGCTCGGTGGGCACTGCAAATCCAGGAGTACGACATTCGTGTCATCTATCGCAGCGGACGCAAGCATTCTGACGCCGACGCCCTGTCGCGTTCGCCTTTACCTCCCGACTCGGCCTGCGGAACCACTGGTACCAACTCCATCGCATCTCTCGACCTCGACTCCTTTACCAGTGAACAACACAAGGACCCGTGGATCGCTTCCTTTTTTAACTGTTCTTCTGGATCGTCAACCACTGCGGTACCACGATCTCTCCGACAAGCTGCTCATTTCGCCATTCGTGATCGGCTGCTACACCGACGCAACTACGCCCCCGAAGGTCGTAAGTGGCTCTTGGTTGTCCCGCGCAGCTTGCGATCATAAATCTGCGCCTACTTTCACGACGATACCCAATGTGGTCATGCCGGAGTTTTCAAAACTTACGAGCGCATTCGCCGTCGCTTCTACTGGCGCGGAATGTATAATTTTGTTCGAAAATTTGTTATGGGCTGCCCTGACTGTCAACGGCGCAAATCACCGCTTTTTCACTCGTCCGGTGCACTTCAACCGCTTCTGTGCCCTGCCAAACCTTTCGATCGGATTGGAATTGATCTCTATGGCCCTCTACCGACAACATCAGATGAAAATCGGTGGATCATAGTCGCTGTGGACTATTTAACACGCTACGCTGAGACCGCCGCCCTGCCAAGTGCCACTGCGCGGGACGTAGCATCCTTCATCCTTCATCGCTTCATACTACGACATGGTGCACCTCGAGAACTACTAAGCGACCGAGGTCGAGCCTTCCTATCAGAAGTCGTCACGTCTCTGCTTTCTGAATGTCATGTTGTTCATCGCAAGACCACGGCATACCACCTGAAGACTAACGGGCTCACGGAAAGATTTAACCACACCCTTGGCGATATGCTCGACATGTATGTGACATCCGATCATACTAACTGGGATCGCATTCTTCCATTGATCACGTTCGCATATAACACCGCGGCACAGTCTACCACTGGATTTTCGCCTTTCGTTCTTCTTTATGGACGCGAACCATCCCACACCATCGATACTCTCCTTCCATACCGTCCTGACGCATCTGAATGCCCATCTGTGTCCGAAGCTGCCCGAAATGCGGAAGAGTGCCGTGAACTCGCACGCACCTTTACGTCACAAGAACAACAGCGCCAGAAAGAAAACAACGCCGACTCTTCACAAAGCCCCAACTATTCCCCGGGATCACTTGTATGGCTAGCTGTTCCTCACCAAACCCCCGGCATTTCCTCAAAACTCGTTCCAAAGTACGAGGGCCCATACCGCGTTTTGGAGCAAACCTCGCCGGTGAATTTTCTCATCGAGCCACTTTCCCCATCTGACGACATGCGCCAGCGTGGACGTGACATCGTCCACGTCGCCCGCCTTAAGCCATATCATAGCCCTCTGCCTCCAGACTCTCAGGTCGCCAGGATGGCTTTTTTTCGGCGGGGGCAAATTGTGAAGAAGAAAGAGCATCGTTGGCAAGCAACATCGCCACCGCTTGGGTACTGGGTGCTGGGCTTCGCTCGCTCGGCTCGTGCTGACCTTCGCCGGCATCTGCTTGACCGTTGCTCTTGCACGATCGTGTTTCTTCGTAGGACCACCGTCGCAACAGTCGCCAATAAACCCTTTTTCAGAACAAATGACGCGAGCTATCCCGCGTTAGCAACAACAAAAACAACAACAACAACAAAAACCTGCAATGTATGCCCTCCGAGATTTGGGAAGGCTTGCTTAGGCCTACAACATGAAATACTTGAGCATGATTTTCAAAAGCGGTGAGGGGGGCGCTCCTGTCGCCGAGCTGAGCAGACGTGCTCCGAACGAGCTCCGCTGTTGTCGCTAATTGTGCCGCCCTAATTGCTTCCAATCGATTGGAAATCATCACCGCAGTGTCCGTGAACATCCCTGGACTCGATTGATACCATTTTTGGTCCGGCCAACCGGACTTTTTGTCAATTTTTGACGTTTTCTTCACTTGTGCGACGCTAGGCCTAGCGCACCACGCCTAGGCTTAGCACGAGTACGGCCGCGGCGCGCAGCTGCGTCGGCCGCCCGGCCCCGCTCAACGGCTCGACTCGTCATCGCCGAAGATGGCCTCAGCCTCATCGCAGCTCAACGCCGTTTCCCACAACCGTTTCGCGGCCCTTGCTACGGAAGACACGGACTTTTGTGCGGCAACGACTTACACCCAAGCGACATCGCGGGATGGAAAATCTCCGGAAAACAAGTAAGCCAACGACTTAATAAGCCCCAGCTTAACAAAGTTACCCAAAGCAGCAAGCCAACTCCACAATTTAGCGAAGCTCAAGCAAAACGCACGATAGCGAGAATCACTAAAGCGTCCCGCATGCCGCTGAATTTGCCGCGGGAAGAGCAGAAGATTGTAATATGACCGAGAGGAGGGCTATTTCTAGTGAAAATCGAAGCTGACATCGTAATGTCCGCAGTCATAACGGCAGCCAACGTTCCCAAGACCGCAGCGAAAGCAGATACGATCTGTACTAATCCCACGCAGAACATCATCGTGATCAGCGCGCCCGATGAAGAACGATCACGTTACTACGTAAGCGTACGCTCCCTATACATTGGGGGCCATAGCTACGAAACGCATGCCTACTGCACCGCGCCTCACGGCACAGTGAAAGGAGTAATCCGTGGCATCGCAGTAGAGAACACTGCCGAAGATTTGCATGAGAATATCGTTAACCAGGCAAACCCGCAGGCCCTCGAAGCGCACAGGATTGGAAACACTACCTCCATCGTCATTTTGTTCGCAGAAACAAAGGTTCCCAACTGCATAAAGTACGGCTCCATTATAGTAAAGTGTGGATTATACAGACAACACCACAACGTATGCAAGACATGCGGCAAAATCGGCCATCGAGCCGATGTATGCCCCACGCCGGAAACCAAGATCTGCTTTGCGTGTGGCGCGCCTAACCCGGCGGCAGACCACGCGGCGCGGTGCAAGCCACGTTGCAAACTGTGTAACGGAGCCCACGCCACGGGCACGGAAGGCTGTACGAACAAGTACAAGGTGCCCTTCGTAGTTACTCAGCGCAGAGGGGAGCGCAGAAACGCGGCGTCAACGTTTTTGTCGCAAGACTTCCCGCAGCTGCCACCGCAACAACAGAACGAAGCACGTCTATCAAATAGAGGACGCAGCCGCTCGAGGAAGCGGGACAAAAGCAGGCGACAATCGGCGAGCCGCGGCAGAAGCACCGACGGCAAGCGCAGCGAGAACATGAATTACAACTGCAACCGGCAGCGACCGGGCAACGTGATAAATGGGGCCCAGGCAGTCAACCCGCAAGCAGCGAACCGCAATCCGCTCAACGACGTAACTGAAGCGAAGGACAACACCATCCAGTCACTACGCAATGAAAATGACCAGCTGAAGTGATGCATCGCTGAACAGAGAGCTCAAATGCAAGAGATGAACGCCAAGTTGAACCAACTCATCAACGCACAGCAGCAGCAGCAACAGGTGACTCCGACACCGTCGCCGTCGCCGCCGCAGATTCAACCAAGACCCCCAACGCCAACGGAAAACAACACAAACTCAGCCACGGAGGTACAAGTCCCAGTTCCTACGGAAGCTAACAGCGCAGAACCCGAAATGATCGACGTTGCTAGGACAAGCGAACCAGCACCCAAGAAGCGAGCGCTCGAATACGCACGTGAACGAAGAGTCAACGCTAGGCTGGACAGCCTAGAAGAACGTAAAGATCGACTAGAACAGACCATGAAAACCAGCTACGAAATCCTGAGCCAAGCCATCAAAGCTACTGACGATCGCCTCGATGCAACCGACGCACGCCTCGACACATTGGTGACACCCGTACATGGCATGCAGTCTACCATATAAGAAATACAGACTAAGCTGGATGCACTAATACACGCGCTGACGGCGTCAGGAACTATTCCCACAACAGGCTTTTACCATACCGCAATAATGGACGGGACAACGGCAACAGGCACCGCTAACCACAGAAACAGAGCACAGACACAACAGTATCATCTCCTCATATGGCAATGGAATCCCAAAGGCATACAGGGGAGAAAAGCATCGCTACAACAGTACAAACAGCAAAGCACCAAGAGACCCAACGTTATAATACTACAAGAAACGCACAGTGAAACCCCACCGACGTTACCGGGGTACAGATCCTTTGCGAAGCCCCCCAGTGCACGAACAGTTGGGAAAGGCGCAGGGCAGGGGGTCTGCCTTGGTAAAGAAGAATCTAAAATCAATAGATCACGAGCTTCTACCCAACGGCGCCATCGAGCACAGCACGGTCGAAATCGTCACCGGGAAGTGCAAGCGCCGTGAAAGCACTTTTATAATCAACGTGTACAGCAATCCGAAGCACTTCCAGCAAAAATTCCGCACCCTTGTGCATAAAGCGCAAGAGCTCGCCGGCTCCAACATAACCCTACTGTGTGGAGACTTCAACGCTCAACATACGGCATGGGGGTATCCATACACGACGGCGAAGGGCCACAGTCTTTACGACGAAACAATGGACGCAGGTTACCAATTGCTAAACGACCCCAACGCACCTACGAGAAACGGAACGTCGTCGCAGCGAGACACGAACCCGGACCTCCCTTTCATAAGCACGGCCTCGGCACTGCGTGGAGTCACGTGGCGGAACACCGGGGAGACGTTGGGAAGTGACCAATGCATACTCGAAATTACAATACCCATCGCAGAGAGCACGCAAAGAGCACACCAACAGCAAATCGTCGACTGGCACGAGTACAGAAAGAGATTAGAAGACAACGTTACGGAAACCATTGAAAACATAGAAGCATGGATCAACATGTTGAACGCCACGACCAAAGACGCCACTCAGACGGTAGAAGTAGAGCCGGAGGCTACGATGCTGGACAGCAGACTAGCGCACCTCATGGAAGCCCGCAACTTACTGAGACGGCGCTGGAAACGTCAACGCCACAGCAGAAAGCTGCGCAAACGTATAGCACAACTCAACAGAGACATCGAGCATCACAGCGCAGTCCTCTGCAGACAGCAGTGGCACGCGGTGTGTCAAGAAGCCGATGGTCAACTACACAAAGGCAAGACGTGGCGCCTGCTACGCCACTTGCTCAACGATCAGACAACCAAGGGAGCTCAGCATTACATGCTGAACAAGACAATTCACAAAGCCGTCAAAGAAATGGGAGAGGCTGAGGTGCAACGACGCCTGGATGCCAAGTATCTCCCCGTAACGCCAACGGACCCACTCCCCAGCTACGAAGGGGCAACCAACGAGAGACTAGATGCCGACATCGAAGAATGGGAAGTGCGAGCGGTTCTACAAACAATCAACTGTAAATCGGCATCCGGACCGGACCACGTCACCAACAAGGCATTGAGGAACTTGAATGACACGGCAATCGAAGCCCTCACCAAGTACTACAACCAGTGCTGGCGGACGGGCAAGCTACCGCAACAATGAAAGACCGCGAAAACGGCCCTGATCCTCAAACCGGGCAAACCACCCAGCATAGACAACCTGAGACCCATCTCTCTAACGTCGTGCGTGGGCGAGGTGCTTGAACACGTCCTACTCAACAGATGGAAACGTTATTTGGAAGAATCCAACATATATCCACGTACAATGCTGGGGTTCCGGGCCAAACTGTGTACCCAGGACGCCATGCTGTTGCTCAAGAACGAAATCGTGGACAGACACTTTCCCACGTTGGATAACAGAGCGGTGCTCGGACTGGATATCCAGGGAGCATTCGACAACGTACACCACTCGGCCATCCTTTGGCAGGTGTCCCACCTCAACATGGGGGAGAGGACGTACGCTTACATGAAAGATTTCCTGACCAACCGCACCACGCGGCTTGTGGCAGGAGAACTACAACTACCGCTCAAGCAGCTGGGGAGCACGGGAACACCGCAGGGCTCGGTGATCTCCCCTCTGTTGTTCAACCTTGTCATGATAGGCGTTGCAAGAAGATTGGAACGCGTTAGAAACATCAAGTACACGATCTACGCGGACTACGTCACGCTGTGGTCAACGGGAGGAAGCGACAGCCAGATCGAGGCAGCCCTCCAAGAAGCCGTCACCGCCGAAGAAAAACTCCTACGATCCACCGAACTCAAATGTTCACCAACCAAGTCGGAACTGCTAGTGATCTCACCGCGAAGTGCGCGACGCCCGACAACGCAGAACATCAACGTGGTAACCCAAGACGGAACGCCGATACCGCACGTGCAGACGCTCAGAGTTTTGGGGCTGCACCTCCAAGACTTGAACCGCAACAACGTGACGGTACAGAAGCTCCACGCAAAGCTCTCGCTAGCCACCCGCCTACTCAAGAAGGTGGCCACGCGGTACCAGGTCATGCGAGAAGACAGTCTACTACGACTCACCCAGTCGTTTGCAGTCAGTCACATCTCTTACGTAGCGTCGTTCCACAATTGGAAAGCAGCGGAGTAGATCAAGATTGACGTGATGATGGGAAAGGCGCACAAGACGGCTCTGGGCCTATACCCCAACAACAACACGGAACGCATGCTCGCGTTGGGTGTTCACAACACGCTGGAAGAAATCGCAGAAGCCCAGCGAACGGCGCAGTATCACCGCCTGTCCCAGACCAGGACGGGAAGAACGATACTACAACGCATCGGAATCAACGCGCCAGCGACGACTCCGGAGGTACCAAAGCAGCTACCCCGGGACGTTCTCCAAAGACTGAGGGTTCCACCCTTACCGAAGCACAAGCATCCGCAAGTACACCAAGAAAGAAGGACGGTGAGAGCCACGGCCCTCACAAAAGGTCACGCCAACGATCCGCGTGCGTATTACGTGGACGTGGCAAACTATCCCCACCGGCCAAGCACGTACGCAGCAGTCATCGCAGCAGACACTGGAGTACTCACAACGTCGGAAAGCATACGGTGCAAGTCGCCCACGCAAGCCGAGGAGTTTGCAATCACACTGGCACTAGCGATCCCGGATTGCCGCACGGTCCTCAGCGACTCGAAGACGGCAATAGTCAACTTTGCCACAAACAACGTCCATGGAACCACTGCAAGAGTATGTTCACCTATAGCAAGACCGGAAACCAACATTACTGTCAAGTGGTTCCCTGCGCACGCCGGGGAGCTGGACGTGGGCCCGAACCGCAACGAGGAGGCAGATACGGAGGCACACGCGCTAACTAGCCGCGGGTCTCTGTCAACGCATTCCTCGGAGCCGCAACGACCCGATGCCGAAGACGGACAGTGTTTTATCACAACTAACGCCGACGTTCTGCAGTGGTACAGAACGAGCAGACGCCTCTACCCACCGCCTCACCGAGACCTACAACGCAGAGAAGCAGCCACACTACGGCAGCTGCAAGTACAAGCCATATGGACCCCCGTCTGAGCAAAGCACGTTTGCCCGGAGGTTTACACTACTGATGTATGCCATCACTGCAAGAAGGCGCGAGCCACCCAGGGACACCTCCTCTGGGACTGTGCACCACCGCCGGGTAACCAAGAAGTAATGCCAACTGCCATAAGCAGCGAAATCATCAGCCGAGAGCCCGGCAACCAAAGAGACGTGGTTCAGCACGTGCTTAGCATCCTGGAACGCCAGTGGCCGAAAGCGGCGCCCCCACGGGTTTGACGCGAGTAGGTTGCTGCTCTGGGACTTCCGAGCACGCCAGTGTCTCGCTTTAATCCCCCTACTCCTTCCCCCTTTATGCCGGATCGTCAATAAAGTTGTTTCACTCACTCACTCAAAAACGGTGAGGAAGTGATCCGAGTACTGTGTTGTCGAAGCTAAAGGACACGCGTGTAAAGCAACTGGAAGCATCAGTTCAGAGCTTTTG